>NC_090929.1:1175275828-1175578859 GCF_040938575.1 Ambystoma mexicanum
TAGTTAGATTCACTAGGTCTTGATTTTGAAAACATCAAAGTTAAAGCACATTTGCCAGAAGGGAGTCCTTAGTTGTTTTCACTAAGGTTTGATCCTTGTAGGTTGAAAAGTCCTTAGTTAGATTCACTAGGTCTTGATATAAGTTGAAAATGAGTCTTTGTTGGTTTAAAGTTCTTAGTTCAATTCACTAAGTTTTATGAGTTAGGGGAATCCTTGTAGGTTAAAGAGTCCTTTTAAGTTTATGAAGAAGAGTTTTTCTTTTCTATTTGGTAGCTTTTGATTCCGTTGTTAGATTACAAATGCAATAGGTTCTTCAATTGGAATGTTTCCTGGAATCCGGTGATATATAGAACACACGTTTTTTTTTCTTCTTGGAGGTGTTCAGAGTAGCTGTTCCTCACGTTTTTTCCCCACTTGGAGGTGTGCAAAGTGGCTACTCCTCAGCTTTTGATTCCGTTTTTAGATTACAAATGCAATAGGTTCTTCAATTGGAATGTTTCCTGGAATCCGGTGATATATAGAACACACGTTTTTTTTTTCTTCTTGGAGGTGTTCAGAGTAGCTGTTCCTCACGTTTTTTTCCCCACTTGGAGGTGTGCAAAGTGGCTATTCCTCAACACGTGTTTTGCCGCCGCTCGGTCGCTGCGGTTCTTCAGGAGGAGTGTATCAAATAGCAACTGAAAGTATCTGAGAGGAAGAAGAAAAGAGGGGGAGGTTTGATTTGACATGAGCATGGATTCTTGTGCTAATAAATTTGTGGGTAGCACTAGGTATAATTGAAAGAATGTGTTAAGAATGGTACTTACAATTTTTAGTCGAGTCAATATGATAAATGATGTTGATTAGCTTCGGTCTAGATGTCATAGGTAAGTTTCAAATGGTCTAGTCTGAAAAAATATTGAGAGGCACTCAATTATGGGAGCTCGCGTTTTGATCAAAATTGCAGTGCTTCAATTGTGATTACTTGCTAGATTAGTTGAGAATACAGCAATGATAAACATGATAAGACACTAATGAAGGTGTCTTTATAAATATTTGAAAAGCAGCTGTCATAGGTGCAGCCTAGTCATGACTGGCAGTCAGTATATAATATCCACAGAGCCAGTAGGTAGGGGGCTTTGCTAAATAGCAAATGGTATTTGCATAAATATATTGGGAGGCATCAGGCTAAGTGAAAAAATGGCTGTTGGGCAGAGAGAGAGAGTGCATGAAAAAATGCATGAGAAAAGGTTCAAGGTCTTAAAGGACAAAAATATATATAGAGAGAAAGCAAAATGATGCGTTGTATTCCGCTTAACACTGTAATTGAAGAGGTCTTTCTCGTTCGAGCGTTACTGCCGTTCTGGTGTAGAACGGTGTGTAATGGGTGCTTAGCGTTTACGCGGTAACGTGTGCACGATGACGTCATGCGCACGCACGTTGCTGCGCAATGACGTCACCGCGCACACGCATCCATGGCAGCGATGCGGCCGGGAAGCCCACGCAAGGATAAACACACCCGATTGTTTAAATATGCAAGAATGATAGAAACGAAGGGAGGGAAGCAATGGTAAAAGGTAATACTCATGTTGATTAATATCTGTGTTGATCTAGAATGTTGTGAAAAGTTGTGCAGCCAACAGATTAAGAGGCTCAGATGGGCAGTCAGGTGTTGATTACAACATATCAAAGTATTGACTCTTATATGCGGTAAAGAGAAAATAATTTAAATGAGCAGAAGCATGAATATCAATTTAATTGGAAGTAAGATTATAAAGAATGTGGGTCTCCAGCCACAACAGATATATTAGAGAGACTCAAATGGGCGATCTGGTGTTTACTTCAACATAACTGTAGGTTGACTATTATATGAGGTGAGAAAGAAAAGGTGTATAATTGGACAGAAGCATGTATCACAATTAGATTAGAAGTAAAGTTGTAAGCGATGTGGATCTCCAGTCATGAAGTTGCATTACAGAACACAATGTATGGGCACAAGACATGCTCTAAATCTGCATGATAGTACATAGAGTGTGGAGTGGTCTGAGAAGAAATTAGATCAATTATGAAGTACAATTTGTTGAGAAAACAAAGATGATGTGCATGGTGTGGCAATGGGAAAAGATATTGATATGTTTGGATAGAGAGAACACGAATAGTCTCAAGGAAATGGGTGTTGCTTATGGTGGTTGAAAAATGGATGTTGAGTGGAAGGAATTGTGAATGGTGTGTAGCAATGGTGAGCTTTACAGAAAGTGACATGTCTCCTGGTCTGTGTTCAGACCAGTGTGGCAGGTGTCCATTAAGCAAATCCAGCGTGCTTCTTGTTGTCTTAGTTTTAATTCCAAGTTGCCTCCTCTTGGGGCAGGTTTGAGTTTGTCAATTCCGTAAAATTTGATTTGACTGATCTGAGTTGGTAGATGTGCTTCCAAGAAATGGTTGGCTATTGGTGATCTTATGTCTTGGTTGATGATCGCCCGGATATGTTCACTGATTCTGATTTTGAGTTTTCTGATGGTACTTCCGATGTATAGTTTATTGCAGAGGCAGCTGATGATGTAGATAATGAATTTAGTGTTACAGTTGATAAACTGTTTGATGGTGTGGATGGTACCATTCGGTTTGATGAAAGTAGTTCTTGCATTGTCTGCATATTTGCACATGGAACATTGACTACATTTATAGCTTCCTTTGAGTGGTTTTTGTAGCCACATGGTTTGTGGATAAGAGGTTCCGACAGAAGTGTCAAGCTCAAAGTGTGATGGACTAAGTTCATTTTTAAGGTTTTTAGCTTTCTTAAAAGTGATGATTGGTTTTTCTTCCAAAATGTTCGTAAGATCAAGGTCTGATTTAAGAATGTTCCAGTATTTGGTGAGGGTTTTCCGAATTATTAGGTTGTTTGAACTGTAGTTTGTGATAAAGTTGATTTTTCTATGTGAGTTAGTTGTAGTTGTATTGGTGTTATGTTTTGCTTGTAGCAATGATTGTCTGGTCCTGGTTGCGGATTTCCGATAACTGTTTTTGACGCGTTTAGCAGGATATCCTCTTGCAATGAATTTGTTCACTGTTATTGTTGCTTTTTATGTAAAATCATCAGTTTTGGTACACTTCCTTTTGACTCTTAAAATTTCACCATATGGTATATTGCGAATGATGTGATTTGGGTGGCTACTTGAGGAATGGAGTATGCTGTTAACAGCTGTTGGTTTGGTGTAAAGCGTTGTACAGATGGTGTCATTTTCGATGTAGAGGGTGATGTCCAAAAAGTTAATGGTTGTTTGGCTATATTCTGTGGTTAGTTTCAAGTTATAGGTATTCAGATTAAGGAAGTTGAAATATTCTCTGAATGCTGGTAGTGACCAACCTTGAATGTCTTGTGTCTCACACTCAGCACATTATTTGACATATGTTATATCTTAAATGGTTTCCTTCGATAGTGACTTTTCGGAGTACTATTATCAATATTAGCAACGTTGCTTTGTTACTTATCATTTTTTAGAGTGAGCAAGCCTCGCCCCTAAATCTCGCTTGTTTGCTTAAACTAGAATGCACACGCAATTGCATGCATGCAATAATGTGAGTGCTTCAAGGAGTGCTGTTCTGTGGTTCAGTGGCTCATTGGCATACCACTAGCACTCACTCTCTACAGCACTAGTTAATAATTTTCATTGCGTCGTATTCACTAACAACAAATATGCCAGAGGAGGCCGCTACGGTCTTTGCAAAGTGCCAGCATACTTCTGAATATCAAGGAGAAGAACTAGCTTCAACCACAATGGCAGTTAGAGTTGCAAATGCAAAACGACTGAAGCCGACAGTTTGCGATATTAGGCATTTCTACCATGGCCATAAAGATCATGTACTGTGTCCAACCCATGTATCTACACCACCACACCTTCCTACTAATTTGGTGGGTGGAGGTCAATGTGAGGGTCTTAAGGAAACTGCCAGTATGCAGATATAACCAGTGATGAATCAAGATCTGAGGTCAGTGATAACTTTCACAACATTACTGGAAGTGCCATCTCAGTTGATGAGTGATTGTCTTGCTCGAATTTGTGCTCAAGGGTGCAAACAATCTGTGTCCGCTTCCTGAAAATCAAGAGGTGTTATTGTGAATGCATTTGACCAATGAAATTGTACACTTTTATCTTCACAAGTGGTGGCTATATTGGATTCATATGATCATACATTGAGGAACCCGTTAAAGGCTAGTAGTGCAGATATAAAGGTTGGGGCTTCTAATAACAGTACACGAAAAATTTACTTAACAAAGTCTAGTCCGCAAAGTACTGAGGCAATCCACGACCCAACCATCGGAAGCTTAGTCAATGAAAAACTGTTCATTGAGAAAGGTCAGAGCTCACTGCCAAGTGACTTTGCAGCAATGGCTGTAACTCAAAGTCCAAATATCAAACTGAACTCACCCTTGAATTTATCTAATTCATCTTTTCTTTATCCAGAATTGGCAAACTCTTCAAAATCAATGAGATCCACTCTCATCTCCTTTGCCAGACCTGCACCAAGACCATCCGTCGTTATGAGCCAACCACTAAATGCTTTGATAGAAACAATCCTGGCTACTATTAACACAAGCATGATTAGCCTGTTAAAACAGTATGAATCCACGGACAAAAAACATGAGCATCAGAATGCAATCTTGAATTCTCTAATGTATAAAATTGATTGGATAGTGTCTAATGACATCCAAAGATTAGTATATGGATGTAGAGCAAATCAAATCTCTAATTCAACACATACAAATAATCAAATAGTGGACTTTGATTGTGGATGAAGATCTGGTATTAAATAGCATAGATGTACATTCAGAGCAGGTAGACGAAGATGGTGGGTACGTAATGGTAATTGTATCTGTCTCGACTACGGAACCGAATATAAATACCTTAATTATAGAACAAGTGAGTACTGAGGCACCTAATGAAATCCCGGTTTTGGACCTATTTCATCCAAACCAACCTACTAAGAATAGTAACAAAAATAAACAAAAAAAAAAGAACAATAAGGATAACTAATCAAGCTACACAACCTAAAAAAGGAAAGAAAAGTAAAAATCAAGCCAATCCAAGGTGAATAAGCACTAATAAAACAACAAAGAAATGTGTAGACGGCCTATCTATCAACTCCAACTTCTGATAAAGTTATATTTAAAATTATGATTGGAAAGGAGATAAGTGGTGTTCAGGCACAACAGCAAAGTACAGTGTCTGAGGCTCCTGAGATGGAAATAGAGGACTGTGAATCCTCTAGGCTAATTGACTACAAGATAGATGAGGAGCTCTTAAATGTATCAACCTATTCTATTGCATCCTCAAAACAAAGAGATAAAACACATGTAACATGCTTGTTGGTACTGATTATCGAGAGATATAGAGTAAAGACAATTTCGGACGATGAAGATGAGTCCCCACATTTTCTCACATTAGAACAGAAGAGAATGAGAAATTCTGTGAGAAACTAAACTTTCAAAAAAATAGAGTCAGGTGGGAAAACTGACAGATATTTCTCAAGTAGACGAATACCCTCTCACATAAAAGAAGTTGACAAATCAGATTGTGTCAATACGAAGATTAAACAAGTAGACCCAAACTTAATACTTTCAGATAAACTATGGATAACAAGGTTGCATAGACACATGTCAGATCCCTTTCCAAATAGATCAACCTTGTTCACCGCGTTTAAGGCCATTGCAGAGCTAAAACACATGCCATCTGAACACATAAAATCAATACGATGTATTAATAGCTACAAACTAGATACTTTTGAGCTAGGCATACCATCACAGATTGTAAAGGACCTATTATGGCAATTGAAGGCTCAAATGAGGCACCTTGGCTTCGACATGAGTCTTCATACTGACAGATCAAGAACTACTTATAAACATGTCAAGTATACAAATAACACCAAGAGAGAAGCATCTAATGAATCAGATAAAAATCGAGTGAGTCCAAAACATAGAGAAATTGTCCCAATAAACACAAACAAACTAATTAAAGATAAATTGAAATCATTATATATTATGTGCAATTGTGAGAGGACATTTGCCACAGGAGTTTTATTACAATGACTAGACACTACAACCCAGAAATAGAAACTGGTCTTGGCTAACCAATCCCAGTAAACAAACAAAACATACCAGTAACCATTAATGCCAACTACCTCTATCCTTGCAGTGCATAACAGTAACAGTATGCAATACAGGGGTTCTTTCTCATGCTTTGAATTTAGAGGCAACCAAACCCTTCATTTCATCTGATATAGTGATTCTTCAGGAAACATGGATAACAATACAACCGATATGACCAAATTTATAAGTAGCCTGGATCCCTTCAGTAAAAATATCAAAAAGGTGCCCAGCAGTTGGACTATTAACAGCTGTAAAACTTGACTCAGTTCTATACTTAGAATCGTGGACGTCCCCCATCCGGGGATCCAGCTAACCAAGGTAACATCAGGTAATTAGCAGCTGCTAGGAGAGTCGCAATTCTGAATATTTACTGGAATCTATTGACCACTGAGGATGGAAAGTTTATGCACCACACAATACAATGCTAGATTTAATTACGGAACAAGTCGAGCGATCACCACATTCTAGAATTGAGAATTAAGAGCCTATACTCTGTACATCAAACCTACGTCAAAGAATCTATCGTCCTCAATCAAACCAGAAATAGAATAAAGTGGACAGAGACAAAACTAGACATATTAACCACTAAATTAGACCAGCAACATAACAGTCTCCCAGTAATGACAAACTATGAATATACAGATTTACTTGCACTGATAATGGAAAAGCAGTAATTAAATAGGCACCTTATATTTAAGCACTTAATAATGATATTCACACTTTGAAAGTGAAATTCCTGCCAAAAGCAGAGACAATTGAAAAACATACCAATACGTGAAAGAGACAGTGTAAAAACCCAACTGCATACACAAAATAAAAATGCAATAAAAAAATGGAATATGTTAAAGAAACAAATGGAAGTTGAGAGAATGCTTGCAGCAATAGCACAGAAATCAAGCGCACATACATGGAATCTTATGAATAATACTAAGTTAAATGCGTCAGCTTCCCTACTATTAAACACAGTAAATGAACATTCATGGACTGAACACTATTCTGAACAGTTTTGGGTAATAACCTCCAAATGTAGAACATCAATAGTCTCGCAAATAGAGAGTAGTAATTTGTTTTTTGATCAGATTGACATCTTGATGATTATGAAAACATTGAGTACATTGAGTGCTCATGGGACAGATGGCCTATCGAATGTGATAATTAAAGCACATTCCGAGCTATGGGTAATAATCCTAGGAAAGATCTTCACTGATAATAAAGAAAGCACAGATTCCCCAATCTTGGAAGGAATCGATAATAATACCAATATTTAAAAAAGGTATTAGAAATGATGCAATGAATTATCATCCAATTGCCCGGCTCTATGTCCCTGGAAACAAGTTTGCAAGACTAATAATGAGGGACCTAACCATTTGGTTGAATAAGGCTGTACCTCAATCTGGGATTGTTAGGAGTTTAGGAATGGCAATAAATGTACTCTTATTGTCATTTTTAAAACAACAGGCCATTGAAAGTAAACAGCCTATATTTCAGCTTTTATTATTTTAAACAAGCCTGCGTTACAGTGTCAAGAGATAGATCATGGAAGAAACTCCTGCAGGCAGTTTGCCCCCTACATATTGTATACTGGATATTTCAATTCTATTCAGACACTTCAATAAGATTGAAGCTTCTTACCATCTCTATTTTAATGAACACTGGATTGAAAAAATGCTGTATTTTAGCGACAACACTTTTTAATTTTTATATTAAAGACATGAATATTCATCTTGATCTTCCTCACTCATGTCCACGAAAGTCGGCAATGGGGTATTGTCATGGCTCCTTTATGCTGATGACTTTGTGATAGTCGATCAAACGCAAATAGGCCTACAAAGAAAACTTAGGCCATTAGATGAGTATGCACTCAACAATGGCTTGAAAGTAAATTTACAAAAAATCGAATATTTTGATATTATATCATAAATTGAGTCCCACTAACCTCAAATTTAGATGGACACTCAATAATCTGCCAGTTACTTTGGTGAATGAAAATAGTTATTTAGGCCTACATATTAATAATAAATTGTCTGATCAGCCATACCAATTGGAACTAAAAAGGAAAATGCAGACCTAGGCCTCACAAGGTAGAATCATGCAGGCTAAATTTAGTAAGTTTACTCATGCAGTGCACATTCAATTTTATATGCAAAAAGTGGTTCCAGTGATAACCAATGGAGCCCAAGCAAAATATCAAAAAAATCAGCCAAAATGGATCTTGCTAGAATGTCTAATCTTGGGTTTCAAAATGTGAGGAGATCTTGAAGAAGGCAGACATATCACAACAACTGCTACTAGAGTCCCCAGATAAAGCAAAGCTTAAACTGTGGCTATGGGATAGGTGTGGCGCATGCGACAAATGCAATACATATTCAACATTTAAAACTGGGAAATTTGTATTGAAACCCTTACATACAGTCCCAGCGTATGTGTTAAAATGTCCAGATTCAAACTACGTGAGAATCTTATTAAGAATAAGGCTAAATATATGGCCAACAAGAGTACTAGTAGCAAGGCGTGACAATAACCATGATACTATTACAAGTTGTAGGTTTTGTAAAGGTTGAGATAAACATGAAACTTTAAAACACCTTTTAGTAGAATGTCAGGGTCTAAATAATTTAAGGATAACTTTCCTTTTACATTTTTTTTAATCAATTTTGAATCCCATATTAAGATGAAATGTGGAACATGATTTTTAATGCAATCTCCATATCGCTGAATATTGCTATTGATACTTTTTTGCTTGCTTTAAAAATTCATGATGAATACCCTAGTCATTTAGAAAATTGGTTTTAGTGACAGCTTTTTTGGGGAAATTGCTGTGAAAATGTTTTAATGTCTTATATTAAATATTATCTATGAATTGTGTCAATAGTATGTTTAAAATGTTTGTAAATTTGAAAGGTTGTGATAAACAACCAATACAAATTAAATTAAAAAAAGAAAAAAAATACATCTGAATCGTTTAAGCTTTGGATAGGCACAATATTACATAAATAATGTAATAGTGAAAATCCTAAAAATATACATTACTGTTATAATATAAATAGATATGACAAACAACCTTCATTTAGATATAATGAAACGTTATATTAAACCTTCCTTTATTGTTTATGACAAAATGGATGTTGGAGAGACACAGGTGAAATACAAGACAGAAAATATCATTCCATGAGCAGCTATTATGTTTAATATTTTATTGTACTTTGAATTATTGTAGCAGAGAACATATGGTGGAATTCGTATTCACACGTGTGTTAAATGTTCTGAAGAGGCAAATCTCTTGAAACATTGCCATCTTGTGCAAATACTATGTAAATAAATATAATGAACTCTTAAGAATCAGGAAGATCATTTGGAGAAAACAACAAGTGCACAATAAGGCAGAGGTTGCGTTCTTTTTTAATGGATTGAAGTATGTTATCCACTTGTGGCAGAGCATGCAGATAGAGTTATCTCCTCCACTTAACCTCTCAAAGCAGTGCATTTACCACATAAAGAATTACCACCTGCCAAAAATCCTCCAAAATCCCAATGGAGTCATATGAACTCGAAGAATTGTGATTACACCGCCTTACTTCGAATCATAATTTGGACAAATCAAACAGATTATGAGTAGCAGTAACTGCAAATAAATTGTGCAGAATGTGAACCAGAAATGCTCCCACAATTATAATGAAGCTCAATAGTTCATCTTTCTCTGTATATTGGTGCAAGAAAACATTGCTTTTGAGGTTTATTTGATATGTCTCATTCACTTGGTCAATGGGCAAGTATCTTTTTTGCACATTGGGTGACCTTGTACACCAATGTTTGTAGAGTAATAAAACCTATGCAAACATATGCCCTATCCATTAAGAGATGTATTAGATTAAACAAGGATTCTAAAGGAACTCTTTTAAAACGTGAGTTATTATAATTCAAATAGGGTTCGCAATGTACCACTGCTGCAAGTGTGTGCTGTTCTCTGTGCACTCCACTTACAAGACTTCCAGGCATTTCAACTGGAGACTGTCAGCCGGTGAGCCCTTTGAACCCCACCCCCCCTCCAACAGCTGACCGACGCTGAAGCAGCTTTTCACTTTGTTCCTCTACTGCACAGGTGTGTTATTCTCTGTGCATTACACTTACCAGATTTCCAAGACTTCAAGCAATGACTGTCAGGCTGGTGAGCCATTTGAACCATCCCCTCCACTATTAAACAGCTGACTGATGCTGAACCAGCACTTCACTTTTTTTCCTCTGCTGAATGGGTGTGCTGTTCTCTGTGCACTCCACTTACCAGACTTCCAGACATTGAAGCAGTGCCAGTCGGGCCAGTGAGCCCATTGAACAGCCCCCTCCACTAATAAAGAGCAAACCTATGCATACAAGTGGTGACTGTTGGGCTGGTAAGCCGTTTGAACCACCCCATCTACGATTATACAGCATAACAGCAAAGTGTGTGCTGTGCGCGAATTGCACTAAGCACATCGCTGCTACCAGTGAACCAGCGATGGAGGTGGCCGCTGCTGTCAACATGGCTGATCATAACGTCAAGCAGCAAAGAATTTTAGTCATCTTGGCAGATATTATCCAAAAGCAATCTCCTTTACCAAAATGCTTAAAGTTATTAAAACGGAAACTCACTGATATCATCAATTGTAACTACAATTGTTTTAATTTTTATAACAACTTTTAGTGAGTTAGCAGCAACATACATATGAGATGCAGGCACATTTACATTCTGACATACCATAAAAAATGTGAGAATAGACAATCAATATTGTATGTTACCAACAGACACAGTCAACACAACCTATCACAACCACGGTACATACAATAAATGTAAACATATACAGTACAAAACATTAATTTGTTGTGCAAAACTAGCAGTTTCAAGTGCAAAAGAAGCAATCAGTGCAAATAAACCATCAACTGGCTGTAATTAAATCCGACACCGTTATTGACTATAGTGTGCCCTAGTATTTTGCAGGCCCTTTGAACATAAATGATGTGGCTACGGCCAAACTCATGTATGCATATGCTTCTGGAAGACTCGATCTATCTGGCTTACTCGAGTTTCGGCTGAAGGGTTAATTGGTGAAAATCAACCCAGCCTTGATTAGGGCAGAAAGTATCTCAAAAGACATTAATGGTGTCAGGACCTCTAATGTGCTGTTAAAGAGGTATTTTCAGGAATAGCATCTTAACTGGTGCCAATAGCCAGGAAATTGCAGGCAAAAGGCAAAGACAACCCTCTATTAGTTGAGTCACATTACTTTGCAAAATCTTGCCTGTTCCAATGCAAGTCACATAGTCCTATTTGGCTTGATAGAATATGGTTGAATGGCGATGAGGCAAGCAGCTGTCATAGTTGTAACTCCTCCTGAGGAGTCTTCCAGAAGAATATGCATAGAATGGGTTTGACGGTAGTCACGTTATTTATGTTTTCTGGGGCCTGCAAAATAGTAGGTACTAGGAATAGTAGAAATAGTATAAATACGTCATTGAATATCACTGCCCTGGAAGATGCCATCATCCCTGAAGTCATCATCCCTCCCATAGCTAAAGGAAATTCCAGCACTGACATTCGCCGATATCTCCCAAAAATCAATGCGGATGTTAAACCCCCAAAGAAACGACAGGCATCTTAGTAGATCCCCACCTGATAATACTCAGACATTATCAAAGTGTGCACTCATGAGTCAATATCTATGCATAGTGTGGCTGAGCTTTTTCAAACAATGAGCGCTGAACCTGCTAACCATATTCTGATGTAATTGCCCAATAACTACAATTAAAGAGACTCCAGTATCCCGAACAAGCTCTCTAATATGCATGAAACTAATCATGAAGTTATGACTAGCTGAACATCACATATTAATGAAACAGATGTGGATCATGTCAGGACTAAGCATTCTTTAAAAATCTGTTGTCTCTTCTGTTTAACTACTCAAAAGTACTTAACCTGTTCATCTATACTAGAATTGTTTCATCGCATCATAGCACTTTGTTCTATCACTTCAGAGGGCATTGCAATAGTAGAACTACTTGAAGAAGATAACTATGCTACCTCGATTGTCCACTTTAACACTTCCTCCTTCCCATAAACTGAACATCATTCAGTAACAAAACACGCTGTAAAAATGAAAAAAAAACACTGTCCTTTTATTAAAACTGTTGCCCTTTAGCAAGAAAGGAACCAATTTTGAGGTCACAATTTGTTAGTGGAGAATGACTCGGTCAGCCTACAGCTAAGCTGGATCAATGTGGTAATAGGTGTGTTACTGTTCCGACTAAAAAGAAAACATTGAAGCCACTCCCCCCACTATTTAGCAATGTCTCCTTATGCCACTACAACCCCTGTTAACCAGGCGGCCCTAGCATTGCCTGTATTATTCTCTCATGGAATACACATGGATCATCACATAATACTGCCGAGGAGGGTCTCTTTGAGAACATTACTAATTACAGTATTGTTTGACTCCAAAAAACCTGGTTGACAGACAAGCTGGAGATTGATGGCAGGCAAACCATTGTGGTCCCTGATGTGAAGGGACAGAAAGGGAGGCCGAAGGGTGGTCTTGCAATCACAATCTCCAATTATATAAAACTAATGCTCGTCATTGCTGGATCGGACCATGTACTGATAGGGAAATTAACTTGGACTTGGAGGAATACTGTTGCAATGATCACTCTCTTCTTGTGATTAATCTATATGATCCTCCTCATAATCACCATCACAGCAAGAACATCAATACAGTAAATTTATACTAGCTATTCCAAGCGACCACCAACATTGATTTGTGGTGATTTTAACACTCATATCCCACCAGAGCACAATCATATTAAATCACATTCTACTGATGCTCTTAGATTGGGCCACAGGTGGGCCAAAAAGGAATTCACTGGTGCAACCTTGAATACCAACATAGTTTTACCATGTTAAATGGCCCATGCACCAGTGATATCCCCCAATGACATACTAGTGTTGCAGATGGACACACCTCAGTCATAGACTATGACTTTGTAGAAGTTGAGCTGTTTTCATTGGTTGCAGATCTGATGGTATTGCCCTTGCAGTGTGTACCATTAATACTCATCATCTACCTAAAGAAGGTGTAAACCCGATAAGTACTAGCACAGGTAATCCTACTAAGGCAAATCTAGCTACCACTAATTTCCTGAGTAGCCTTAATGGTATGGATGTTCTTTTCCACACACCTGCAGAATTTGATTCTGACAATCTGCAGTTTATTAATCACTATGAGATCACTATTACCGATAACTCTAATTGTGCCGAGATTGTTCATACTATAATTCATTCTAATCCTTGCCATACTACAACATGCAATAGTGAAATCCATGCTGCCCAAAAAGGTTGAGGTGTGACCTAGGTAGTATTATATGAACAAGCCTGTCTGAGGTGGATATAGCTTATAATGTGTGTGGCACAGAACATTACCTAACAAAATTGGATGAATGCACATTTGAGACAAGTTGATAGGATGCTTGGCTCACATTAACAATCTGTTCTTCTACTAAGGAGCACATGGCTTTCTGGATTACTGTAAAAAAAAGTGCTTAACCCAGAAGCCCACTCACCTGTGGTATATCGAATGAGGAATGGGTATTATACATCATTACTGGCCAGGCGGGGGGTCAATGAGCTTGCAAAACACAAGCTCATTGGCCCTCGCCCGAGCCTTACCTGCCCCAGAATGCTTAGAGCTTTGTGCGGCCCAGAGTTCTTCCTGCGTCTGGCCACCATGGAAAGGGAGAGGGGACTACGTATAGTGCCTTCTACCTGTTCCATGGCGGCCATTTTTTTGTTTACTTTTTTTTCAATGTACTTGAATAGCCGCCATGGACAGGGAGAAGGGACTATAAATAGTCCCTTCTCCCCTTCCATGGTGACCATTGTCTTTGTTTACTATGTCCGGCCGCCGC
The DNA here is from genome assembly GCF_040938575.1 of Ambystoma mexicanum. Lineage (NCBI taxonomy): Eukaryota > Metazoa > Chordata > Amphibia > Caudata > Ambystomatidae > Ambystoma > Ambystoma mexicanum. Next base: position 1,175,289,882 of record NC_090929.1, read on the forward strand.
CGAAATAGAAAATGCACTACATTTTCGGTCTGCGGCAGCCATTTTTGTTACTTTTATTACTTTTTTTCGGCTGCGAAACACAACATGTCACGCAGCCGGGGCAATATGCCCCTCGACTGCGGGCCTTTAACTATGGGCACTGGGGGCAATACCTTATGCGGTAATGACCAGCAGTCTCGGGGCATATTGCATAAATAGCACCGTAGGCCTGAATGCAACCGAGGAATTCATTCCTATTTGCCTAAACATCATTGGGAATATGTGCTATGTGTAAATGATCTTGTTTCCTTCATTAAAAACAGTACCTCTTTACAGGCTCCTGGCCCTGATGGTATCTGTAACATTCTTCTGAAAATTAATCCCATTCTTTGGCCAAATTCAATTCACAAGCTTTTTATTAAGAATAGTCACACTACCATTATTCCCAGCACCTGGATAGATAGCGGTATTGTGCATGTCCATGTGCCTGTCCATAACGCAAGCAATTATAGAATATTAACCATGTTTGATGCACCCTCATAAACATTTGTCAATTTGTATTCAATGAATTGAATGATTGGATCAATGATATGATATGATATGATAGTTTATTTATATAGCGCCTATACACAATGTGTTTCAAAGCGCTTCAAGGAGGGAGGGGACATAGGAAAAATACAGTTACATTCAGCAAAAGTCCTTGAAACAATACAGAATGTGAAAATAACTATCATAACAGGCCTGTCGACATTTCTGATAGTGCAAGTGCATAGAACAAGTAAGGCAAGAGGTGATGGAAAGGAAGGAAAACAGAGCAAGCAGTAACATTACTAAGTCTGACGACAATTTACGCAGTGCAGGTGGTAACAAGAGGTGGGGTGGGAGGGGGGGCAAGTGGACGGAGGGGGGAAGGAGAACAAGACACGCTACTGAGCAAAAAGTCAGTGACAAATTGAAAAGTAGGGGAGGGGGGAGGGGGAGAACAAAAAGGGGGGGAGACAGACAAGCTGCTATCAAGAGTCACGGAACAGATGATAGGAGTAAGTGCTAGGAGGGGGAAGTCTAAGAGGGGGAGAAAAGGAGGGGGAATAGGAGGGAAGTTGAAGAGGATGGAAATGAGGGGGGGGTGGAGCGCAGAGCAAGAGGGGGGGCAAGCAGGGTGAGGGCACACAGATACTCACGGGGGGCAAACAGAATCTCAGGGGGGGCAGGAGGGGCAAACAGACACTCACGGGGGCAGGGGGGCACACAGATACTCGCGGGGGGCAGGGGGGATAGAGGGGGGCACACAGATACTCACAGGGGGCAGGGCGGGCAGGGGGGGACGCCCAGATAGTCACGGGGGGCAGGGGGGCACACAGAAACTCACAGGGGGCAGGGGGGGCAGGGGGGGCACACAGATACTCACGGGGGGCAGGGGGGCACACAGATACACACAGGGGCAGGGGGGGCAGGGGGGGACACAGATACTCACGGGGGGCAGGGGGGCACTCAGATACACACGGGGGCAGGGGGGGCAGGGGGTACACAGATACTCACGGGGGCAGGGGGGGCACACAGATACTCACGGGGGGCAGGGGGGACACAAATACTCACGGGGGGCAGGGGGGCACACAGATACTCACGGGGGGCAGGGGGGTACACAGATACTCACGGGGGGGCAGGGGGGGACACAAATACTCACGGGGGGCAGGGGGGCACACAGATACTCACGGGGGGCAGGGGGGGCACACAGATACTCACGGGGGGAAGGGGGGGCACAGATACTCACAGGGGGCAGGGGGGGCACACAGATTCTCACGGGGGGCAGGGGGGCACACAGATACTCACGGGGGGTAGACAAACACTCACATGGGCCGGCGATCCGGCGTACCGCGGTGGACAGCGGTAGACAGGGTCTTAGGAGTGGGCTTTGTGAGGAGGGCCGGCCAAGCCTGCCGGCCTCCTCATTGGCCCAGATGTAGTGGGCCAGGGCCAATCCCAGGCCACCAGCAGCAGGATGGAAGGTACTCCGGTGCCCAACAAAGAAAGAAAAGAAAACGCCATCTTGGAATGGTCGTGCCTCGAGAACCCAGTGGAGCAAAAACACACAACAACACACAAAGCATGCCAGCATCTGCAAATTTAGCAAAGAAAGTACATGTGGCTGATGGCAAAGTCACGGAGTGAAATTAGCAGAATGCTGTGAGTATGCTGTGGTGCGATCATGCGATGATACAATAAGCCCAGGGAGGCTTACCTGCAGTTCCGAAAATGCACCGTGTGCATTGCAGGGCCTCAGGATGAAAGTGGGGAGGCATCCAAGTCGCAGCTCCGGTCGTCGTAGATGAATGTAACATCTTGCTTGCACACCAAATGGACTTTTGTAAACATTCTAGTAAATTTGATAATATGGTAGCACTTCTCACAATTATAGAGACAGCCTGGCACATGTGCAAATTGTCTGTGTTTATGGCTTTTATCAAATTTAGTGCAGCTTTTCGAAACAGTGGTGAGGAATAAACTCTGGCTTAGAATTCACATTTATCGGCAAGGTGCAGTAACTGACTGGGTGTCCACTTCAACTGGCTTTAAGCAGGGCTGCAACATGGCCCTAGCTTTGTTCAATCTTTATTTTGCGGATTTACCTGAGGCTCTCCAAACCAGCAGAGCTTACCCGCCAAAAATAGGGGAGCATTTTATGCAGTGGTTGGACTATGTCAATGACTTTGTTATCATGGATTACACCCCTAAAGGATAGCAGGCACAGCTCAACCTCTTGCATGCCTATCCTGAGGATAGTGCCATTAAAATCAACATAGGGAAGACTAACATCATGGGCTTCCATCCTACTAGAGCCAAATATTGAAAGATCGCTGGACTCTGAACAACAGACCAGTGGAAGTAGTAAATTAGGATAAATATCTTGGTATCATAATCAATAATAAATTAATCTGGAGAGCACAGCTTTAATATACCAACCTCATAGCTAGTAAGCTATAAGGCCTGAGGTTTCACTGTGGCTACTATTATCAAAGTATACCACTGTAAAGTTCTGACCATTATTTCTTATAGGCTGAGATCTGGCCATTTACACAAGGTATTGCCCATGATAATATTGAAAGCAAATGCCTTAAATCATTGCTTAAACTGCCTGTTTCCACACCTATTGAGTATATTCTATTACAGTTCAATCTGTGCCGATTTTCACTAAATGTGGTCATACGGTATCTAAACTATAAATGGAAATGTCCCCATGCTCCTGCCTGGTCCCTATTGAATATCATCTACAAGGCCTACTACTCATGCAGACAAATACTTGGTGGGAGCACTCCGTACCATCTCTCCAATAATATGAAACATTGGAGCAATTACTTTATGACTAACCCAGCAGGTAATACATATGATCAATATAAACTGATCACACGCTTTAGTGTATCTACCCTCTCTAGAGAGCAAGACATTGTGGACCTTGCAGCCAAATCCAATAGCAGCCATTTCATTCTCTCTATTGTTGAGCAACAGGGTCTTTCATTTTATATTAATGCCTATCCTAATAATAGTTTCCTGTGGAGACATTTGAGAATAAAATGTATACTGGGTTAAATCTTTTGAGGTGATTGGTGTTAGGATTAAGATCCCCAGACCAGATAGCCATTGTAGACTTTGTGGTAAAGGCACTCTTGGAGACCGCCAAACATCTACTGGTCAATTGTGAAAGCCTAGTGAAGATTTGCAGGAAAATTAGTTTAGCATATGTTCACTATGTAGAGAAAAACATCCAAATTAATAACATCTGGCAACACTGTATGGCTGGTAATGATCATAATTTGATCTATCACTTCACTAAACTGTGCAAATGCATTGATAATATTCTTGATGGTCTTACTGACACTAGTTTCAGGAATATCCATGATCGATGCTGGTCAGTGTGGTCTAGATGGACGTTTCCTCATGACAGCATAGCCAATGTACGCCATGCCAAGAGGGCACTTCTACTCGGCCATGCGCTATGGACATTTTTGTTCCATCATGGCGGCACACAATGAGCATCAGCTCTGTCAGTTCTGCTATGACAACCTATTTCAAGTTGCAGTGGGAGCCCAAAGCTGCATCTCAATGCTAAGGTATCCGTGCCTTCAGCTTCAGCTCAGCGTTTTCGCTCCTTGTTCTGTGTTTCTTTCAAGCCCTTCTTTCTCTCCCACTTTGCTGCTTCCCTTGCTTCCCCCTGACAGCCTTGGGATTCATATTCTCCTTGGCCTCTGCAGCCTTCCTTCCCAGCACACTCATGAGCTTGTTCTCTAGTTCCCTTCCTGCCTTTGTGAATCTCGCACGCCATGTGTCCTGCAATCAACTCTGCCTGTCCTTTTCCTGGAAGTTATCAAGTATAATCTGACATTATCCAGTGTTACTATAGAGAGGCAGATGTACATGTCATGTATACAGCCCAACCCTCACCTCTGTCATATTGGAAGAACAGCAAGAGAACACTGTGCATGACACCTGGTATCATCCCAATATCACATCAAAGTTATTAGAAACATTATGCACTCAGACAACCGTATCAAATGTACCCTCAAACTAATGCGGTAGACAAGAGCCTGCAGACACCACTGGACATAGAAGAACTATAAGTAAAGTCTGACAGGTGTGAAGTGACGTCATGAAGAATAGAACATACTTGGGCACACTAAACTTGATGTATGATATCTAGAGAATGAAGATATGCAAATATGAACAAAACCATATACACTTAGAAGATAAGTGATAGGAGATGTATATACGCGGAAACACCAGGTAGATAAGGAAATGTAGAAGCTTGCTAAAGTAGAAAATATAACACAAGTAAAGCAACCATGTTGAGAAAATGTATGTCAGCATCATATAATAGTAAACGAGAAGCCTCAAGAGGAGAAAGATCTAGGCTGAAAAGCTGACAGGCTCTGGAATACAGATGTGTGCAAGAACAAATGATATTTACTTGGCTCAGAATCAAGGCAGCCGCAGCAAGAAGCAACTGCAAGGCACAAAAGGAGTCGAAGATGATAAGCCATGTACGTTAAACATCTTTCTCTTAGATTAAGTAAAGGAGTGAATAATTGTGAGTGCCAGGTATTGAACAATCGAAGATGCAGAAAGCAGATGTAAGACAGAGCAACCCACTCTCCAGAAGCCAAGGAGAGTAATAGCACCCAATATAATTAAATCAAACTGCATTAAATAAAAGGGCAGAATGGACAAAATCATGGTCTCTTCACATGTGGTACAGGATCAGAAAACAAGGCCTGTTCATAAAGCTCCAGATGAAGAACAGCAATGTAGCTTCGCTCCATTTAAAGGTCTGATGAAGAGAACGATCAGCAAGGTCAACTGTAGAGAAGAAGCCTTGGTTTAGGGCCTAACTGATGAGAGATGTTACGCTAATTTTCTAAGGATGGCAGTTGTCCGAAGTTGTTCTCTTTTGCCTGGTTTTGTTGCTCATGTGCTGCTAAGAAGCCAAATGTCCAAGGTTGCAAGAGAGTGCCTTGATCTTCCCAGAATGGGTCCCTGCTACTGTCATTCCCAATCAGACCTACTGCCCTTTTGAATGCATCATCTGCAGACTTGGTGTCTCTCAAACTATCTCATTGACTCAATAGGACCCCTGGTCCAGCCTCCCTTTTCCTCTTGGAGTGGTCTGACCTCACCTCTACTCTTCCACCTCCAAGCTTCTCCTCCTAGGAGACTTCAATATTCACTTTGACTCTCCTGATTCGGCAACTGGACTCTTCTGCAGCCTCTGTAACTTTCTCTCCCTCACCATTCATCCGTCTGGTCCAACGCACTCGGCCAGACATCCATTGGATGCTCTCATCTCAGCCGACATTCCCATCTCCAACCCTCTCACTACACCTCTCTCTTGGTCAGACCATGCTCTCCTGTATTCTCAGCTGGATCTTTTTGGTCCCTGGCTAAGCCGCTTCCTGAACTCCCAGTCTCCTTCTCTGTCATTTGATCAATTAAACGAGTGTCAGTTGCTGCTTTTTCTGCCAATTTCATTCCCCCTCCCACTCTTGCCACAGACTCCCAAACTGACTCTGACATTGCTAATCTTCACCTCTCTGTCACCAACACCCTTGACATCCTTTCCTCTGTCTTGAGGATCTGCATGAAACCAGCCTCCATGTGCAACACCTAGTATGACTGACCTAGCCTCTCTGAAGTTCAAGTGCAGAGTTGCCAAAAAGAAGTTTTGAGCATTAGGCACATCCTCTGAAAGACTGGCCTGCTGCCTGCTCCAAAGGCAATCAATACTCTCCAGCTGCTCCATATCCAAGGCCAGGGATTGCATCTCTCCAGCCCTAAAATCTCTCCACTGGCTCCCAGTTGCTGCTAGGATCAAGTTCAAGACCCACAAGGCTTTCTGGGACCTGGGACCCCACTACATCCAACTCTCTCTCCCTTTATACCTCCCTGCTAGAGCCCTTCAGTGTTCAGATCTCTAAGCAGAGAGAGGTGGGTAGATCTCTCTCTTCCACAGGTGCCTCCCTCTGGGATGGTTTACCTGCCTCACTCAGGCCCGAGCTGGGTCTCCTTAAGTTCCGGAAGCTCCTCAAGACCCTCCTTTTATCTTCTTCCTTCCCTCTACCCCTCCCCTGCTAACACCCCTGTCTGCTGCTTTGTCATGATTTATTGGGCGTTCCCTCTCAACTGAGGGAGTTCCACCCCAAGCAAGGTTGCATGCAACAAAGCGCTTTACAGATTCAAATTTAGTGAGGCCTCCAACCTATATTGCACCATCCAACCAATACCCTCCTTACCACCAATGAGATAGGAACCAGGCCGGTGTATAGTAAATATATATATATATATATATATTTATTTATTTAAGGTTTGACAACGAATAATAGAACTATCAAAAAAATCAGCAAGCAACGCTGTGGCACTGCACAATATTACAATTTCAAATTGCTTGCACCAATTGACTGACATTTTTCTAATGGAGTTACAGATACTACAACACACAGGTTGAATTTAAAGACTTTACATCAAAACACACATAGGATGCCTTGCATATTAACAATTAGGACATTTGAAACAAGTCCAAGTGATTGCTTGGATTATCAGAATGCTCTTCTCTCCCAGCAACCCCCACACCCAGGCATCAGTTATATATGACCCCTTAATTTGAAGGCAAGGTACAGGATGTGGGAATACAGTAGCAACATTATGTTGGCTTCTCATTGAAAAGGCAGTAGTTGGGAAATAGACACAATGAAACAAAATCTTTGTGAGCTTTTTATATGGGAAGATCATTTTGGGTTGTTTATTTGCATCAAATGCAGGGCCTTGTTATTCTGATTTTGGAGGCAAGTAAATACATGGGAAATTTAGTTTTGCACACTCTACATTCACTCCAATGGCAGAGTATTAGGGTTACTTATGTTGGGATTATGGACACCCCCTTCTGTACAGAAGACATGGGTTTCAGAAAGGTCGAGTCACTGAAGTACTTTTTTGTCTATACCGGTTCTAACACACTGGGCATGAACGTTGTTCGTTTCTAACTCTAACAACACTCATGCTGTGATTTTCTGTATGGGAATTAATTGATTTAAACTCAATTCAATGCACTAAGGATCGACACCGATTCACCCCCTCCCCACAATTTAATGGAAAGGATTAAGGCAGGCAGTTACCAACACAATTCAACTTAAATGTATACAGTGATTTTCTATAGTGGGATTAATTTGAATTAGATTTAATGCAGTTCTACCCCTCCTGCCCGCTATGTAAAATGGAGATTAAGACTGGCAGATTACCCTGCCCCACACGTTTGGATTAATCTACTTACATGGGAGGCCTTGGTTATGGGGCATCCAGTGAAACAGCAGGGCTCCTCTGAGGGAGGCACAGATCTGGTCAAAGGCTTCACTCAAGTGTAGTCCCAGGCTCCCAGACTTCCTCTGGTTCCTCAAATGGCAGGCCCAGCTAGCTTCTAGATTGCCCAGTCTCCATCTGTCATGCAATGTTTAAGACCTCTCCCTGTCTCTCGGCTAGTTGTTTCCAGCAAGAGTCCATAAGTAGACTACCTTCAGCAACAGAGTAGAAACATCAAGGGAAAAGTGAAAAGTTTAAAGAAAAGCAACACATCAAAAAAGTCCAAGCAAAGTCCCTTTCAGATTGAAAACCGATCTCTTATAGGACTGGTGACACTCCATTATTATCATAATTCCCACGCTACGGATTGGCCAGCTCTCTCCCTTCCCCTCCCCAATATGGCCACTGCCTGCTGATATGAAAAGGAGTTGGGAGCTGTGGATGATGGCGACTGAGGAAGAGGAAAGGTTCATCATCCCAAAATGACAAGTGGGTTTAACTTTTTCAGTGCCCTTAAAAACTCACAACATGGCAGTTACCTCACCCTTTCAGATAACTGCAGGCACATATATATTTGAGTTCCATATTTTATGGTGAGTCAGAAAATATGAATCATACCTCGGCATGCCCTTCCTGGGAGGAGCTACCATGTTTATCAATTTACACCTGAGCCAAAATAGTCACAAACCTGACCATTCAAGATTCAAACCTTACTTCCATAACCTATCACCACACAAACTTTCCATTCTCTCAGAAGTCTGAGAAGGCCGGAATCATAATTGTCTTCATAACTCAGCTTTCATACATCACATAGTATTCTTATTTACATGATACCGACAGGCTTCTTATCCCCTTTAATATGAGTTGGAGATGAGCTCAATGGGACATAGGTTCTCTTATAATTAAAGAAAAGGTGGCCCAATGTTGCACATATGACAAGGCATCACATTTGCCCATTAGCTCCACAATAGCCCAAACCTTTTTTTAAGATGTGTTTCTGTTCTGGTGACCTGACACGAACATCTGCTCATCAGCAGGGTCTGTTTCTTACATAATGTTTGAAGATCCATTAGTGGCTCTGAAGCCATTTTCTTGAGCTCAAGTCATCCCTGAAAAGGTCATTTCTGTTGGCCACTAATGCACAGCTAATGGGGAGACCTGACCTTGAAGGTCATTTCTGCTGGCTGTGGCATCTGCAACTCCCACAATGTTGATCTAATTCTCTGTTATTTCTTTGTATGTTTAACTGAACCAGGACTGCTTTTCCCAGTGGGCGCAGCCGACAATGTTTCAAAGGCACAGACCTTTCATCCATACTTCAAAAAATACAGCTTTAAATCAACAAGATGTGCTTACATGCGACATTTAGCATTATATCTGGGCATGTTGTTTATAATGCAGACTTTCATGTTATACTGTTTTTACAGATATAAGTTCACTTTTTGAAATATTCACACATAGGACACAGTTACATATACATTTCTTGTTAACTTCTCCAAAGGTAAGCCTTTGTATGTAAATGTCAGTTTATTTATGACAAGTAAGTGTCTTTCTCCGAAATATATCACTTTGCTTTACTTTTTACATGTAAGGCACAATTCCTCCTTGGTATTTTTCTCATGCCTTACTTGTTAATGTGTACTGCTGCAGATTTGAATCTGTGTAAAGGTGCCTTTTCCCAGTTTGCACAAAGTCAGCATTTGCAGCACCACATGTAATTTCCCGTTCATTGGGCTTATACAGCAGTTTTTAAGCTCTCGGATAGATTCCCTTTCACGTGTGCACTTGTCCATTTTAGTAGAATTTAACTAGGCCCACTTCTTTTCATTTCACTAGGCCGTATGTCAGAAATCACTGTTTTGTATTGGCTTTTATATTTCTCCACATTAGCCAACTTCACTCCCACAATAGGGGTCTAGCATGGCCTCTCCATCTCCTACACTCTGGGGCTGTATTCTTACCCCACAAGTCCCCCACTGGGTCATTGACTTGGTTGACTCGTAGAAAAGGCCGAGTGGGGGTTTTGTTTTCTCTTTGCTTTGGCTCATTCCATGAATTTCTGGTTGGAGCACGTCTGCTCTTTTCCTGTCCTGAGGGATTTACGATGTGGTCTGCACCCCAATCTTTTTGGATTTTTGGGCTTGGTCCTAGACCTCCTCCCATTTTGGAACCTCCTACCCCTCCTACCCCCTCCTGCCCCCCCTCCTGCCCCCAGGCTGTGAAAGTAAGGAGTTGGCAGAATTGACTGAGTGGGTAGATGTAAATGAGATTTTAAGTCCATATCAAACTGGTTTCCGAGTGAAATCATCAACCTCTCATAATATTTTAACCTTGGTGTCTGCAATGCAATACTAGAAACTGAGAAGAGAGTCAGTGATTTACTGTGCTTTTTTTTAATTTTAGTGCCACTTTTGACACTGTTTTAATACACAGATTATGGGCAAGACTAACTGCGTGGAATATCCCTTCTGGTCTTCTTAGAATAATAATGCTAATAATAATGTAAATTACGGTGCCGTAATTAGCTCCTAGGTCCCTTTGCGGGTTGGTTTTTTAACGCCTGCTAGGAGCAGGCGTTAAAGTGCAACCCGCAAAGGGACCTCGTAATCAGGCGTTAAGGGTTTAACGGCGCTGACACCTTTTACGGCGCCGTTAACCCCTTAAAGCCTGGGTTGTAATGAGGCCCAATGTGTGCTTTGTTTTAATTTAATTGGACGGTTAGTGTGAGTCCAGAGGACCTTGTCACGCAGTCAGACAGGGATAATAACATCCAAAGGAGGTCATGACCCAAGAGACAAGGTGTGCTCTCTGGAGTCATGACTATCAATTGGGTGTTTCACCCTATGTCGCCTAGTTTTTATCTCCAGATCCGCAGTCCTTTTGACGGAAGTATCATTGTCATCAAAGTTTTGGAGTTGTCTTTGAAGATGTGAGGAGAATTTGGTGACCCTCCCCCCTTCTGGAATTTAGTTGGCCAAAAGCCTTTTTGGAGAGAAGTGTGGCTCGTGATCCAGTATCCACCAGTGCTGATAATGCACACTGACCCTGTACCTTGACAGCAGCGTACAATCTTCCTTCTCTCTCCTCAAGGGGGCAAATAAATTGTGCATTATGGGCCAGCTTGGAGGTTAACTTTTTCATATGCAACCCCGACACTGTGTGATCTTGGACAGTTTTCTGTTTCGGAGTCCAGGAATCTGTAAAAAAAAGGTTTGGCACCCAGAAACAGGAGGAATTGTGAAGTCACCTTTTCCCCCCAATTCTTTGCTGTCCCACTTTTCCTGGAAACAGTTACCCAAACCTGTTTTGGGGGAGGATATCTCTGTGATTTATGGTCCTCTGGGTGACATTGTTTGGGTTCAAGAGCTTCTTTCTCTGGGTCAGTTTCCCTACTTACCCCATAAAAATCAGGGTCTCTTGGGTCCCATCTTTCCCTGGGAGGGATCCCTCCATATCTTAAAGAGAAGATTTTCTTCCCTGAATCCTCCAGGGATTATTCTCCTTCAAGAGGGATGAAGCGGACTTCCTCCACAAAGTGGATTGTCTTTGGCTTTCAATTTCTCCTACTTACCCTCTGTTATTTAGGTTCCAGCTTTCCGGGGGTAGAAGATTCACGTTCAAGGGTTTCCAGGGGTTCTGTTCCAGTAGGAAATGAAGCTTCCTCAAGGGCTTTGCATCTCCCTTCCACAGAGGCCCCCTCTTCTGGAATGTGTTGGTTTTCAGAAATTTCTTTCTGTCATTGCTCCCCCAGGGAATCAGAATCAGGCATTAACTTATTCAGTGCAGCAGTTTACAGTTGAGGGTTCTGATGGGCCCTCAACATATGACCCAGGTCATGTGTTAGGTGTTGGACTTGTGACTCCAGTTGTGAAATTTTTTCAGGTTGGTCAGAAAGTCTATAGTCATACCTTTGCTGCTCCTTGAAAGAGTAGCTGTCCCTTCTTCCAGAGTAGCTTGGGTATTCACAGTTTCACTAATAACCTTCTTCCAGGTTCTCCCTTCTCCAAGACTTGGGAATCTATAATGCTGAAAGCGAGGAGCGAGAGGAGGACTATTATGGAAATTAGGGTTTGAATGGTATCTGGGAAAGAAGCTTAGGTTGGGGGGTGGAGTATTCTTTCCCCCTGAGGGAAGTTTTAATGAAAGTTTCCCGAGGCGGTACCTAACTAGACGGGCTCCTCTTTCTGTGCTGGGTGAGTGTAGACATACACCAGGATGGGTCTGTTACTTTTATATTTCGGGCTGATGTAGGTGGCAGGGTCAGATGGAGTGTTGGTCTGGTATCCTGCCTGGCTTCCCCGATTGGGTGTTACGCTCACCTGGCTCCCACAGAGGCGTCGATCTAAACTCGACAGCTGCAGTCTCCACCAATGTGACGCGTAGGGCCGAGATGACGGACTGGCCCACCTAGCTTTGTTTGCTTGGCCCGTAGGAATATTCTTCTGCAAATGGAGAAAGGGAATTAACCACTCGTGGAGTTGAGCGTAAATTCCCGCCACCCCCACTGTTCTCCCCACAGATCACCTTTGATGTCCCCTCTATAGTCTCACCTGATGGTTTGAAAAGATGAGCTCTCCATCCTGCATTGAGTTCAGGGGCGTGTTGATAACCAGTTGCTTCACTGGCTCGAAGGAATTGGTGAGTTCCAGAACAATATTGACTCCAAAAAATATGTAGTTCGTAAGAGTTCACGTAAGACTTTCACTCTTGTCCGATTCCTTGCAGTTTGCAGCTTGACCCCAGCGAAGAGTTCCTCGTGGTAGCTGACGAAGTTCAGGTAAGGATTTGGCTTATCCTACACAGTTCAATAAAATAAGGCCAGAATGTAAGCTGCTTGTTCCCTTATTCAGGTGTGGTGAGAAAATATGAAGTTCGGGGAATTATGCCTCCGGCGGTAAAATTAGGTAAGTCTATTGCAGTGAGAAGAGTTCCCCTTATTTGTCCCGTTGTCTCACCTTGTCGTGCTTTTGTTCCCCTTAGGGGCCAGGGTGTGGTGAGGATGCAATGGAGACTGCGCCGACCCCTGAAGAGGAATAGTACCCCCGGCAGTAATCAGGTAAGTCTATGGGGGTAGTTACTATTGGCTCTGTTTATTTCCTTGGCTCACCTTTGCTGTTCTTGTGTTCCCCTTAGGTGCCAGAATGTGGCGGGAACGTGCAGAAGGATGCGGTGGATTGTGAGGATGCTGCGAAGGCCGGTGAGTTCAGCGCGGCACTGCAGCAGGCGAGGCGGCACGCGTAAATGCTTCTTTCTTCCAGCTCGAAGGTGCAGTGGATCCAGAATTCAGGTAAGGATTGAAGGTTTGCTATTATTCTAACCTTTCTCCTTCTATTCCTCCCTTTTTTTAGGTGCTGCAGACGCGAGGCAGGCGTGGCAGAAGACTGGATGCAGGCTTGCAGACACGGTGAGCGTTACGATGCTGGATGCAGAATAACACAAAGCGTGTGCTGCTCATCGGGCGTGGTTTAAATAGCCTCCAAAGTAGTCCCAAGTAAGTATTCTTCCCCAGCCTCACCCGAGTAAAAAATAGTCCCTAGGTAAATTAGTCCCTTCCAAGCCTCATTTGGCTTGGAGTTCTGCAGCATGGTCTGCACCAGGTAAGCTTGCAGCATGGTCTGCATTAGGTTCTACTCTATGAGCCTGGCGCCATAGGTGCCAGGACTGACTCGCCATATGAGCCTGGCACCTTAGGCACCAGGACCACACCCAAACAGCCCCTAGCAGGGGCTTTAAGGCTTGCTCAAAATAACTTGATGCCTGCTTCCGGGGTTGCTGGACCTGGTCTGGTTTCCCGGGGGTAGGCATCATGACATTGGGTTGGATCTGAGGGTCTCCTCTGGCACTCATTTTGCTGATTGGTTGGAGAAGTATGTTTAGGCACCCCATCTCCAAGTCCAATGGGGGAATATTTTTCACCTCTGCTACCTTTGCAGTGGTAGGTGTGTTTGATATTTTCTGGTGGGGGTTATTCTTATTTTCAATGGGCTTTTGGACCTCATAGATTCTTGTGGCCTGTTCTACCATCCAATCCAGGGTCCTGCGCTCATAGAAATCCCTTACTAAATGGGTAATTATGTATTTAGGGAGCACAAAAAAGGTAGCAGGTGCCCCTCTCTCGAAAGAACAAGGCATGATAACCTGTTCAGTGGTTATTAACCACATTGAGAGTTCGCAGCCATTGCTTTTTGCTCATTGTACCTTCACAGATGGGAAATATCCATTTGCATATCAGTCTTTGTCCCGCCCACAAGGGCAGTACAGCACCGAAATGCTATGGCAATTCCTCTCTGAACAAGAGTACCATCAGCAACCCCATACACGTGTTTCAGCCTTGTTGGGCATCATCAGTGAGGTGAAGCTGAGCCTCTCTAAGCACAGTGAGCAGGGAGTCCACGTCTGGTTGCCCCCAGGTAACCTAGGGTGACCAACCCCAAGTTCCTTTCATAAATACAAAAAAGGTAACAGGCGCCCCTCTCTCGAAAGAACAAGGCATGATAACCTGTTCAGTGGTTATTAACCACATTGAGAGTTCGCAGCCATTGCTTTTTGCTCATTGTACCTTCACAGATGGGAAATATCCATTTGCATATCAGTCTTTGTCCCGCCCACAAGGGCAGTCCAGCACCGAAATGCTATGGCAATTCCTCTCTGAACAAGAGTACCATCAGCAACCCCATACACGTGTTTCAGCCTTGTTGGGCATCATCAGTGAGGTGAAGCGGAGCCTCTCTAAGCACAGTGAGCAGGGAGTCCACGTCTGGTTGCCCCCAGGTAACCTAGGGTGACCAACCCCAAGTTCCTTTCATAAATACAAAAAAGGTAGCAGGCGCCCCTCGCTCGAAAGAACAAGGCATGATAACCTGTTCAGTGGTTATTAACCACATTGAGAGTTCGCAGCCATTGCTTTTTGCTCATTGTACCTTCACAGATGGGAAATATCCATTTGCATATCAGTCTTTGTCCCGCCCACAAGGGCAGTCCAGCACCGAAATGCTATGGCAATTCCTCTCTGAACAAGAGTACCATCAGCAACCCCATACACGTGTTTCAGCCTTGTTGGGCATCATCAGTGAGGTGAAGCTGAGCCTCTCTAAGCACAGTGAGCAGGGAGTCCACGTCTGGTTGCCCCCAGGTAACCTAGGGTGACCAACCCCAAGTTCCTTTCATAAATACAAAAAAGGTAGCAGGCGCCCCTCTCTCGAAAGAACAAGGCATGATAACCTGTTCAGTGGTTATTAACCACATTGAGAGTTCGCAGCCATTGCTTTTTGCTCATTGTACCTTCACAGATGGGAAATATCCATTTGCATATCAGTCTTTGTCCCGCCCACAAGGGCAGTCCAGCACCGAAATGCTATGGCAATTCCTCTCTGAACAAGAGTACCATCAGCAACCCCATACACGTGTTTCAGCCTTGTTGGGCATCATCAGTGAGGTGAAGCTGAGCCTCTCTAAGCACAGTGAGCAGGGAGTCCACGTCTGGTTGCCCCCAGGTAACCTAGGGTGACCAACCCCAAGTTCCTTTCATAAATACAAAAAAGGTAGCAGTCGCCCCTCTCTCGAAAGAACAAGGCATGATAACCTGTTCAGTGGTTATTAACCACATTGAGAGTTTGCAGCCATTGCATTTTGCTCATTGTACCTTCACAGATGGGAAATATCCATTTGCATATCAGTCTTTGTCCCGCCCACAAGGGCAGTCCAGCACCAAAATGCTATGGCAATTCCTCTCTGAACAAGAGTACCATCAGCAACCCCATACACGTGTTTCAGCCTTGTTGGGCATCATCAGTGAGGTGAAGCTGAGCCTCTCTAAGCACAGTGAGCAGGGAGTCCACGTCTGGTTGCCCCCAGGTAACCTAGGGTGACCAACCCCAAGTTCCTTTCATAAATACAAAAAAGGTAGCAGGCGCCCCTCTCTCGAAAGAACAAGGCATGATAACCTGTTCAGTGGTTATTAACCACATTGAGAGTTCGCAGCCATTGCTTTTTGCTCATTGTACCTTCACAGACGGGAAATATCCATTTGCATATCAGTCTTTGTCCCGCCCACAAGGGCAGTCCAGCACCGAAATGCTATGGCAATTCTTCTCTGAACAAGAGTACCATCAGCAACCCCATACACGTGTTTCAGCCTTGTTGGGCATCATCAGTGAGGTGAAGCTGAGCCTCTCTAAGCACAGTGAGCAGGGAGTCCACCTCTGGTTGCCCCCAGGTAACCTAGGGTGACCAACCCCAAGTTCCTTTCATAAATACAAAAAAGGTAGCAAGCGCCCCTCTCTCGAAAGAACAAGGCATGATAACCTGTTCAGTGGTTATTAACCACATTGAGAGTTCGCAGCCATTGCTTTTTGCTCATTGTACCTTCACAGATGGGAAATATCCATTTGCATATCAGTCTTTGTCCCGCCCACAAGGGCAGTCCAGCACCGAAATGCTATGGCAATTCCTCTCTGAACAAGAGTACCATCAGCAACCCCATACAGTGTTTCAGCCTTGTTGGGCATCATCAGTGAGGTGAAGCTGAGCCTCTCTAAGCACAGTACCCGCTACCTTTGCAAACTAAATTTCAAGGAACCTGGGATTGGTAACCCTAGGTCTCCTGGGGGCAACCAGACGTGGTCTCCCTCTCACTGTGCTTAGAGAGGCATCAGCTTCACCTCACTGATGATCCCCAACAAGGGTGAAATACGTGTATGGGGTTGCTGGTGGTACTCTCGTTCAGGTTGGAATTGCCATTGCATTTCGGTGCTGGACTGCCCCTGGGCAGGACAAAGACTGATATGCAAATGGATATTTCCCATCTGTGAAAGGCACAGTGAGTAAAAGCAGTGGCTGCGAACTCTCAAGTGGTTAATAACCACTGAACAGGTTATCAGGCCTTGTTCTGTCGAGAGAGGGGCGCCCGCTACCTTTGCAAACTAAATTTCAAGGAACCTGGGATTGGTAACCCTAGGTCTCCTGGGGGCAACCAGACGTGGTCTCCCTCTCACTGTGCTTAGAGAGGCATCAGCTTCACCTCACTGATGATCCCCAACAAGGGTGAAACACGTGTATGGGGTTGCTGGTGGTACTCTCGTTCAGGTTGGAATTGCCATTGCATTTCGGTGCTGGACTGCCCCTGGGCAGGACAAAGACTGATATGCAAATGGATATTTCCCATCTGTGAAAGGCACAGTGAGTAAAAGCAGTGGCTGCGAACTCTCAAGTGGTTAATAACCACTGAACAGGTTATCAGGCCTTGTTCTGTCGAGAGGGGGGCGCCCGCTACCTTTGCAAACTAAATTTCAAGGAACCTGGGATTGGTAACCCTAGGTCTCCTGGGGGCAACCAGACGTGGTCTCCCTCTCACTGTGCTTAGAGAGGCATCAGCTTCACCTCACTGATGATCCCCAACAAGGGTGAAACACGTGTATGGGGTTGCTGGTGGTACTCTCGTTCAGGTTGGAATTGCCATTGCATTTCGGTGCTGGACTGCCCCTGGGCAGGACAAAGACTGATATGCAAATGGGTATTTCCCATCTGTGAAAGGCACAGTGAGTAAAAGCAGTGGCTGCGAACTCTCAAGTGGTTAATAACCACTGAACAGGTTATCAGGCCTTGTTCTGTCGAGAGAGGGGCGCCCGCTACCTTTGCAAACATGTATTTAGGGAGCGCATGAAAATATGTGTTGAAGAACTCCCGGCTGTTGGTGCTCACCCACCTAGAAGTCTTTACAAATGCTCATTTCGGCTTTTGCATGAACTCTATAGGTGCTTGGTCTTCCGCACACTGCAGTTTGTATGCCACCATGCAGGCCTCCTGCAGGTTTCTATGAACTGAGAAGTGTTTCATAATGGCTGCTTTATAGGTGGACCATTTTTGATGATCTTGGTCCTCCAGCCCTGCAAAGAAGCTGGAGGAATCAGGGGAGAATGTCCACTTTGCAAATTCCATGCAATTCCTATCATTATTAATACTAAATGATGTCACAATTTGGTTATAACGCTCTAGATGCTCCCATACCGAGTATTTTGCATTCTTATGGTAGGGAGTCATCACGCTTTTTATGGCCTTTATCTGCCGAATTGGGTATTTCACCAGACCAATTTTCCGTTTGGCAGACATCCTTTTGTGCTGCACCTGAGCCCACTCACCCTCTGACTCAGAGCTGTTACTGTTGGTGGTCCATTCCCTGTCCTATAGGTACTCCCTACATGTATGAGACCGGGAATACTTCCTAGAATTACAGGTTCTGGACTCTTCCCTCCTGTGGTGCTGTGGGCTGTCAGGGCCATTTCCTCTGTAATACCCTTTTTCACCAGAGAGTACTCATCCTCCTCATCCCTTCTTCTATGGATGGTAGGGAATTCCACCCACCTCCCTGAATGTGTGGAGGTTTTTAAGATGTTCTTTTGAGGTCTGGTTCTTCTTTTTCTGCAAAGCGGACCAAGTGGTCCATTTGTAACTTCATTTTCTTTCAGTCTAACTCTCTCATCTTTTTATCATACAAGCCCTGCTGGTCAGAAGGGCATGCCAGGGTGTTTTTAAATTCCCACTTGTCTGGCCACCTTCCCTTCTGCTTGGTAATCCTAAACCCTCATCGATGTTGGATGAGGACTGGCCTTCTGGATCAGTTGGACTGGGCTTGGGTGAGTCAAGCTGCCTTGTGTTTCCCTTTTCTGGAGAAGTGGTATTCACAAAGTCAGCTGCACTCCTTATATATGAGGTGGTGGGTTGGATTGAGGTCCCTGGTAGGAAGGTCATCCCTCCGTAATTGGAAGGTGCTTTTCCATACCCTGACTGGTCAGGGTACCTCAAAGCCTGTTTGTATTTGGTTATTTCACTTTCCAACCTCTAACATGTGTTGTTGTCAGTCCCTATTTCTTGTATGATATGCAGAGTCCCGAGTTTTCAATTCTGACACCAGTGCTTGAGTGACTTCTAGCACTTTACTTTGTGCCATTTATCGGTCTCTTAGTCCCTTGTTCTCTTCACAATGGTACTAAATTTCCTTCTGTGAGGCTTGCAATCTCTGCGCATATTCAGAGTGTTTCTTTTTGAGGAGACTAATCTCCTCACCTTTCATAATTTTGGCTTGTGTTGCCTGCTCTAGATTAATATCTGTTTGCCTCACACATTCCATTCATTGTGCATTTTGTAACCTTCCTCTTCCCTGCTAACCACCTTTCTCTTTTGCCTGATTCCCTCCCTTTTCTCTTCCCAACCTGCTCAGTTTGCTGACTGGTTGCCTTGTGCACCTCCAGAGCCACACAGGACCCATGCTCCCCCGCCAGTCATGCACTTCCCTCTGGGCCCTTGCACTCTGCTTTGCACTATGACACTCGGAATACGTTACATCAGAGTGGTATCCACTCTGCAGTTAATGCACTTGCATGACCTTGAATGTACTTGGCCGAGCAGGTTTGTCTGTCTTCCCTCTACCTCCCATCCCTGGCTTGATTGTGCCTGACATACTCATGCAGAGGAGCATAGACCAACCAATTTTGTTTCTGTTTGTCTTTCCCCCTCCCCCCCTTTCCCTCCCCACTCTTTGTCTCACAATTATACCAGTAGAAATGGCTCTAGCATGTTAGTATATTAGTTATTCTTGTCAGAACATTCGGAATCTTCAAGGCCTAAGAATGACTACTTTACCCCTGGTTCCCTTCCCACTTTGAAGCACTTCACTTGTGCATAAGTGCTTTACAAATAAACAATTAAAATTACAATTACTGTCAGTCAGTTCCTAAGAACATGACTCACTTTTCGGCATGTCCATCCTTAACTGACAGACTACCTGAAACAGGGCACTATTTTCTTGACTTAATTTATTATTATCTTCCCTCAACTGCTCTCAAGGTGTACAGATCATGGTGCATCTAATCAAACTCACCCTGAGAGTCAATCCATTTGATAATTAACTGTTTCAGCTTTCAGTTGTTTTACTTGTGATTGAAATGTGAAAATAACCTCAAAGCAGGCTCTATTATGAACATCCTGCTCATTTAATGTGTGTTGACTTGCATTCAGAGTATTGAGTCTTTCATTCTACATTGTCTTGCTGCTGTGTTTTCAACTCATCTTTTAACTGCTCAATAACATTTCCTAATTTTAATTCTAAATGTTGGCTCTGGTACGCTTTTGCGTCTAATTGTTTCAGGCATTTCTGGGCTTTATTCAAAAGCTCAGCCTGTTGTTGCAGTGAGGCCACACTATTTTGGTATCTTTCTTCCATGATCAGCATATGAAAATACATGCATGCTGTCAGCTAAGCCACTTGTAAAAGTCTGTCAGTGTCTGATGCAACAGGCCGTTATCCTGCCACATGTCAACATTTGCAGAGGTAACCTCCTGCATCATTCTGGCTTGCCTCATGTCATGTTCTTGTTCTACCAATTCACCTTTAATAAAAATAAAAAAAATGCCCATATTGATTTCTACAGTGCTCATTCTGAAATGTGTTCTGCAACCTTATATACACTTGCTGCAAGTGCACAAATCTCTACCTGTTCCTGCTTAATTTCCACTCACAATGACAAATCAAAATCAACACTGTTTCATTTATACAATGCACTGGAACCCATGGCACAGGTCTGAATGGCACTTTCACAATGCAACACATATTTCCATCCACAGCAATCCTGGACGACCCCCCAGCTGTTTCACGATTTATTGGGCAGTCACTCACAACTCAGGGAGTTCCCCCCTTCCACCAAATGAGGTGGCGCACAGCAAAGTGCTTTACAGATTCAACATTAGTGAGGCCTCCAACCTATCTTGCACCATCCAACCAATACCTTCCTTACCACCAATGAGCTAAGAACCAGGCTTCTGTACAGTAAGAATATATATTTATTAAAGGTTTGACAAAGAATATTAGAACAACCAGAACAGCAGCCAAAACGCTGTGGCACTACACAATATCACAATTTCAAATTACTTGCACTTCTTTACTAACTTATATTTCTAATGGACAGATACTACAACACACAGGTTGCATTTAAAGACTTTACATCAAAACACACAGAGGATGTTTTGCAGATTAACAATTATGAAATTTGAAACAACCCCAGTGATTGCTTGAGTTATCACAGTGCTCTTATCTCCCAACAACACCCACCCCCATATGTCAGTTAATATGACCGCTTAATTTGAAGGCAAGTTAGAGGGAGTGGGAATACAGTAGCAAAATCGTTTGGGCTTTGTTTTTTTTTAATTAAAAAGACATGGTTTCGGAAATAGACACAGTGAACACAAATCATTTTGAGCTTTTTATTTGAAATGAAAAGTAAGCAAAGGAACTCAATTTGAAAACTCTGTTGGGCTTGTTGTTTGCATGAAATGCAGGGCCTTGGGATTCTGATTTGGTAAATAAATGGGAAATGTTGTTTTGCACACTCTACATTCACTGGAATTTTAGAGTTTTAGGGTTACTTAATTTGGGATTATGGACACCTCCCTTCTGTATTGAAGATAGGGGTTTCAGAAAGGTAGAGACATCAAAGTACTTTATTGTCTATACCGGCTCTAACACACTGAGCATGAACTTTGTTAGTTTCAAACTCTAACAACACTCATTCAGTGATTTTCAATATGGTAATTAATTGATTTAACTTCAATGCAATGCACTAAGGATCTAAACAGGTTCATCTCCTCCCCACAATTTAATGGAGAGGATTAAGGCAGGCATTTCCCAACACAATTCAATTTAACAGGATAGGGTGATTTTCTATAGTGGAATTAATCTGAGTTAGATTTAATAAAATGTGCCAAGGGTCTCCCCAGTTCCACCCCTACCCGCTATGCAAGGGAAACCTTGGTTATGGGGCATGTGGGGAAACAGCAGGGCACCTCTGAGGACAGCACAGATCTTGTCAAAGGCTTTGGTAAAAGGTAGTCCCCAGCACCCAGACTTCCTCTTGTTCCTGAAAAGGCAGGCCCTGCTAGCTTCTAGATTTCCCAGTCTCTGCCTCGCATGCAATGTTTAAGGCCTTGGTAGCTCTCCCCTTCTCTCTGCTAGTTGTTCCTAGCAAGAGTCCAGAAGTAGACTACCTGCAGCAATATTGGGAAAGTCAAGGGAAAAGTCAAAATTCCAAAGAAAGGCAAAACAAGGAGTCCAAGCAAAGCCCCTCTCATATTGAAAACTGATCTCTTATAGGGCTTCATTGATATCATAATGACCACGCTACAGATTGGCCAGCTCTCCCCTTCCCCCTCACCCAACACGCCCACTGCCCAGAATGACAAATGGGTTTAACTTTTTCAGTGCCCTAAAACACTCACAACATGGCAACTACCTTACCCTTTCAGATAACTGCAGGCACATAAATATATTTGAGTTTCATATTTTATGGTGCATCAAATAATATTAATCATATCTCGGCACGCCCTTCATGAGAGGAGCTATCTTTTTTATTGATTTACTCCTGCGACGAAAAAGTCACAAATCTGACCCTTCAAGATTCAAACCTTACTTCCATAACCTATCACCACACCAACTTTCCATTCCCTCAGAATTATGAGAAGGCTGGAATCATAATTGTCTTCATAACTCAACTTGTGTACATCACACAGGATTCATATTTACATGATACCAACTGGCTTCTCATGCCCTTTAATATGAGTCTGGGTTGAGCAAATGCAATTAGAAATACACCATTGAATGTTGACCCTGCTAAATCCCTGCTGTGGCAGGGATTGAGGAGGTGGTTTTCACTAGTGGGGTCTCATTCAAAATAGGATATATTTGCCTTTGTGTATGAAATGCAACAGTGCTTTCCTATAATATCTAAACTTAAGTGAGATTTAACTGCTTCTAGAAAACATAGCATTTTTCAACAGACTGAGTGTCGGGGCTGATGCATTATTATTAATTGAATGAAAACAGGAACATTCAGTAGGTTACTGAGAGTTATATCCTACATTCATTGTACTAAGGCTGTAAGAAATTACATTTAAATAAGAACAAAAATAAAACAGGGAGCCCTTCCCAGCAATGACAGTGTTGCATTTTGTACGTGACAGTTAAATTGAATCATGCAGTATTCACAAGTACAGTGAAATGTTTTGCAGTGTGAATCGATGCCCAAGCTTCATAGTCTATATAAAAAATGCTTGATAACCTATGACCTGTGAAAGCCACAGATATGTAAACATTGAATGGGAAAATGAAAATCGGGTTTACCCATCCTAAATCCATTCCTAGAGAAAAACATACCAATATAAAATGCATCTTCCTGTCTCTTGACAGAGCCCAGTAGGACTTTGGAGGGGAAGTCTTTCTCCCTCTTTGGAGTCTATAACCTCACCTTTATGGCAGAATAATTTGTGCAGACAGTACCCCAATATAGATCAAAAAGAAAGCCTTCTTCTTCTGAAGACCAAAGTGAAAAAGAATTGTGTATAGGTGCATTATAAATACCCAATAAATAAACAATTCTCCTTAAGCGCTGGTCTCATTGCCTTATATCATCAATCTGTCCCACAAATTGCCTAATTCCAAAATTGTAATAGGGTGTCACGGCTCTGGGAGGCTGGAGATTGTGGAATCAACGGAGGTGTTGCATTCATTAATTGTTCCTTCATGTTCTTTCTGCATTCTCTATGTGTGGTCTAGTCTTTTTTCGGTAACATGGCCACCAATGGGAGCTTCTTATTCCATTCTGTTCTTCGTAGCCGATGCATTGCAACTCTTAGGTATTGTTCCTCGTTAGTTGCCTGCGCTTGTTAATTTCTGCTTAGCGGTGCTCCGCTTCTTTCCTTGCCCCCTCCTTTGGCTATGCCGTCACGCCCGGCTTCCCTTTGCCATGTCCCCTTGCTGCGGCCCCTGTTAGGGCGCCGCATCCTCTGCTCTCTTTCTCTCTTCTCTTTGGGTACGGCGTCTTGCTGCTCTCTCTTCTTCCCCACTTTTGCCTTTCCCTCCTTCTGGGGGTTATTATCCGCCCTCATTGCCTTTTCCTTGCCACTCTATACCGTTTCTTATTTCTCCCTTATTCCTTACCTCTGTCCTGCTGCAGCCTACCCAGTCAGCATTTTCACTGCCCTCCTCTCAGTCTGTGACTGCTATCTGTTGGTTTCCAATGGCTTTTCTCCCAATGCCTCTGCAGCTTGCCCGGCCAGCGTTCTGCTGTCTTCCTCGCATTCTGGGACTGCTTCCTGTTTGTTTCTCACGGCTCTTCCCTCCATGCCACACACCTTCTGGAGATACAAGATCATCTGTGCCACTTACCATCTGGAAGTCTCAAGAAGGACTTTCCTGGAAATGTCAACAACTCAACATACCTAACTGTAATACAGACATAAAGGGTTTTTCTGTGCCATAAGGCTTTTTCCCTGTTTCTTTGGCTGCCCCAGAAGAGAGGTTACCACCGGCCTACTGATCCTAGTAGGTGGCTTCCTTCTGTGGCAGACAGTACAATCACAAAAAAAGGAGGTCATCACCCAGAGGAGAAGGAAAATTCTGTCACCTGAAACAAGTTAACCAGGTGAGGAGGATGAGGGGGATTTCGAAAATAAGTCAACCGACACTGAGGAGGGGAATCCTGATATAAGGGGCCAATCCTGGCTGATGTGTTCAGTGTCTATTCCAGGTGATGATAGTCCAATAGCGATGTGTCTTCAAATTGTGGGGAGGGACACATGAAGTGTTGGAGCTGTTGGAGATTCCATGTAGGTAAAACCTTTCTCAAGATTGCAATGACTCTCCTGACTACCAAAATTCTGAACATTCCCTGTTTGTCCACTTAAAAGCATATGCATCTTGAGTAATTATTAACCTGGTGTGACTTTAATCTTGCTGGCTGAGCATGCCGTTTGTAGGCCGAGACCAACTCTTGACCTGGGACAAGATCATATTCTCCTGGAAGTTGGCAAGTCTTTGCAGAGAGAACAAATACCTTGATAGGGCCAAACCTAATTCATCTGTTTTTTGGTGAAAGTCAGTCCCAGACCGTTGGATACACAGACTGTCTTAGTAGAAATGTGTCACTAGAAACCAAGCA
This sequence comes from Ambystoma mexicanum, assembly GCF_040938575.1. Taxonomy (NCBI): domain Eukaryota; kingdom Metazoa; phylum Chordata; class Amphibia; order Caudata; family Ambystomatidae; genus Ambystoma; species Ambystoma mexicanum. The sequence continues at coordinate 1,175,314,682 of NC_090929.1, forward strand.
GAGAAAAAGATGACACCAAAGGGTTTTGACAAGTATAATCGTAGATTCCCAGAGGACACCATGTTAAAGGTAGAGCTGCTTTATATTTACTTATTAATCTGTCACCAAGCTTTGGGATCACACAACTATATAGTATCAATCACGGCTGCCTACAGTCGAAGGACATCCTTGGTCGCTTGAAGTACTGGTTTCATTAGACTATTTTTAGGAGTGCAAGCACTACTTTGAAACTGTCATGTTGCCAAACTACAAGGCAGTTTCTGAAGAGTATCAGTAGACAGGCTGAGCAGAATTACATGTTTGCGCTATATCTATCAGCTTGGAGAATTATGAACATGAATCTGGTTAGCAAAACACACTTTCAGGGGCACAATTACCAGAATCACTTTAGCTTACAAAAATGAGCTCTGGTTAGAATGCTCTCATGAGGCACCTATTGTCCCAGGGGATGCACGGAGCAGGAGATTATATTTAAAGGTAATAAACAGAGGGGTGCAGAACACCCAATATTACACCCACCAGCATTGAGGCATTGGTAAGGTATAGGCAGGGCCAACATGGTATTGACCTGTTTAAAGTTTTCAAAAGACTAAACTTACTGTCTGGATTGAAGGCGAGAAAGGTTAAGAAACAGTTGTGGTCCTATGAGGATAACATATGATACATGGATCAACTGAAAGAACTCTTTAGTTTATGTGTATAAAACATGCACCTTTTTTATCCCATTATGTGTGATCTAAGTTAAAGGAAAGTGTTGGAGAGAACCCCAGTATGCCAAAGGTCTGGGGAGGGATAAGAGCTTACCCATCCGGCTCCTAAGGGCCCAACAACCCTTTCCCCAGAATAAATGGAGGACTCAACCAAGGGCAAGTTAGAACTGTTGTTTATTACAAAAGCCGACAGGGACCATATAGTACAAACACAATTCTCCAGTAATTCCAATTTCACTAGACACGCTTCCCTGTTTTGATATCAAATTGTGTCATCACCTCAACGTTTCCCTCACTCCTTTTTTGGATGCTTGGAGTGGTAGACCCTATACAGGGTCAGTATATGTCTAATTCGATTGGACCTTCCATGTCCCCAAGAAACTATCTGTTATATTATTTCAGGATTGCAGACTTACCACTGGCCCTTGCCCTCTGTCATCCACCCCTGGATTTCTGTCTCCTAATTGGTTGGAACTGGTCTCCCCAGGCCTGGGGCCCAGTTTGATTCTCAGCCCTCTGTGCACATCTAAAAGGTGATGGGAATGACTATGTGTCCCAAATGTATCTTTTAGTAACACTACCTTTGCCTATGAGAGTGCACTCCGTGTTGCAACATTTGTTTCACTTCTCGTCTGGGTTGCTGAGAACAGGTCGTCTTCCCACCACGGGTGAGTACCATTGTCCTCGTTCGGCCGCATCACGTGGTTATGGACCAGAAAATCAAGCTCTTCGGGTCTGCATTTATGAGGATTTATTCTGTTTTCCTGCAGCTGGCCCCTTGTCATTTCGAGCTTGGAATGTGATTGTTTGTCTCTGACCTTGGATGTTAGCTCGGTCTTCCCACTACTTACAGCCTGAGTCTGCTTCCCTTGTCTGGTGCCCTGCTGCTTAAGGTCATCTGTGATTTTAATTAGATTTATAATATGATTTCTACCCACTTATATTGTGCTATCTGTCATATAGGTTAGTCATGCCTGGTCCTACCATGCTCCATATATACTCCTGTAGTTCCATAGAGTTAGTTGCCATAGGCATCTGCAAGCTTGCTCAGGATCTCTTTGTTGCCTTGCGTTTGGTGTTGCTGCAATTGGCTAATGAGAAAAATAATAAAAGCTTTAACTGCGTGTATATGTATCTGTCCCCTATCTACAGAATTGTGTAAGTATGTTCTTCATGTATACGAGTGAGTGTTTCGTGTAAGCTGTGCATGGCAAGTGTTCTTCGTGGCTAACGCATTGTGGCGTAACTTATGACATCAACACATTGGCTTCACCTATATTCATGAGGACATGCACTGGATAAGGTTGGAATGGCTGTCTGTGGGAATACCTTTCTGCATATGTGTCAGTCAGTGGTGGACTTGGGGGTTGTCTGAATAGTGAGTGACTTCAGACATTCTTGACTCTTCAGGCAGTCATGTTCATGGGGGTGAGGAGGGGCATTCATGGCACCCTCTCTCATGCCCCCCCTCTGGTCGACTTGTCGAACAATCCTCCTTACTTCATCACTCTGGATTTTGGCATCCATATCTTTGTCACTCTTCCAAGGTGGACATAGAAATGTGCATGATCATCAAAATTCCAGGTCATATAAGTACATTCCCCTTCTGGGTTAGACCTCACCCACTTCCCCCAGTATCTGTTATTGTCATAAGGGTTGTCGATCTTTAGCAACTCAGACTGAAACATCAGGCATTCCTTTATCCTGGTCCTTAGGCTATTTCTTTCTTCCACTGTTTTGTCTCTTTCTTCTTCCATGTTCACATCCACCATCACATTCATCCCTATTGATTTCTCTGTAGTTGTGCACCATTGTGTAATGCAGATCTTCAACACACACAGTCTCACTAGTAGCAATATAAGTGCCCCTAGTAATACGTTCAGTCTGTCCGCCAGCCATGTTGGCATCCAGGACTGTAGGTTCGCCAACCAGCTCTGGTCTTTTCTGGTCGTCTTTTCTGCTTCCTCCATCTTGGCATGAATCTTCAACAATCGTATCACTGCTTCCGTCATTGGGCCATTCTCTCCGTCATTGGCAGGCACAAATGTGCAAGTGCAAACTCCTCCTTCCATTGCTGTGAGGAGGTCTAGGACATATCTGTTCTGGAGTGCCAGAGCTCTTCCTTCATCACATTGAAGCCATTTACTGTAGAGTGCATTGTCTGCATCAGCTCCCATCTTGTTATCTGCAACCATTTGGCATTTTTATATGTCTGGACTGCCAGAGTCACTGACATGAAGAACATTTCTGTCCTGCTGAATAACCAATGTTGAGGTGGTACATTGTCTAGTGTTGCTTCTGACTCTGTGGATAAATAGTTGACTCTTTTTACTCTACTCACTTCCACAGACCGTTTCTTTCTTCCCTTTTCTTTACTTCCACTGACCTTTTCTTTTTCGTGTTGATATTTGAAGTAAGTCGAAAATACTCTTTCAGTTGCAGTTTAGTATAAACTTTATTTGTATATGAGACCCTGTGCCCTGCCTGCATCTAACGCCTCTCATCAGCTCTTCCACCTGTTCACTCCAGCCGCATTCCCTCGAACGCAAGACACTTTTCCAACATAAACACTCCAAGCTTGCAGATGCAGTCTCATGCATAATTAATGACTTGACATCATAATGCATGTTGTGGACACACCAGGATACTACACTATCCATCTTTGGGATGTTGTCTATCTTGACGTCTTTCTGTGGCACTACGAGTGCTAGCATTTTGATGTGCATCAATGAACAACATCCTCCACAGTTGGGTGGTAACTTCTCGTATGCCTTTGATCCACACGCACAATAGTGGTCCATTAATACTGTAGTGCCAACCTTCATTGCTAGATGCTTTTATGTGTACCTACATTCTATTTTAACTCCAACCTTTACTGCACATTCATTCTCATAGCAAAATGCTGGTTTCTTTAGTGGTATCATGGGCATCGGTCCAGCTCCATTGTGTACCCAGTTGAGCAACTTGGCACTTGCATCCCATTCTTTCAGGTACTTATCATTCTCTCCTTGCATTGTGTTCACTGGTGATTGAACTAGGGTGTGTGCTTTGCTTCCTACACTCCATCCTTCCATCCCTCCTTGGTGTATACATGGCCATACACAAGCATCTGTGGTCTTTCCCAATATACTGAATCTCCTCCTATCTCCTTGACCCCCTCGTTTGGGCACGGTAGTTCCTTCAGTGTTATTGTTTTCATCTTGCCTTTCTGAGAGCCATCATGTATTGTATAGCTTGGTCTAACTGCCAGTAATTGTTCATCATGTCAAGAGTCTTTATGTAGCTGTCTTCATAGGGAAATGTTGCTTGAGAAATCCATCTCAATGTTGCTATTTTCCCATGGAATCTTCCTTGGGTTGTAAACATGGCTAGGTACATGAGGCATTGTGCTTGTGATGCTTATATTTCAGTTGCTATGAACATTCTGGAGGCACTCATGGCATAAGGGATTAGTGAACAGACATAGTAGCTCTATCCAGTGGTTTCTTTATATACTTTGGCATATGTTTATACTACATGTTGTTAAACACTCGAGCAGTGTCAGCGAGATATAGAGCCACCTCCTCCCCATGTCCGTATCAGCACTGCACTTACCTATCCTTACCGTACTTACAGTGCTCCCCTGTCAGGCTGACATGGCTGTTTTGCCTGCTGGGGTTGGGGTATTGTTAGTAGAGGATGTAGCAGTTTCACTAGAAACAAGACATATTCGCCAAAAGAGAAATGCAACAACCCCACTTGGAAATAAGAGGCAAGACAAGATAATTACTCTTTCCATATACCTCTGCTGCTGGATCATTGTGCGGCTTGAATGCGGCTTGAATATATCAGTTGCCTGACTGAAATGCGCAAAAACTGTGCATTATTGTTTTAGTGTTGTATTAGTTCAAGCCCTATGAATCGTATAGTCTGTCATAGAAAAAAAGAATAGCTGTTCCCACACAGTTCCAATTCTAGGGACTCTGAGTACTTCAAGGACAGATGGGTTTCCTATGCTAAAAATCGTGGCAGTACACACTAGGAGGACATGCTAGGAATCTGCTTGACCTTCTAATGAAGTGGACAAATTGGCTCTGGAAAGTATCAGGGTGTGAATCAGTGGGCAGAATGAAAAATGATGAAATGAAACAGTTGCACATTCACAAAGAATTTGTGTAGAGAGAAAAACATTATACACAGACAGTGTACCCTCACTCTGGATTTGTAGGAAGTCTTTGCCCTAACTCTGCTGCCCATGAGCGAGTAACCATTGGGTGTCCTCTACTCAACAGTGCTGGTACCAAAGTGCCTCCTTGCTCTTCTTGCTGAGGATCCTTGGCTCTGTTGATCTCATTGCCAGGTGAGGCCACAGCTTTGTAGGGCTTTATGACGATCATATGATTCCAAACCGTCTTCCCTAATCAGTTTAACCGCTCGCTCAGTCACCCTTTCAACCATATGTGGTCCTGTAAAGCGGGGGGTGTCCCAGCGCTGGTGAAGTTCCTTAGGAGAACCTGGTCTCCGGGGTATACGGGAGACAGTTTAAGTAAGTCCTCTGGGCTGTTGACACTGTTGTTCTCTCCCCCAACTTCAGGCCACTCCTGGTGTTGTATCTGGTGAGAAATAAAAGAGGCACTAGCAATCAAGGAAGTCACATAATCACACATTTCCAAACCCAATAAATCTGTCATGGTCTGAGCATCTTTGACTGCCCTAGTGGTAGGAGCTAGGGGAAGTTGCATGTGCCGTCCTGTTACCACCTTATAAGGGGTTAAATGGTAGTCGGACCTTGGCTTGTTGTGCAATGTGAAAAGGGCTAGGGGCAGACAGTGTAACCAATTCTTATTGAGGCTCTTTTTAGTTTTGGCTATGGCCTCCTTAAGCAGGCCATTGACGTGTTCACACGCCCATTCGCTTGTGGGTGATAAGCACAGGACAATGTGTGTTGGTTGCCCAGCAATGCTGTAATATATTGAAACATCTCATTGGCGAAGTGAGGGCCATTGTCAGACCTCAGGACCTCACACAAGCCCCACCGTGGTAGCACTTCCCAGGGAATCAGGATGAAAACAGGGACCGGCCTCGCTCTATCGGGAAAATGGACATGCAACCACTAACATGTAGCGTTACCCTTCCTCATTTCGACACAGTCGATGTGGGGGTGATGGAATGGATAAACAGGGCTCTTCTCACAACTATCAAAGTATGTCCTGCAGTAAACTGCTTACAAGTCAGACAATTACTCTTGAATTTGGCCATGTGCTCCGCCAAGTTTGGACAGACCATGTTTCTCCGTTATGGGCGGCAAGCACCTTGTCCTCTTTATGGGTTGGATAATGTAGCTGTTTTAGTGCTGTGTGCAATAATGTGTGTGACATAACCACCTTCCCAGTGTTATTTTACCGCCATAGGTCATCTGTCAGAGATACTGTACATGCCATCCTAAGCCACAGGTCCTTCTCCTCCCTTGGTGCAGATCAATGCAGCTCCATGATTTGTGTCACTGGTAATATATTGTATCCCTCCTTGAGTATCATTGTCCTTGCGTAATCACATGCGTTTGACGATTCCTCCCTTTCTAGAAGATCCCCAAAATATGCTGCACATTTTGCTTCCACGTCTGCTGCTTCATTTCCCCTTGAGACAGGGTCCTCCCCTCTTGTGTGTGCCTGGAATTTTACTATTGCTAGTTGCTCTGGGAGATGTATGACATCAGCCAACCTGCCCAATAGAAGTGCAAGCTGCACCGGGGATTCATCAGCATGCCTGAAGTCCCTCCTCATCCAACATGACAGCCGAGAATGCACTGTGGATGTCACGTAGGCTGAATCTGAAAACATCATCACTTCCATTCACTGCTGCACTCTAAGGCTAATATAAAGTCTACTTGCTCCACTGCTTGTGCTGAGTAATGTGATGGCTGTCTTGCGCTTGTCACTAGCTCACGAGCCCCGTCTTCTCTCAGACTCCCTACTGCTGTTCCAGTATGTCTTTACCCATCTGTTTGGTCAATTATTGATGACCCATCTATGCAGAACATGCCTCCTCAAGTGTGTCCACCTGTACCTTGTGAGGATCACTGAATTGTTCCAGATTTGCTGTGCAATCATGTGCATAGTCACCCTCCCTTAGAACGTTAGTAATAAATGTCGCTGTGTTGCATCTCACTACCTTGAGGGCTGGGTTGGATCATAATACTAAAACTAATTTATGACTGGGTCTAAATCCCTATTGGTAACTGGCTGGCCCTATGTGTAAATATCTCATAAACCAGTAGTGTGGCACAACCATCCGTAGTTAGCGATGGTGAGCCGCCTACCAGGGGTGTAGAGATTCTTGCCCTCAACTCTCTCACTACTTTCCTCAATCTAGAAAAGTGAAGTGCACATTTCGTGGAGGTCGGATTGATTTTTTAATAATACCGCCCCCAGTCTATGTGTCTTATAGTTAAGAAATGTTGCTGGCCTGATGGTCAGAACACCATATTATTAAAAAGGATTATTCTCAATCAGTATGTTCAACTTGTACTGTTAGATAAAGTTAAAATACAATGATGTGCAAATCAAATTGAGCCCTCTCCTCTGCGTATGTAGGGTCTCGGAGTTGTGGTCATCAGCCCTACAACTCTATAGGTTGTCAACCGGTTTCAGCGGTACTTATGACTAGCCGCCTTCTTCAGGACGGAGAATCTAGCATTCTCAGTAGCAACATGATTTCTTCAAGTGTGTCCACATCTTTGGAGAGATTCTTCGGGTTACCCATGGGCGTTTTTGCTTGAGTCCTGAAGGGTTACAAAAATGGACAAAGGGGGTTTGTTTGGAACGCGAACATCTGAAGGTAAGCAGTGTTTAGGCAGCGAAATGAATACCAATACATGCCTCTCCATCTATGTATATAGTATTCCATAGAATACGGCTTGAAAATATCAAAGCTGAACCACGATACTCTAACACCACAATATAGTATATGAGAATGAGCAGATTGGCCTGAAACTACTATATCCCCCTTGTTGAATTGAATTTTTTATTTTTGGCTCTACACTGCCTGCTATTTAATATGTGGCAGTATTGTTGATGGGACCCTAGTATTTGATCTTGCATGGTCTCTACTTCACAGTAATACCCACGAGCAGAGCATTGGAAGGACCAGACCTCCCTTGAACATACAGCAGCGTTGCCTGACACGAGGGAATTCCCCACATACAGGCATTGCACTACGTTAAATTAATACACCCTAGGCATTTCCTTACCTGTTACCTAATCAGGTCCAGAAATTGACAGATTAGGACATTCTTTTAAAGGCTGCACATGCAGGAAGTGACCAAGTCAATAAGGTATACCCGACAAGAGAACCAGATCGACTAGGAAGCAATCTTTACAGGTATTACAAACTTCCCTGTATGCCAGTTCCCACAAGTTTTGTTACTGAAACGTTCCCATTTTTAGAAACCCCCTTTGTCCATTTTTGTAACCCTGCAGGGATCGGGACTCAAGCAAAAACGCCCGTGGGTAACCCGAAGAATCTCTCCAAAGATGTGGACACACTTGAAGAAATCATGTTGCTACTGAGAATGCTAGATTCTCCGTCCTGAAGAAGGCGGCTAGTCATAAGTACCGCTGAAACCGGTTGACAGCCTATAGAGTTGTAGCGCTGATGACCACAACTCAGAGACCCTACATACGCAGAGGAGAGGGCTCAATTTGATTTACACATCATTGTATTTTAACTTTATCTAACAGTACAAGTTGAACATACTGATTGAGAATAATCCTTTTTAATAATATGTTGTTCTGACCATCAGGCCAGCAACATTTCTTAACTATAAGACACATAGACTGGGGGCGGTATTATTAAAAAAACAATCCGACCTCCACGAAATGTGCACTTCACTTTTCTAGATTGAGGAAAGTAGTGAGAGAGTTGAGGGCAAGAATCTCTACACCCCTTGTAGGAAGCCCACCATCGCTAACTAGGGATGGTTGTGCCACACTACTGGTTTATGAGATATTTACACATAGGGCCAGCAAGTTACCAATAGGGATTTAGACCCAGGCATAAATTAGTTTTAGGAAATAACTATTGTCTATTTTGTGTTATAAGTATTCGGGCAGAGACAGGTAGTAGAAGCCCACTGACTCCTACTGTCATTATCTTGGATCATAATACCTCATACATCGATCCTGTTTGTGTTGTCAGTTTGCTCTTTAGTCTCTCTAGTAATGCAAAGAGATCATGTTCTACGTAAAGAGTGGTGCTGCACCCCATGGTAATACTCGCTGATTTGTTCACCGTGAATGTGGCGGCAGCCAATGCTCACTCGCATGGATAGTGTCCTCTCATTACCGGGTCTAATTTCACACTGTAGTAGGCTAGTGGCTTGTGCCCAAGGCTTGTCTTCTGTGTCAGTACTGCTGTCATTACTACTTTATCAGAGTTGGAGAACAAGAATAATTCCTTTTGATAGTCTGGTATCCGTAACACCGGAGCTGTGCATATTGCTTCCTTATTGCTTGTGGAATGCTTCAGTCATTTCAATTGTCCATCGTATTATTTTCTCCTTTTTCTGTGCTTCTTTTAGTGCAGTTAGTAAGGGTCTGGTATATGTGCTGTAGTCAAATACCCATGCCCTGCAATAGTTGCATAGTCCCAAGAACTGCTGCATCTCTCTGACTATTGTGGGTTTTGCTGTCTTACATATTGTCTCGCCCTCTCTGGCATCACTTGTCGGCCATTTTGGGATATCATCTGTACAATGTACAGTACTTAAGTCTGGCAATATTGCATTTTGGCATTATCCACCTTGTATCCGTATCTGCTAACACTGTCAGCATGTGTGCTGAGTAATTTCTGCACCATTATTCTGTCTTGCTGCAGATCAATATGTCATCTACACACTTTATGACTGTGCTCTCCGTTTGTATGTTGCCTAGGTCCATCTGAAGGACCCTGTGGAATATGGATGGCAATTCACAGTACTCTTGAGGAAGTCTTGTATGTTTCCACTTCTTATTTCTATATAGAAATGAAGTCAAGTCTTGTGAGTCTGGGTGTAGTGGCATTGAGAAGAAAGCATTCTTCAAATCTATGACCATAAAGCAGGCACAAAATTGTCCCTGGATTTGGAACTAAAGGATATACTGCTTCTACAATGTGATTAAGAGGGTGCAGGTCCTGTATAAAATGCCACAACCCACCTGTTTCCTTTTTGATTGGGTGCATGCCATGTTGGATGGTGATTTTGATGGTACTAGGATGTCTTTACTAGTGCTGCAATGGTTTTATATATACCTTCATCTGCCTCCCTTGAGAGTGGGTACTGTTTTACTCGCAGTAAAATCGCTCCTGGCTTCAGCTTCATCTTCACTGCTCCCCCCCTTCAGAAGCCCCACATCATAGGGACTAGTGGTCCGCACGATGCTGGGTACCTTACCTTGGCCAAATCCTCCTCAAGGAAAATTGGTGGTGCTTTCAGCACCATTGCCATTCTCTGTTGTACCTCTCTGTAATGTATCCTCACCCAATATGTGATGCTCATGTCGAACAACATCTCAGGGTCTGACCTGCTGTCCATGAATAATTCTTCATCTGTCACTGTAGTCATCTTGTATCCTTCAGCTACAGCAATCACTGTTTGCCATGATCGCCCTGTGTCATCTGTCCCATGCACTATTTTTAAGGATTTTAATCAGGCAATACACCCTGGTCTCAGCCTTGTATGCAGTGTGCAAATGAAATACTTATTTTATAGTGTCTATAGGTTCAATATTCTGAGTGATATACCACTCATATTGCACCCCTTCTCAAAATACCACCAGGTCACAATGGACCAGGAATCAGGCTGGTTGTTAAAGGTTATATTTATTTATTTATTTATTTAAAATTCAAATCAAACATAGGTTTTAAGATATGGGGCAGCAATCACCAATGTGGTGACAATACAAATAAGAAAGTAGGTAATACAGTTGAATTGATTTTTAGCAACACAGAATAGAAAACACAGAGGAAAGAACAGTTTTGGCTTGTTGGAAAGATAGCACTTGAGTTAAGATTTCCCGCTGCGCATTTCTCAACTCACAAATAATAAATTCTACACAGATGTAAGGGAGCAGCAGGTATTCGTGAATAAAGTACAATGGACAGGATTTGAATACAACCTTCCCTTCCCAAACAAGAGAGAAAAACATTTTGGAAATCTGACACTTTTAAAATGACATTCGAAAATGGCTGTGTGAAACAATGAAAAGTGTATAAAAGTACTTAAATCAATGTAAATCTATATGGGAGCAACATAGGAAAGATGCCAACAACCATAATCTATAGTATGAGAAAAATTACACACTTTGAATCTGTATGGAAGTTTGGAAATAATTGAAATTGAAAATCATATGCGTAAAACCTTGCAGAAATGCAAATTCCTGCCTAAATTTCACTAAACATTTTTTAAGAAAAACGGGGGAAATGTATTGTTTTTGGATACAGTTTTTTAGTTGGGATGTAGCTGCAGGTCTCATGTTTAAGTCAGAGTTAAAATGAAGTACCTAGCTATTAAATTGAGAAAGTTATGCAAGGTTGAATGAGAGGCGTTTTTAGAAACATTGGGCAGTGAAAACAGAAAAGATCTCAGTTTGGACAAGAAAATATTTACTATAGTTTACTCTATGACTAGAGCAGTCCGGCTACAATACCAAGGAGGGACAAAGTAAGCTTTGGAGTTGATTCATGACTTCAACACCAAATCCCCAGTGTCCTCTCCTGGCGGAACCAGTAATCACTAGAAGTAGGATGGATGGGTTAAGATTTACACATGATGAAAATGGCTAAAGAATGGTGCTTAACAAGATAGATCAAAAACAGGATTACAAAAGGATTCTGACAATATTATAGGTTCTTAAGGTAAAGACAGGATGGATTATAGAGTGGGGTAGGAAAAAGCAAGATATGCTTCGGTTTACTATGATTCATATTTACACTTACAGTCCACTTTAATTTAAGGTTTTGGACCATCAAGGGTTCTGGTCATCACTCGGGTCGGGTCTAACAACGGACAGCAGGGCAGCTCTGGTGGGATAAGTCAGCTGGGCGGTTCTGGTCAGCTGGACTGGCACCTCGGACTGGACTGCGCTGGACTGGATTGTCCCTTCTGGTTACTGGATGCTGTAGATCAGTGGGATGACAAGTTTGGAGCAGGCAAGCATTAAAGGTAGCAAGCCAGACTGGATAGAAATTGCTTCCCTTCAGTTTTGGGATTGCTTCTGAATTTGGGCCTAGCTGAAAAAGGAGTTCAGCAATGCAGAGGCCTTGACTTTGCAAAGAAATCTGGAATCAGGAACAAAGATGGAAAATTCAGGAACAGGGCACCACGTGGAAATAAGGATGAAGTCAGGAATCAGTGTGTTTGTGTGTTTTTGGTAGGGGCTGACCTACTACCCGCACCCACAAGGCTGCGATTGGGCAAGGCACCGTTCCTACCTTGCTCTTTGCTGGTTGGATGACAGAAAGGTATGTCATGTTTTATGAGATGGCTTGCAAACCTCCCATAGTTATTGGGGCCAAAATCTAACTTTCCCACAAATACATACTTATGTAGGTATGCCCTCTAAGAAAATCTGATGCATACATTACATATTGTGTGGGTCACATTCTAATCCAACTCCCACGTCTGTGGGACCTGGTTGAGTCTTTCTGTTGAATTTTGGCAATTTTGACCATGAAAGGTTTGGCCTAACATTACCTAATTTTGTACATATATGCACAAATACCCCTAGTACATGGGTACACAATATTACATTTGCAGCATTCATAGTTTCTGCGCAATTGGGCATTCTCCAAACTCCAGTTCCTTAAGCAGTAAGAACTTCTACCAAGTTTTGAAATGAGTATCAGAAATTCAGATTTAGATGTATGTACTTTTCACTCTTTTTCATATGCTTGCTGCCAAATTAAATGTCTTGAAGTTCAGTGGCAATATAAGATTTTTAAACCCAAAAATCACATGTCCGTTTTTTTTTTCTTTCTTCCCAAGTGTGAGCACATGGCAAGTCCTTTGAAGTTAAACAAGGGGCCTCTCCCAGGAGAGTGGAGCTTCCTGGCCCTCCCCTGTAAGGGTGAGTGTCCAAGCCTTCCATTGTCTTCACCTGGAGCACAGAAAAATGTCTAATGAGGTCCTTTGTCATGAGTATGCGAGGCCTCCCAACAGAAATGAGCCTTTCCTGTCAGTAGTGGAGGTGTCAACCTTTCTCAGGCACAGAACAGGGTTGTTGTTTTTTTATATAGTCAGACTAGTCTTCGCTTTAAGTTTCACCTAAATCTTTCATATAAACAAATCAAATTAACAGAGTTTACAGGTGGATTATTTTAACATTAGCAATCTTTTGACATTCTTAAAGAATTAAGCCTTTAAAGAAGAACATACTCTAAAACAGGTGATTTTGCCTTTCATTCATATAAAAACACATTAAACTGATCTCTTAAAATCCAATTTTCATCTGCAGCAAATACACATTTTAGTCAGCATTAGATCTTCCCTTGAGTGTTGGAATGGTTTGCAGCATGGATACATGTATCATGCCTTTGTTTAGAATGTCTCTCTGCACAGCTGATTCTGATACTTGTTGCAAAGTTTAGCCACGTTTTTCCCATGGAAAATGAAAACAAGGGTTCCTGGGTTGCTTTTATAAAGATACATTTTGTAGCAGCTGTCATTAAGTGAGGCCCAGTTCCTCTGAGCCACACTGGATGGTCCTGGGTATTGAAGGTCCCTTTTAATCTCAATGATTCAGTAAAATGAATGGATCTGGTGCCAAAAACAGCACTATTTAAAGTTGAAAAGCTAACATTTTAAAATACCTTTTCGGTTTTCAGCACAATTCATTCACTTTGCTCCCTGTTGATTGTGGCAGAGCCCACTGGCATGCTCCTGCAGTGAGAACTCTGTTTTTACCTCCCTCCCCCTGACTGTGTGCGGCAGGGTGTGCATCTTTCTTATGGTTGTGACCCAAACACAGTTTCAAGATTTTGACGGGCACAGGAGTCAGCGCATCCATTCTGGGCTGTTTCCTTCACCATTTCAGTACAGTGATGTAGTGGGGCGCATTGGAATGGGTCAAAATATCCCACACTACTATTCACTCGTCTCCCACGATTACTGTCTCTAATTCTAGTGGCACTATTGTTCCTTCCTCTTCATATAATGGTATCCCTGGTCTGAACAAGTACTCATTTGAAATGTGCCACCTTTTCTCTTGAATCTCTGGGAGCCATGTTATTGTAATCTCAGTCCCATATTTTAACAGCTCTTCGTCCACTGGCACCTCCTCTGTGCCTTTCACTATCCCCTTGTCCGTGAATGAAATGTTCATGTTAAGTCTGCTCATAATGTCTCTCCCCAGTATGTTTACAGGTGTCTGTTGGGAGGAAAGTAGGGCCAAGGATAGATCATGTTCCCCTATAGAAAGTGTAATATTGTCTGTGAAAGGAACCACTTCCCTAGCCCCAGAGAATCCTTGAGCATTCCTGGCATCACCTGACAACCTATATTTCCCCTCCCAGATCCAGGATTTAGTCTCCCCTGTGTCCAGAAGAAAGGAACATGTTTTTCCACCTATCGTCACCCCTTTGCATGGCTCCTCTACAAGATTGGGTTTAATCGACAGGATGGCACACATAAAGTCTGCCTGTGGGCTGTCCTATTGAGAGTATAAGGATATCCCGTTTCCCAGAAATGGATTGTCCCCCATTATGGTGACCCCCCAGGTTCCAAATGTGGGCTGCTGCTATGGAGTCCAGGCATGCCATTGTCCCATTGTTTGGTTGGGTGCTATTCTGTGTCTGCTTTGCTGTACATGGATGCTGTGTGCTACCTTTCACCTGGGGAATCTGTGGTGACTGCAAATACTGCAGTATAGGTGCTTGCATCTGTGGTGCCAGTGTACTGGGCTGGTATGGCTACAGGTATGCATTCTGTGCCTGTCTTTGTTGTTGTGTTTGGTCCCTTGTATAATACTCATCCTGTTCCACTTAGTATGCTGGCTGGTATTGCATCACCCCATTCTATGGCAACCCCCTGCTTCTGCACATTCTCAAAATCAGTCCTATCTGTCTGCATACCCAGCACTGTGATGGCTCCCTCACCTGCCCATGAAAACCCCCAGAAGATCCTCCTGGGCCCTGCTGAATCTGCTGTCCATATCCTTGAAACCCCCCTGTGAATCCCACTTGGTTGTGATGGGCGGATACCCATGACCTCTAGGTTGTCCCCCTCTTCTTCAGAACCCATGCTGAACATTCCCCCACCCCATAAATCCTCCCCTCACGTGCGGTGGTGCGTACTCCGGCTATGTTGTCCTTTGTCCCCCCGTGCTTGTCCGTACTGTCCCATTGTCATTCTTTTCATTTCATATATCCATTTCCCCGCACCAATGGGTTAACAAGGGTAGACTACACCTCAAGTTTTCTTTGTCTATTTGCTTCCATGGTATATGTTGAGGTTGCCCCCTCCCTTTTCCAGAAGGGGCAACTGTGTGAACCCTATCTCCCCATTCACTCCTTGTGTCAGTCTAAAATGCCTGTTACCGTCTTTATTGTCTGTGTATGCATTTACTGGCTCTCCTTTCTGTCACCCTGGGAGATCCCTAAGCCTTTGAACGAATGGAATCAGGTCATCTAGGTTGCATAAGGCGTCCCTCGACTGCTGTACCTGATACTCCTCGACTCCCTTAGGTCCCCCTGTGCCTTTTTGCACATCCCAGGTCACACTTCTGTCTTTACTTTTTCCCTCTGACTAATGCTTGGGTTGCCCACTTCCCTCGTCCCCAGTTCACCTTGCATCTTTGTCTGAGTCGGTGTGCATCTCACAGCAGAAAGTCTCCTGAAGCTCAGCCGCCTAGAGGTGGTGCCTGCACTGGGCTTACCTGCAAATTCAATCAAGTCATTACTATCCCTTTCTTCGAATGAGCTCATGTCTTTTCTGTCCGATGCCCTAGAAGTCCTGTCTCTTGTGAAAGTGCTGTCTGTCTCTGTTTGCCTGCTTTGTTCTAGTGTGTCGTCCCCCATGCCCATTCCCCATTTCATCCTTATGTCTCTGATCATGCGCCTCACCTCTTCCTTGCATATGTTCTCTCCTGTGAGTCGTTTTTTTTCCCACTTTCCTGCTCCATCTTTAAAATCGTGCTTTTCCTTCTCATCTACTTACCTCCGTCTACCTCTGTGAGCTCCGTCCTCCTCTGTTCTCGCTGCTCACAATTTTGTTCCTCTTCTTTTTGTTTGTCTCTATGTGCTATTTTGTGTCTTTCCTCTGCTTCCTTATCCCTTCTATCCACTTCTTCCATTATCTCTGCCCAGTCCCTTGCTTTACTACACCCCTTAAGGCCCTCTCTTTGGTCACGCCCGCTGCTTCTCCCGTTGTCTTTCCTTCCAATTCTAGGAGGATCTGTCCCCCTACCCATTAGTTGGAAGCTATGCCCCCTAGTCCCCCTCTTTAGTGCTTGCTTTCACCTCGCCATGCACTCCCTTTCCACTGTCAGTCTGCCCAACTCCTCTCTGGTCCTCCTCCTTGGTATATGGTGGAGGTTGAATATTGGATTTGAATACCCTTCTGCTTCCTTAAGCTCCCGTAGTAGGTAACACCCTTGCTCGTTGTCCCCTGCCTTTTTGTTTGCAGGAAAAGGTGGGGGAGCGGAGGGCAGGGACGCAGGCACGTTGTCTCCTGTCGGCTGAGCATCCATTGACACCTCGCTAATTCCCCCTTGCCCTCCTGGAACATCTTCCAGCGCTCGAATATCACCATACAATTAGCTAACTTCTTCCCCTTAAAAGTGTCCTGTATGTATGTCAATAGTGGTTGCTGCACATCTTCAGAAACGTCCGCATTGTGGCCATGGCTTAGCCAATTTACCCACAGTGCTTTTTGTCCATTCGATGCTATACTTACAAATCTTGTCCTTATAGGGCAGAAGGATCTTACGCAAGTGCTGTAGGGGCGTGTCACCCCTGCACCATCCTTCATGCATTGTGTTTATTCTTACTTGACCTCAAATCGAGGTTTTCGACACTCCGCTGTTGGAAAAAACCCAATAAAATGGAAATTCTTTCAACTTTCCTTGAGCCTCTTTGGCCCCAAACCATCCTGTCAGGTGTGCTCCACGCACTTCCCTTCAACAATTCTCTTCATTCTCAGGCCCACCCACCAATCTTTCGCATGTGCCTTTTTCACACCACTACTGGACAACCTTCTCTGTCAATCTAAAATTTCTGAACACTGCGTCCACAACACCTTGTGCTTTCCAAGTCCTATGCACAAACCTAACGGGTGACATCACCAACTCTCTGAACAAGGTAGTGCTAAATTTCACTTACAGAGAGCATAATGTTAAGGTCTCACTTACACAAAACATTTATAAAGAAAACCCCACATGAACTCAGAGCTGTCGTCCTGCCTCCTAACTGGGGATACCTATATTCCTTGTGTTCAATCTGTATCTGCAGCATCGCCGTGCAAATAAAACACCTCCCAGAGATTTAACCAGAAAACACTTTCTGCAATCTAGGCCATCTGCCTTTGATAAACCTTAGGTGAATACTGTCCTCTATGACATGAGCTAAAACGCCCAACCCACAGGGAATCTAATATTCACAAAGCTTCTGTCATCCGTGCCCTTTAGTCAATTGCCTAGGTTATTCAGCAGAACCGTTTCCCTCAAGATCAAATATGCCATAACCACAGAAATGACATCTACCTCTGCTCCTTTCCCTACTAAGCTTGGCACTACTAGACAATACTTGACAATACTCCAGTGATACTCAACAATACTTGATACCACCCTCGCACCCCTGTTAATCTCCCTCTCCCTTTAGTTGCTGTGTGGATGGGTCAATATTTATACTCTGTGATCTGCTGATGCTGTTAGGCTGCCAGGTCTCCTAAAGCTGCCATGCCACCCTTCAGATCTGCTGGACTCCTCATGGACCACAGGCAAGATATTTCCAAGCTGTCTCCTGACAACCTTTGCATGGGACTTGCTTTCCCAGTCTTCTCAAAATACGCAAGATATTCCACCCCCTCCAGACACTGCAGCAGAGAGGCAGCTTTATGCCGATGGGCGTAGCCTTGCGTCCTCTGCTTCCAAATTATTGGAGAGAAACCTGGTATGCCATAGGTCTGGGGATGGCTAAGAGCTTACCCGTCCAGCTCCTAAGGGCCCAAACCCTTTCCCCAGAATAAACGGAGGACTCAGCCAAGGGAAAGATAGAACTGTCTTTTATTACAAAAACTGACAGGGACCATACAGGACAATCACGATTCACCAGTAATTCCAATTTGCAAGATGTGCTTCCCCATTGTGAGACCATACTGTGTCATCACCTGGGCCCTCCCCTAAAACCTATCCCTCATTCCTGTTGGATGCTCGCAGTGGTAGACCTTATAGACGGTCAGTATGTGTCTAATTCTACTGGAACTCTCATGTCAGGTGGCTGACCTTCCCCGTCAACAAGAAACTATCTATTACATAGTTGCAGGGTTGCAGACTTTCCATTGCCCTTGTCCTCTGCCATTCACCCCTGGATTTCTGTCTCCTAATTGGTTGGAACTGGTCTCCCCGGGCCTGGGACCCGGGTTGGTTCTTAGCCCTCTACAAGGTGATGTGAACAACTATGTGTCCCAAATGTATCTGGTATGAGAGTGGACTCCACGTTGCAACATTTGTTTCACTTCTCATCTGGGTTGCTGAGAACGGCTTGTATTCCCACCATGGATGAATACCTCTTGTCTAGTTTGGCTGCATCACATGTTTGTGGTCCACAAAAACAAACTCTTTGGGTCTTCATTTATGAGGATTAATTCTGTTTTCCTGCAGCTGGCCCATTGTCGTTTGAAGCTTGGAATGCGCTTGTTTATCTCTGACCTTAACTGAGGGCTCAGTGTTGCCACTTCGTGCAGCCTGAGTATTCTTCCCTTGTCTAGTGTCCTGCAGCTTTAGATCATCTGTGATTTTCATTAGATTTATAATATGATTTCTACACACTTATGTGGGATGTATTGTCCCACTCCACTGTGCTATGCTGCATCACCCTGCTAGTTATGGTGCAAGAAACTGCAACAATGGCGGCAAAACTCTTGTGCACGCCAAAAACCTATAAAAACGCATTCTCAAACACACAAAAAGATGGATGCGCAACCGGACACCCATGGTGCAAGTGTGGTGGAATAAAGCACACAATGCAGAAAACATGTCAGTGGGCTCCATGACCAGCCAACAGAGGGCAGAGAAAGAAGCAGCGCTTTGCAAATGAAACTCGTCTATGGGATCCTCAATTTGACATACCACTCATGACAGTTTAACACAGCATGCTAGTCGGCGGGGTACATACACCTTGTTGGGTTACCATACTGTACTATACTGTACAAGCACCCCACAAAAGAAATACTCAAAGGAATTGTGCCTGTTGCAAAAGTAAAAGAACCCTGAGAAAGTCAGAAGGAAAGTAATATTTCCAGAATGGCGAACCCAGTGGAAATTAATATTACAAGGGAACACCAGAGCACAAATTGTTTGTCAGGGGTGAATGGCCAGAACAGGACAAATAGGTATGGCCTCAGGGAATAAAACAGCAAATCACTGAAATCAACCTTGATACCTGGCAGGACAAGGGTCCATTACATCAAGCACTTAGCAAATTGTATATGGCCCCTAAAATAAAAGAGGAGCAGTGCAAAATTGCCAAAATAGTGGCCTACCTGTACCTCTACATAGGAGTCACACAGGAAAAGTATGCAGACCATGCATATTTAACAAAGAGGCAAGGGGAAGCACTGCAGAAAATCCAGAGCAATCTGGACTCTGCAGAGCAAAGGCTCCAGAATAACAAAGAATCTGAAACAGAGGCTAGGCAGGATGCCACCAAACTCCAAGACGATCTGGCTCTCTTACTGCAAAAGAATGCAGAGCAAGATTCACATGTACAGACACTGCAAAAAGAGTGTCAGGAAAAGTTTCACTCTTTAAAACAGAGTCAACAAAAGCTGGTGCAACAATTAACTTTTAACAGAGCATGCACAGAACAAATAGTCACTTTAGAGAACTACCTAGAATCCTTGAAAGATGAAAACAATAAATTAATTATGAAAGACCTAGAATCCCAAGCAGAGTTTGATGAGGAGCGTCAGAAAGCTAGTGCATTTAAAAGACAGAGGGACGACCTGACTGAGCAGAGGGGCACTCTAAATCAGGAGAGGGACGCCTTAGGCCAGGAAGTCAGCAATTTAAAACAAAGTTGGAGGAAAGTAAGCTGGCCCTTCAGGAATTTGGTGAAATCAAAACTGATTATGAAAAGCTGTTAGAGCACACCAGGCAGGTGGAGGATGTTCTGGCAAAGAACAAACAGACTAATAAGGACCAAACTCAGGAGGTGAGTCTCCTGCAGCAAAAATTGGCCCAATACTCCCAATACAGGCAGAAAGCACAGAGAGACAATGAGGCTCTCTGTGAAAAATAAAATGACAGGCTCCACAAACAGATAGCCATGCAAGAACAAATTATAGAGACCTGTAAGGCCTCAATAGAGGAACAAACGGGTCAGATTATGGCATGTCATTAGGGAGTAGGGGCTGAAAGAGATGAGGTAAGATGGGAAAGAGAAACCCCTGAGCATAACCTCAGGGCTCCTGGCATCAGGGACTTCAATCCCTTCAGTTTCATGGACTCTGCCAACCTCATCTCCACTGGCTCATATGAACCAAGGGCCACGGGGAAGGTACACTTCAACACAATGGGATATATGGGACTGACAGATCAGCGCCTCCCAGAAATGGACGGGCCGGCATCTATGTACAGGTTGCCAAATATTAGGGCCAGCTTCTCTGATCAGGGAGACTCCAGTGAGGGGAGAATCAGAGATCCTCAAACATATCACCTACCAAGAGATCAGTCAGTCAAATTTGGTGGGGAATTCCATGAGACTAGGCCCACAAAAAGCATTTTAAAAACCTCTTCCCAGCTAGGACACTGGGGGGTGGGGGGTACTCAGCCAATCCTGGGAGCAAGGGAGAGTCAGAAGACTCTTCTGAGTGCCACAAGTTTCAAGAGACTAGACCCCCACATTCTGCCAGCCATTCCCAAGCCCGCAGAATCAGGGAAAGCCTAGAGGATCAGACAACCACCACTGGTAGCAGTGCCTCTGAGTCAGAGGATGAGTGGACAAGGGTGACCAAAACTAAAAAGGCCAACAAAATCAAGAGAGCCCTACTGAAAGATCCCCTGAAGCAAACCAAGGCTATTAGGAGAAGCATAACGCCCTACCATAAAAATGCCCGCTACAAGGACAACAGACCCATCCTGGGCTCCTCCAGCCCAAGGGGGGGAGGATCCAACCAGGCAGCCGCCAACCCAGGAAACTTCCCTCCTCAAGTTCCTCAGGAGGGCAGTAATCCCCCAAATGCCGGGTTGAGTTTCTTTCCCCGGTACCCGCCAAACACCAACCCCCAAAACAACTCTTCTTTCTTTCCCCACTTTCTGAGCCCAGACAGCCCAATCCGGGAGAGGGGAGGCCAAGGGTGGAGGGGTACCAAAACTATCCAACCAAGGGTACTATGGGAGAAGGGACAGTTACCTTTCCCATGATCAACATTGGGTAGACAAGAGGACCCCGTACCAGCCAGAGCGGGTGTCCCAACTGGAGCGCCAGGTCCAGAACTTGGCACAGGATCTGGGTCGCATTTTGAGGGGGCAGCAAAACCCTCAAATGAACATGGCAACTCAGAACTCCTCAAATCAAGAGTCTGGTGCTCTAGAGCAATGACGGAGAGACAAACCCGACAACCCACCAGTTCCCAGGGAGGAGGCACAGGGGGAAGGGAGGTGTAAAGACTTACTTAGAGGAATCTTCCTTCCCCACTTGTGAAAAGCCCCTGGAAACCCAGGAACCGGAACCTGAATCTCCTGCCCCCGAAAGTCTGCAACCTAAGGAACAGAGGGCGGGTAGGAGAAATAACGGACCTAAAAAGACCCATTTTGAGGAGGAGGTTCCAATCTTCCAATTTGAAGGAGAGGGGTACTCAGAGGATTCTGGGTAAAGGATCTTCTCCTTCAGGGATGGGGAACTCTTCCCAAAGAAAAATGGGTGCCAAGAAATCTTGATCAAGACTGGGTAGATGTGGGGACCAAGTTTAAACTGCCCATTATTGAACACCAGAATGACCAGCAAGAACATCACCTTGTTCAAACCAATCCTGGTGACTGCCTACAAAAAGGGGGGGCAGCCCAGAATCAGAACAAGGGGAGCCCAAAACTCCCCCCACATTCCTGTTTTCTTTGCAGATCCCCAAGCTCTAACCCAGGATCATGCCCAAACCTATTCTGGGGACTGCCTCCAAAAAGGGGGGGGGCCCAGAACCAGAGGAAGAAGAGTCCCAGCTCCCCAAAGCCCTTCTGAGGACGGTCTCCAAAAAGGGGTGACAACCCTGAATCAGAAAGGGAGGAGCCCGAGACTCCTCAGATCACTGAGTATGAAACTGTGTGCTCAGATACCCAAACTATCCAACTCCATTCTGGGGACCGCCTCCTAGAAGGGGGAGCAACCCAGAACCAGCCCAAGAGGAACCCCAAACTTCACCAACCACTTCTGTTGACTGCCTCCAGAAAGGGAGGGCAGCCCGGAGACAGAACAAAGGGAGCATGAGACTCCCCAAATAGCGGTGTGTCAAAATTCTGTGCTAGATTCTTCAACTCTGACACCGTCTATTGACCCAACTATCCCGGTGTCAGAGTCGGAAATAAACAAATTGACCAAATTGACCATCAAGCTAACCCAGAGCACCCATTACCTTTGCCCCTTGGAGGAGAAGGAAGGTAGATTCTACTCCTCCATCCAGGTGCAAGGGCAATGTGCAATTCCAGCACTGGTGGACATTGGATCCCAGGCACATTTGCTGTCAAAGAAAGTCTTTGAGCAGCTAAATTTGGGAAGGGCGGAGAAATACCAAATTCCTTTGCCCCTCTCCCTGGACAGCTACAGAACATTGACGGGAAGGAAATTCCTGTTGAACGGTCTGCAGAGCTGGGAATCAAAATTGGGCGACACATAATGAAGCACCCGGTCCTAGTCGTGGTGCCAGAGGTAACCCCCTGTCTATTAGAGAATGACATCATCTGAAGGCTGTCTCCCCTTATAGATTGTGTAAACAAGGTCCTCTGGACCCAGACTCACAGTCCAATTAAATTAAAACAAAGTGTCAACCATGTGAGTCTAAATGGCACATGCCACATGGTTGAATAAAAACTGGACCCACTTGGTTGAACAAAAACCGGACCTAATTAGGTTCTACTTTGATTGATTGATTGATTGATTGATATTTTATTTCTATCGCGCTCGTACACAAGTGTTTCAGAGCACGACAAGGCAAGGGAGGGGAACAGGGGAGAACAAAACAACAATCTTACTAGGCTCAGTGACATTGAGAACGCGCAAGTGCATGGGAGAGAGGGAGGGGAAAAGTGCATGGAAGGGGGAGAGGTGGAAAGTGCGAAGCAGAGGAGAAACAGATAAATAACAATAAATAAATAATAAAGGCAACAAACAGTGGTAATGCAGCCAGCAATTTGCAAGTGCTAGGTTTAAGGCAGCAGACAGGGTAGGTCTGATAAGTGCAGGAAGAAAAAGGGCTATATGGGTACAGATACAGACCCCAGTGCAAGTGGTGGCCCGGAGGCAGTGCGGGAGGGTGGTAGGATGAGCAGGTACCTGGGCCCAAAAGACAGAGGGTGGCCAGGTGCACGGTGCCAACAGAGAACAGATCAGCAGGGGAGAGGGGGAGCGAAGGCAGAAGAAAAGAGGAAGGTCTTGAGGTGCGCCCGGAACCGGAGATGGTTCTCCTCAAGTTTTAGAGTGGCAGGGAGGCTGTTCCAGAGGGAGGACCCAGCCGAAGACAGAGATCTATCCCCAGCTCGTTTCTTAGAAAAACGACTGACACTGAGTCAGTTGGAGGTAGAGGAACGAAGAGCTCAAGAGGGGAGGTATTTGCGGAGAGATAGCTGAAGGTATTTTGGACCCAGGCCCCAGAAAGCCTTGTGGACAATGCAGAGGGTTTTGAATTTAATCCTTGCATCCACTGGGAGCCAGTGGAGCGATTTCAGAGCTGTAGAGATACGATCACAGGGATTGAGGCCAAGGACAAGTCTTGCAGTCCTGTTCTGGATTAGTTGCAGAGGGCAGAGAGTAGAGGCAGGTAGATTTAGAAAGAACAAAAAAGAAGGTGGGTGAGGCGCGCACACCCGGTCCTGGTCAATTGAACCTGTTGCAAAAAATATAATAAGTAGCTGGGTCAAATCCCAAAATTGACAAATATTCACACGGTTAGATCCCTTCTGCTGCAAATCAGGTAGTCAGTAATAACAGGGTTAGATCCCTTGCTGCAAATCAGGTACTCAGTAATAACAGGGTTAAATCCCTCAGCTGCAGTTCTGTGGTCTGTAGCTGTTCTCCTCCTAGCGCTTTCTTATCTCAAATAATCATCAGGGAGGCTGTTGAGCAGGTGTGTCTAATTAGACTCAAAGGATTCTGGTAGCTGTAGTGAAAACGTTTTTTTCTGTTCAGGTGACCAGCAACCGACACCCCTCCAAAGCACAAGTCCTTCCCAAATTTGGGGGAGGGGAGAGAACCATCTTTATGATTCTCCAAAGTGGGGCACAGTCACCCCGTGGCGCTGCCTCTGGAGCCCGGGACTCCCATAGCATTCAGTACAAAAAAGAAGGTGGGTGAGGCGCGCACTCCCGGTCCTGGTCAATTGAACCTGTTGCAAAAAATATAATAAGTAGCTGGGTCAAATCCCAAAATGGACAAATACTCACAGGGTTAGATCCCTTCTGCTGCAAATCAGGTAGTCAGTAATAACAGGGTTAGATCCCTTGCTGCAGATCAGGTACTCAGTAATAACAGGGTTAAATCCCTCAGCTGCAGTTCTGTGGTCTGTAGTTGTTCTCCTCCTAGCGCTTTCTTATCTCAAATAATCATCAGGGAGGCTGTTGAGCAGGTGTGTCTAATTAGACTCAAAGGATTCTGGTAGCTGTAGTGAAAACGTTTTTTTCTGTTCAGGTGACCAGCAATCGACACCCCTCCAAAGCACAAGTCCTTCCCAAATTTGGGGGAGGGGAGAGAACCATCTTTAGGATTCTCCAAAGTGTGGCACAGTCACCCCGTGGTGCTGCCTCTGGAGCCCGGGACTCCCATAGCATTCAGTACAAAAAAGAAGGTGGGTGAGGCGCGCACTCCCGGTCCTGGTCAATTGAACCTGTTGCAAAAAATATAATAAGTAGCTGGGTCAAATCTCAAAATGGACAAATATTCACAGGGTTAGATCCCTTCTGCTGCAAATCAGGTAGTCAGTAATAACAGGGTTAGATCCCTTGCTGCAAATCAGGTACTCAGTAATAACAGGGTTAAATCCCTCAGCTGCAGTTCTGTGGTCTGTAGTTGTTCTCCTCCTAGCGCTTTCTTATCTCAAATAATCATCAGGGAGGCTGTTGAGCAGGTGTGTCTAATTAGACTCAAAGGATTCTGGTAGCTGTAGTGAAAACGTTTTTTTCTGTTCAGGTGACCAGCAACCGACACCCCTCCAAAGCACAAGTCCTTCCCAAATTTGACTGCGCCCCACTTTGGAGAATCATAAAGATGGTTCTCTCCCCTCCCCCAAATTTGGGAAGGACTTGTGCTTTGGAGGGGTGTCGGTTGCTGGTCACCTGAACAGAAAAAAACGTTTACACTACAGCTACCAGAATCATTTGAGTCTAATTAGACACACCTGCTCAACAGCCTCCCTGATGATTATTTGAGATAAGAAAGCGCTAGGAGGAGAACAACTACAGACCACAGAACTGCCGCTGAGGGATTTAACCCTGTTATTACTGAGTACCTGATTTGCAGCAAGGGATCTAACCCTGTTATTACTGAGTACCTGATTTGCAGCAGAAGGGATCTAACCCTGTGAATATTTGTCCATTTTGGGATTTGACCCAGTTACTTATTATATTTTTTGCAACAGGTTCAATTGACCAGGACCGGGAGTGCGCGCCTCACCCACCTTCTTTTTTGTACTGAATGCTATGGGAGTCCCGGGCTCCAGAAGCAGCGCCACGGGGTGACTGTGCCCCACTTTGGAGAATCATAAAGATGGTTCTCTCCCCTCCCCCAAATTTGGGAAGGACTTGTGCTTTGGAGGGGTGTCGGTTGCTGGTCACCTGAACAGAAAAAAACGTTTTCACTACAGCTACCAGAATCCTTTGAGTCTAATTAGACACACCTACTCAACAGCCTCCCTGATGATTATTTGAGATAAGAAAGCGCTAGGAGGAGAACAACTACAGACCACAGAACTGCAGCTGAGGGATTTGACCCTGTTATTACTGAGTACCTGATTTGCAGCAAGGGATCTAACCCTGTTATTACTGAGTACCTGATTTGCAGCAGAAGGGATCTAACCCTGTGAATATTTGTCCATTTTGGGATTTGACCCAGTTACTTATTATATTTTTTGCAACAGGTTCAATTGACCAGGACCGGGAGTGCGCGCCTCACCCACCTTCTTTTTTGTAGATTTAGAAAGAGGCTGTTACAATAGTCCAAGCTAGAGAGAACCAGAGCTTGAGATACTATGAGCTTCTGGGGGAAGGAGAGGAAAGGCTGAGTACCTCTGAGGAGGTGCAGTCGGAAATTTGACTTTTTAGAGACCTCAGAGATGTGGGCAGAGAAGGAAAGGGTGGAGTCAAAGATGACCCCGGGGTTCTTAGCCTCGCAGGTGGGAGTAGGAGAAGGGCCAAGGGAGGCCAGCTAGAGAGTGAGGGGAAAGGATGGTGAAGGTGTGCCGATGAGGAGGATCTCCGTCTTGCTGGCATTCAGACAAAGATCATTGTCGGCACAACAATCTTGAATGGCAGTTAGGCAATCAGAGATAAGAGAGGGAGAGGAGGTGGCAGAGGGCAGCTTGAAAATGAGTTGAGTGTCGTCAGCGTAGCACTGGAAAGGTGAGCAGAAAATGGCAATGAAGTGGGCGAGAGTTTCCAGGTATTGGTTGAAAACCCAGGGCGAGAGGTTAGACCCCTGGGGAACACCACAGGTAGAGAGGAAGATAGATGAAAGGAAGGACCAAAGTTGGACATGGGAGGGTCGATCTGAGAGGAAAGAGGTCAGCCAGGCTAGAGCCTGATAAGTGATACCCAGGTTTTCACGGAGACGGTTGAACAGGATGGTATGGTTGACCGTGTCGAAGGCAGAAGAGAGATCGAGGAGGATGAGGACAGATGGAATGTTAGAGTCAAGGTTGGTGAGCAGATCTTCACGGATGTTTAGGAGAGCAGTTTCCGTGCTTCTGGCAGCTCTGAAGCCAGACTGGTGGTCATGGAGACAGCCAACAGAATTGGAATGAAGGTTAAGCTGAGAGATGGCCAACTTTTCTAGGAGTTTGCCAAGAAAGGGAGTAATGGAAATTGGGCGATAGTTAGCTGGACAAGAAGGATCAGCTGTGGGTTTCTTGAGAAGAGGATGCACAAAGGAGTGCTTCAGACGGGAGGGGAACGATCCAGAGGCAAAGGAGTGGTTGCAAAAATCAGCAAGGGCCTGAGCGAGGGCGTCAATGTGGTCCTTGATGGTTTTAGAGGAACAGGGATGAACCTGTTTTGAAGAGGCTTTCATAGATCGGACTTGTCTAGCAACATCGTCAGGGGTGAAAAGAGGAAAGGACGAGAAGGATGGTGGGAGGGTGGCTAAAGGAGGGTCAGCAAGCACAGATGGAGAGGGAAGAGGAGGAGTGTGGGTGGAGAGGGTGGAGAGGATGTCCTGGGTTTTTTAAATGAAGTGAGAGGCAAGGCTATTGCAAAGAGCCTGGGAGGCGACAGGAGGGGTAGAGACTGCAGCAGGGTTGGCCAGCTCCTTGCAGATTTTAAAGAGTTCGGCCGAGTTGTTAAATACCGCAGAGACACAAGCTTTAATGTGGACTCTCTTCTTGGTGAGGACAGAGAGTCGGTATTGCCTTTGTAGCAGGTGACAGGCCAGTTTGTCAGTGGATGAACAGGAAGTCCTCCATTTCCTCTCAGCTGTCGTACACTTACGTTTAAGTGTAGCTAGGTCAGAGTCATACCAAGAATTGCACTTGGCTTTGGACTTCAAACGGATCCTCATGACAGGGGCAAGAGCATCAAGCGTATCAGAAATTGAAGAGTAGAGCAGAGACAGGGCTGTATCAGGATGAATGACAGCCAAAGGTGGAGGGGGTGACACACGCTTCATGGCCCGGATGTCCGAGAAGGTAGGTGGCAGTGTTGGGGTAGGCTTGGCTTGGGGGGAAGAGAGGGAGATATGAGATGAGAGGAGGAAGTGATCCATCCAGGAGGGAGGAGTAGTCAGAGGGATGGAGAGGGGGAGGTCAGAGGAGATCAAGACATCGAGTGTGTGCCCTGCAGAGTGAGTCGGGCCAGAAGGGAGGATGGACAGGGAGAGGGAGTTGCAGAGGTCACGGAAGAGTACAGAGGAGGAGCAAGGAGAGTCTAAATGTATATTTAGGTCACAGAGGAGGAGGAGTTGAATGGTAGAGGCCAGGAGGGAGGAGGAGAGGTCTTCCCACTCAGAGAGAAATTAGGTGATTTGACCAGGAGGCCGGTAGATGGTAACCACAGTAAGAGAATGGGTAGGCGAGAGAGAAAGCCTACAGACAAGGCATTCAAAAGAGAAGTAGGTCTGAGTGGGAATGATAGAGGCAGGAATCCACTCAGGAAAGATCAGGGCTACCCCCCCACCGGACCGGGAGGATCTGGGTGCTGAGAGGATCTTGTAGCCATCAGGGAGGAGAGTGTCAAAGCTTGTGACTGAGCTGGCCATGAACCATGTCTCAGTAAGACCAAGGACATCAAGGTCTAGTTCTTCAAGGAGGTGGCAGATGTCAGAGGAGTGTTTGACGGCAGAGCGAGAATTGAGAGTGGCAATATGAAGAAGGTTGCCAGCCTTAAAGACCTTCCAGGGAGGGGTACAGATCGGGGGGTACACACTGTGGAGGAGAAAGAGCCCTCGGAGGGGCAGAGGATGAGGAGGAGAGCGAGGGCAAGGTAGCCAAGGGGGGAGAGGAGGGGACAGCAGGAGATGAAAGGAAATTGATGAGACGAGGGAAGCGCCTATCAAAGAGGAGAAGATTGGCCTGAGGGCCTTGGACCATGACAGTGCCATTTAGGTAGACATTAATGATGACTTTAGAGGAGTCGTAGGAAGCCATGAGAACTTCCCAGCGAGTGCCACCATTAATGGGAGAGGAGGAGATAGGGCAGAGCACAGAGACCATATGAGGAGTCCATAGATCTGGCGAAGGAACGACAAAGAGGATGTCGGTAAGGGTCTGTCTGGCGGAAGCATTGGAGTAGTTGTCGGTGATAGAAAGACCAGGATTAGAGGCCAAGATATCCTTTTTGAAATTCTTCCTACCAGACTTAGTGAGAAGGGAAGGATAGTCAATGGAGAAGCAGTTGGAGAAGATAGGAGAAACAGAAAGCGCCATTGGGGTGGAAGCAAGGAGAGGATGGAGATACTGGGGGGGCTAAGGCAGGTAGGTGTGAGACAAAAGAGAGTGGTGAGGTCACTGGGCTGGCAAGTTACAGAGAAGAAACAGTATACAAGCAAAATACAGAGAATTTCGCAATGGGCAGCAAGATATGACTTTGTAGCACAAAGCAAAAACAGCAAGATTTGACTTTTTAGCACAAAGCAAAAACAGCAAGATTTGACTTTTTAGTACAAAGCAAAAACAGCAAGATTTGACTTTTTCAATCTTGGAATCAGATGTTAGCAAAGGGTTTTAGGAAGCACCGCACAGCAGGATGACAACATGGGATTAACAAGCAGGAAGAACAGTGATAGTCAAAGGCAGTAGAAGTAAGTCCATAAGGAGGGAACTAACCCATAGTTCTAGAGGTGGCAAAGTCAAGGCAGTCCGGATTTCTTAGAGGAGTGAGGTGGCAGCATCATTGTGGTTAAGGTGCAGGGAGTACCCCAATTAGCGTTCCGTAAGCGGACAGGGAGCAGACAGGGGCCATGGAAGTGGGCCTTTGCTGAGAGGGCCGGCTGAAGCCTGCCGGTCCCTGATTGGATGGAAGAAAACACTCAGCAACCAATGGGAGTGCAGCACAGGGAGAGGTGATTCAGCACAGCCTGCATACACAGCAAAGAAAACCACGGCGGCCATCTCGGAAGGGCCAAAAACAGTCAAATAAGCAGCAATAGTAGGAAAATACTAGTGCTTTTAAAATAGCAACGTAGCTCCAGTTATTAAAAAGCTCAAAAAATGGCTGCACGATGACAATGCCAAATAAAACAGTCCTTTCCAACAATATTATGCAAATTTTCTCTATTTTTCTTTTTCTTCTTTTTTTTTCAAATTTCGATTTTTCAGGTTCAATAATTCCCTAGGAGGTGCAGTAATGCACAGAAAGTGAACCTACCTAATGGAATGGTCAGCAGCCAGGCACAAACTCCACATGTGCAGGAGAACAACAGATGGCCAGCAGGGTGGAAATAGGACCTCACTCCCAGTGAGAAGCAGATGAAAGAAACCAGTTCCAGCCAGTGGGCATTGATGAGAGGGCCGGCTGAAGCCTGCCGGTCCCTGATTGGATGGAAGAAAACACTCAGCAACCAATGGGAGTGCAGCACAGAGAGAGGTGATTCAGCACAGCCTGCCTACACAACACAGAAAACCAGCGGCCATCTTGGAAGGGCCAAAAACAGTCAAGTAAGCAGCAATAGTAGGAAAAAACGAGTGCTTTCAAAATAGCAACTTTCAAAACAATGACACACCTAACATCACTGTCGTAACTGTAGGACCACCAAACAGTGATGAGAACTCTTCTCCATTTCTGCAAATCAGCCTCCCTTCCAGTCTCAAGTGGCATTCCACCCTGGAGGGAGATACATTGAAATGTTATACTGATGTACAATCCCAAATCCCAAGTCCATAGCCAAAATTGATATGAAACCAGCACAGAAGGTGAACAGCTCTTCCTCCCGATTCAGTTAAATGACGGGAAGAAGTCTGTCCTCGCCCGAGTTGACTTGAATAGCGAAGAAAGCTTCATCAGCGAAGCATTATTAAAAAAACTCCCAAAAGACCAGACCCTACCCGCCGTAGAGTCAGTGCAGCAATGGGTACGGGACCTGGAAGCGCCCCGTTCCCAACATCCTCTGCTTAGCAGTTGTATGATCAAAATTTCTAGGCATGACAAAAGCATAATAGATACTTGTTGGGTTGTGCAAGGTGTTCCTTCCACCTTTTATATGAGCCATGACCTCCTCAACCAACTTGCAATTAATTTGGACCCTACTTATTAATGGGATTTCAGAAATTCTGTAGAAAGTTGAAACAAGATCCCACTGCTGAGGGATTTTGAGGAACAGATGCTAAATAAAATATGAAATCTTTGTGTCTGATTTGTGTAAAGGTGACCAATGTAGAATTGTGCATTTAGTTTAAAATTCGATTTTCCGACCAGTGGCTAAAGGGAGGTTTCTAAGAACTGTAAAGCAAACCATAAAATGTGACATCATCCGGCCTTGATCCAATCACTCAAATGCAAGGCGGAGATTAAGTTTTGATCCAATCCCAGCTCATGGGGGCAAGTTTAGTTAAGCCGGCTCATACACCCTCTTTGTGATGTCATTTGAAAGGATACATAGAGACAGCTGACAACACATAGGGACTCGCTGATTCACTCACTTTCCTGATTCTAGCAAAGCACTCTGATACAGCATTCTACATCCAGCTTTAACATCCTTCCAGATCCAGATGCCAAGACTCTTGCAAGCAGTAGAGAACTATTGACTTTCTGCAAGTCCTAATCCTCAATTCTTGCAACCCAGTGAAGCGCTTTGGTGTGAGAAGGCCTTTTGAACTAGTATCCTAAAATTCTCTGGCTTGCCACCATAAGGCTTGCCTGAGGAATCAGCTATCCAGCTGATTGAAATACCCACAGACAAGGAGGGTAGATCCTGTGCAAATCCTGCGACCAGCCTAGCTGATCCTATCCCATGCCTGATGTGCTGTTCTTCCTTGACAGACCCAATCCATGACCAAACCTGACGTTCCAATTTAATAACTTATTTTGTAAGTATTAATAGGAAGAAAAGTGACCATAATATATCTGCATTGTATGATCCCAATCACAAACCCATTCTATCTGTACATTCAGATTCACATTTAAACTGTCAGAACCTTTCTTGTGCTGATTTTCTCTTATTTGTTTTATAAAATCATAAATCATTAGTGATTTTGAGTAACTCAAGTAAATTCCCAAAAGAAATTGAGCATCCACCACGTGAAAGGTTATGCTGGCCACGTAACTGTGGAGATACATGTATGGCATTCTCTTTTTCATAGTCATAATATAGTGTAATCAAAACCATTCTGTTTTCCATTCTCGCGCCTATTTTGCAAAAACGACTCTCATTAAAACCTCTATAACTCCCTCAGTTTTTATGATAGAAACACAATTTCAACTCCTACTTGTACCTAACATCCTTAGCTATCCATTACCAGATTCTCCCATCATAGTGAATATCGTATAAGGAAACGTTTGCCGCGATTGTACATTCTGAGAAACTTTACACATGTGAAATAGCTTTAATTTATTTCCCACTTGGCTTTGAGATTTCAAAAGTTTTCTTCCAGCTAAATCATTGCTTGTGATTGTTTGCAGCGGTTCCCGTAGGAATGTATAACAATTTAACAATGTTTGACCACATTTGGTGTTTTTGCTCAGTCAATTCCAAAGACAATTTCAAAGCCAAGCTGACAGCTGAAAAGTCAATTCCGTTTTTCTGTTGTGTTTGAAGGGGGAAGGTGGGAGTGATATTCTGTTTGATTTGTGCTATTCCTGAATACCTTCTCTCTCCTCACATCTATTCATTGCCTATTGGGGGAGTTGAGGGGGGTTACAGGGGGAACCTCTAACCATAGTGCCATCTGTTCCAAACCAACACAGCAGTATTTGTTTCTGTGCTGCATTTGTTTTTATGCTCATTACTTGATTCCTAGTGCATTAAAGAGATTATTCAGTGTTCTGTCACCCCATTGGTGATTGTTCTTTACCTATTAAAATATATTGTGATTAAATTCTAAATACATAAATACATATTTAACTTTGCAAACTAGCTTAATTCCTGGTTCAGTGTGACCGGGGGGGGGGTGGGGAGGATTCCAGGAGAAGGGTGTGATACGAGTGACATATCATTCAGAATATTGAACTTATAGATAAAATAAATAAGGGTTTCAATTGTGCGCTACATGCTGGGCGTGACTTGGGTGTGTGCTGGATTGAAATCACTTACACTTATATTGCGCTATGTGACCTATAGGTTAGACTTACGCAGTCCTACCAGGCTCGATATATACTCCTGTAGTTCCATAGTGTTACTTGCCATAAGCATCTGCAAGCTTGCTCAGGATCTCTTTGTTGCCTTGCATTTAGCATTGCTGCACTTGGCTAATGAGGTAAATAATTAAAGCTTTGATAGTATGCATATGTATCTGTCCTCTATCTGCAGAACTGTCTAAGCATGTTCTTCGTGTATACAAGTGAGTTATTGTGTAAGCTGTGCATGGTTGCAAGTGTTCTTCACAGCTATTGCAGCTATGTCGTGGTGTCACTAATTATATCAGCACAGTGGCTTCTTAGAATTTAGTCAATGCAGTCCATTATGGTGTTTGGATCCATGATCACGTTGAGCCACCTGTATCCCTGAGGGCATGCAATGGATAAGGTTGGAATGACTGTCTGAGGGAATCCCTCTCTGCATACATGTCAGTCAGTCGTGCATTTGGGGGTTGTCTGAGTAGTGAGTCACTTTAGGCGTCCTTGACTCTCTCTTCAAAAGGAATAAGAGGGAGACACAGAAAAGGGGTGAGCAGTGTAAAGCAGCTAAGAGTGAGACAAATAGTGTAACAGAACAATAACCAGGCTCTACCTATGAAATGTGGTAAAGGGGTTTATGGAAAATCCTTAAAGGGAAAGTTAGTGACTTACTTGAAAGAGGTACACTTCAGTATAGGGATACTGTAGCGGGACAGAATGACATGGAGAAACACAGAAAAAGTGAGATATTGGAGTGGAAGGAGAGACTTTATGGAGAGAGAAAGGGGGCGACACTGATCAAGAGACTATCAGGTGCAGATGAGACTGCTTCATGAAATTTAGAGCTTGAAGAGGTGGGTAGGAGGTGACTGTAGGTGAGAGGAAGCTATTTTGGCACCACACTTAAAGTGGTATTCTGCTCCAACGGGGGAGGGTGTGTGTGTGTGTGTGTGTTTTACTATCCTTGTGGGGACTTGGGTATGAAAACACGCACACGCTGTGGGGACTTGATTTCACTGTGGGGACCTAAACCCAAGTCCCCACATGGTAATGACTTCCAAATGACTTAAAACACATCATTAAAAGTCAGCTGTGCCAATTTGTATGACTTTTGAAAAAATTGACTTGTGGGGACCTGTGTTTATTTTCGTGTGTTGATTTTTTCTCAGCTCTGCCCCCGTAGGCTAGATGTGGTATTGCAGTCATCAACACACGGACAGGAATTTAAACACACTTCATAAATCTGAGTGCCTACATGCTTAGGCTGCAGGCAGCAGATTCATGGGAAACATTTATACACACAGTCTCAATTGAGTTTTTAATAGCCTGAACCCTTTGCTCTTTGCGTTTAAATGTAATTTTGCTTGTTCGCAAATGTACTTCAATTTCAGTTTCATACATTCAACATTCTCATATCCTTCTCTCTAGCTCAGAAATCAAAACATATTCAGAGCTTTTCAACTTGCTCGTTATTCAATAGTTCATATTTGGTCATTCAACCCATTTGGCAGTATTCAAAACATATTACTTGTTTGGCAATTCGCGCAGGAATCAATAATCAACTTTTTGGTCTCCAGACCCCTTTTGCATATCTTCTTGCTTGTTCAGCATTCAACGCAACCCACACCACTCCCCTGGAGCACCCCGGCCTGAGTGAACCTTCCCAGTTACTCACTGGTGTGCGGCCACTCCTCCGTATGCATTGGTTTCGCTCTTGAGTTCTTACTCGCTCCTCTCTCACTCCCCAGGAGCTCCGACGAGCAGCACTCACCCTCTCCAGCTCTTCCTGCAGCAGTTGGCGGTGTCTCTGTGTTCCCCACTCCCAATGGGGAACACAAGGAAACGGACTTTGTGCTGCTCCAGACCCTCTTGCAGCCTGCAATGGCCTCATTGTCTTCCTGGCTTCATAGTTGTCTGTGTCCTTTTCACCGGCCCATATTCTGCCCACTCAACCTCGGATGGGTGTGCTCTCCGGCCCAACTGGTTCTCTTCTCTGCTGCATCTCACTGTTCCTATACAACTGCAACGATTTAACAGGTTGCATGTGTGAACACTTAGTTTCACTTGCCTGGCCATAGTTATTGGGCCATGCCTGACCCTCACAGCAGTCCTCTGGCCTCCTCCTCGTCTCAGTACCAGAGTGGTGAAATGACCTGTTAGTGTTTACTCTTAGTCCCCTCTTCCTCGTCCCAATACTATAATAGTTTTGGATGCAAATGATAGAGATAATTTTAAAGGCTACGAGGGAAAAGGGAACCTTGGCATACCATCAACATAGAATCCTGTTCTTCCCGGACTTGGCACCAGTGACCGAAACAAGGGGACTGAACTCTATAAAGAAAGCTTTCCTAGCACAAGGATTCAAGGCAGGATTGGTCAATCCGGTAACACTCCAAATTAAGTAGAAGGAAAAGGAGTACATCTTCTGGAATGCTGAGAAGGCCGAGGACCTACTAAAGTCTATACCTGTAAAGACTGCTACTCAGGTGAAAAAAGGGTTGATAGTCCATGGAGTACCTGAGGCTGAAGGTTGACCTTGTGACTACCTTGAGAGAGTTCATGCACTCTCTGATACTTGGCCTCCCATGTCATGTCATAATCTCCTGATTATGTCAAATTCTACATCTAGAACATATGCTATTGTGAGGATGTGAAGCTAAGCTATGTGGGAGTTGTAACCAGGTCTGATACTCATTTGGTTCCTTATTGTCCATCTTACCTGATAGAAAAAGATGGGAGAGGTTGGCGGCCTACTATAATGGTTTTCTGCTGCTGATATCAATATATATTCATGGCACAGAGTATTTTGTGCATCTGTTTTAAGAGATTGATAGGGCCTTTGGTGTGGGAGTAGTTGAGAGATTGCCCACTGAAGACGCTCAACGAGTCAGGAGTGGGTTAGGTTGCTTCTTGTCTGGCTAGTGGGTTGTGCTATGGAAATGGTACTGTATGTTTCTCAGGAGATGAGACCAATTATATTCCTTTTAATTGAACTGAGGGGCTGCAAACTTCTGATATAGCCTGTACTCCACGTGTACAGTGTTGTGTTTACCCCTTCCAGGTTTAAGGGGACTTTCAGTGAGACCCCTCCATTTTATCTTCACAGTGTTGTTGCTTTGCTATGCATTCACATTGAAAAGGGACTGGCATGTTAAGGGCTCCACTCTTGTTTATGGATTAAAAGTAAAAATGTTAATACAAACAAAAAAAAGAAATACAAGAATGGCAGCATTCCATGCATTTCCAATTTGATTTCGTGGCAGAATATGCAATGAGATCTTTGCATAGATGGAGGGGGCAAGAGGTATGAAGTAATGAAAGATTTAACCATATAAATAAATCAATGTAATACATATCTGGAGGAAAGCCAGATGTTCTGCTATGTTCTACTCTATCTGTAAGAATAACCAGAGACACGTTTAGGAATACTTCTGTTATATTAGCTAACACAATTTTAATGATATATCTTTTTCACAAGATCAGGGAACAGGCCCATTGAAACATGTGCTTAGCTAATTATTTTACAGAAAACAAAATAGGCAGCGTGCTAAAGGTGGAAGAGAACAGAGTCATGCACTAAACTGTGAAAAATTACCTTTAATGATTAGGCAGAAAGGATCTGGTTATATTAAACATATATTACCCATTAGAATTGCACTGCATTCTGGTGACTGTGCCATTGGAACAATATGAATGTGTTACTTTCTCTGCCCTACTTTACAGAATGTTTTCCCAATTCTAATGTTTTAGGTGTTGGCTCATCAACCATACCTACTATAGTAAACAACAAATACTTTGAGTGTGAAGAGGGGAGGATGCCGTTCACGGGTGGCAAAATATATGACATTGGTTTCACACTGCCCTCACCCTCTCCACACATAAGGTGTTGTCACATTCATGGCCCACATCACAAGACATGATCAGCATGCAACATTGGACTTTTGATGTTGTCATTCAAATGCATCTGATTGGCTTATGGTTTCTTATCTGAATTTCATAGCAGAATTAAGTGTGTTGTGACAAATTAATAAGCTGCTTAAGTATTACAAGTTCACTTTGCTCGGTCACTAACAACTTTGAGAAATAATGCATCTACCTGCATAGATCCTTAATGTGTTGCCACTTCTGATTGAGTCTACCACCAGTGGGCTACAGGAGTCTTCGTTGAAAACGAAGCATACATATGGAGATATAATGTAAGCTGTACTTCTGGGTTTATCAGGCAACATTACCTGGAATACGTGGAATGACGTATCATTACAGGTTTTGTTTTTATAAAAGTCATTTAGCTTTGTTTTGTTGCATATGTTAAATAAAAAGCAGGTAGAAGAAATGTTGTTTCAGCAGAAATGCATTTTCATACATACAAAACAATACAAAACAATAGTCTCAAAAGCCTAATGCCACAACTGTATTTAATACACCCTTACATGGCAACACCCAAGTTAGCCCCCTTGCACTAATATAAAGTCCAGTTAAATGAAGAAGTTTTGAACTGGTTCCAGTCACTCACAAATGGTTGTTTCAACAGCTTTCAAATTGCTATAATGAATGTCCCAGGGAGGAAATTTTAGAAGGTAAATTCATTTTAAATCTGCCAAAATTCCCCCTGTGGTACTATGGGCTCCGTGAATGGGGAATTACACTACCCTACCACCACTTGTAATCCCATGGGAAACACAGGGGACCAAGTGGCAGTAACAGTAACAGTAAAAGGATTATGGTGGTAATTATGCAGATTTCCTTCCATCCTCAACCCTCTTTTCCTGGCTACACACCACCACTTTTAGTCACTCCGCATTACCCATTCTCCCTTGCCACATCTCCTTTCATTGGCCCTCACCAACCCTCTTTCACTCATTCCACGCAGATCCTATTTTCAAAGCATATATTAAAGCCAAAGCTGTTGGCTTTGCCAATGCTTGTTTTTAGATTGATGTGGACGTGCTTTGCTCTTCTTTCTACTCTTGTTGCCACATAAGGAAGGAAACAACCTGCTTGCAACCTTCTGTGTCTCTGACAGATGCACTAACGCTAATAACACCACCTGACCAGAATGCAGCAACATACAAACTGCTATTCTGTACACACAGAACACAATTGTAAGACATGTTTTCAAGTGTAGCTGCTCCAGCATTTTAGCGTTCTATTTCACAGGCAGTGTAACTTACACTCAGCGCGTGCTGATCAGGAACATTATTTTAAGTAAAACCTTTAGATAATGTAAAAGTAAATTAAAAAAATGGTTTCTTATGCACATTTGAGTATTGCAGCCCTATTTACTACTTGCCGGCCCTCATCACAGAGAGTATCTGTCCTGCAGCTCAGTCCCACACGTGCAGTTCAAGATCACAACACAGAACTTGCCTATTGACACTAAAAAAACAGTCTTTGGATTAACTTTTGTCTGCCTGCAAACAGAGCCAATTATTGGTAATACTCCTACAAAACAAGTATACATATAATAAAACCAGCTCCAAGTTACGTTTTCATTCATGAGAACTAGATGGAAAGTTTGAATGTCAAGCTTCCTGTGATTTGAGTGGTTTTGGGGTTACAATAGGTGAATCCTGGGGCCATGTATAGTGCAAGGCTTAGTCATTCAGGTAGGGCCTTTGTCATTGAGAATCACTATTTGGCTGAATTGACACCTCACCCTCCTTCCAGATGCATTACAATGCACGTTCCTTGGCAATGTGGAAGAGGCTGCCCAGCACACCAACAGAGGGATGGGGTGGGGACTGCTTTGAAGGAAGATTCCAGGCTCTTAATTTCAGTTTGAGTGAAATAAAGCAGTTTAATTTTAAAAAGTTAATGGCCACCATATGTTATACTCTCCTCTCCAACACATACAATTAAAAATGTACAATATGTGTGTGTATTTTTTTATACAAGCACATTTTTAAACATTTGCATTTTATTTTTTAGAATCTTCAAAAGTTGTTACAATTATTAAGTATTTGCTTCCTGACAAATGCTACTGCTGCCCCATAAGTGCAGGCATGGAAAATTAAAATATACATTTCACAAAGTGCTAGCACTTTAACAAAAAAGGAAATCTAATTTGGATGGGTTAGTGCTGTTTATTATCAGTATTGCAGGCCTACTAGGTGGACAAACGAGTAATGTCCTTGCAGCTGAATATGGGAAGCCCCTTGATTTCAAGCAACTCTAGATAATACAAGGGAAAGAAACAGCGGAACTATCAACTGTCCGTTTGCCACAGAGGTAAACAACTACTGATCAAACAGGACACACTGGGCCTCATCACGAGTTGGGCAGTATCCCGGTAGTATTACCGCCAATATATACCGCTAGGGCTAATAGTGTTACCGCCAATACCCCCCCCCCCCGTTGTTATTAGCGCTGGATCATGGGTTTGGCAGAACAGTAATTCCCCATTGGGCCCATTCAGGAAATTTCAGCGCAACTACCATCAGCGGTATTACCACGCTGTAATTGCGTTGAAAATAAGCACATTTACGGTGCATTTACCCCGAGATGCAGCCAAACGCGTGATTTGGCGGACCCTTAAATGTGACGGTAATAGCGGTACTGCCACATTTAAGGGTTATCGCCAAATTTGTGATGAGGCCGACTGACTAAACATACTCACTGACATGAAAAATCAAACACTATATTCACAACAAATAACCTGAATAGAAACACCATGCTTCAATTGCAGGTGTGATGTCTGGGAACAAGCGCTACATTTAAAGGGACAGGCCACTAAAAGAAACAGAGCTTATTGCAAGTTGTTAATTGCAGTACAGACATTGGGCTCATTATGAGTCAGCCGGTCCAGAAAGAACGGTGGTGGTAAAACCGCCACCACCATTCTTTCCGGACCGGCTGATTCCGAGTCCTGCAGGCAGGAGGTGTCACTCCTGCCAGGTCTGACCTGGCGGGTTTAACATCACCCCCCTGCAGACGGACATGGAAACACTGGCTCTGTCATAGACGGAGCCAGTGTTTCGATGGTCCCCAGTCCCATGGAGTCCTATGGGACTTACAGAATTCCACTGCCGGAATTCCCGGTTCACCGGGGTCGTAATGCCCCGGTAATTCCGGGAATCACAGAGGCGGAATGGTAATACACGTTCAGCGGTAACCTGTCGGTTATTCCGGCTCGGTTACCACCGGACTCGTAATGAGGCCCATTGTGGTACATTTGTGACTGAAAATGTTATTGCACCACCAAGTTACAACAGTGGAGGTCAAGGGGAGGATCGACTTCAAACACATGTCAGGGGGTAAATCCTTCACAATGTTTTGTTAGCTTGCATTTGTATAGCGCCTCCTGACATAATTCAGGTTGTTGAAGCACTGTGCGTGTCCCAGAGGTAAGCAGAGGAGTAGAAAGGAGCATGCAATAGTAGATGGGTATCCAAACATTGTGTGCAGTTGGTGTTGAAGAGGAGTATAGATAGGAAGCTAGAGAAGCTGCAAAATTGGAAAGACAGAAAGACTGTAAAGTGATGTGTACAGTTGGGCCAAATTCATCATCGGGCTCAGCTGCATATTATGCGACGTTGCAACTTTACCTCCAAAAAGCAAAACATATATAGCGGGCCCATGATAAATATGATAAATCCCCTTGGAGTCCTATGGAGTCCTACAATGCAGATTAAAACTCCCTTCCTCCACTGGCAGCAAATGTGCCAGATTGAGTGGCAGAAATGGTTATCCATTTTTGTGGAAATTCCTCCAGAATTATGAGCAAACTCTAATTAGGCCCAATGTGTTTAGCAGATTATTATAATCATTCAGACTGGGACATGGCCAAGATAGTGATCTGAGCAGATGTACCTCTGCAGTTCACTCCAAGTACCAACACCTCGATCCCGATTATGACGGAGTGATCAGTGCTCCTCAGCTCATCTTGCAAGTTACAACCCATGCCACAGAGAGGAGAGCGGAGGCAGTGCTGGGAAAACCCAGTCGCGCTGCAAGATGGACCCGCCTGAATCTTAAACACAGCGGGTGAAGATCTGAGAGGGCCACAACCTAGTGATAAGGCGTACGGAAGTTGGATGCCTGGTGAGAGCGGCTGGACCCGGGTGCACTGAGGCAGAAGAGAGGGAGTGAGCGCTGCACCCTGAGGCTCCAGGAGGGCTGTGGTTGAGGCTGGGGGGTGCCAGGTGAGGGATAGGCATCCCATGAGCGAACCGCTGGGACGGTGGTAGCACAGATGCATGCAGACTCCTGAGTGCTGTATGCCCCACTCAGTGCTTTAAGTGGGTTAAGAAATTGAGGGGGGGCCCTCGTTTGGGGGCGTGGCTTTCATTGTGGCCGTGGCCTAAAAGTGCACAAATCATAGTAAGGTGCGCAAACAAATATATAAATGTATGTGAGCATTTATATGTTTGTATGCGTACTACTATGGTTTGTGTACTTTTCAAGCCATATTTTATAAACATAGCAATGTTACATATTTCTATGTTTATAAAAGGTGGCTTGAAAAGTGCACAAACCATAGTAAGTTACGCACACTTGTGTGCTTACCATACTATGGTTTGTGTACTTTTCAATCCACCTTTTATAAACATAGATATATGTAACATGTTTCTATGTTTCTAAAAGATGGCTTGAAACGTAAACAATTCAAGGCATCTTTTATAAAGCGTTGATGACGGACAAAACAAACCGCTAGGTGGCTTTGTCCGTCGACAAAGCTTTATAAAAGATGCCTTGAATTGTGCACGTTTCAAGCCGTCTTTTATAAACATAGAAATATTTCTACCTTTATAAAAGATGGCTTGAAACGTACACAGTTCAAGGCATCTTTTATAAAGCTTTGCCAACGGAGAAAGGCACCTCGGGCTCTGTGATCTATCTGCTCAGAGCACATAGATCACTGAGCCCGAGGCGTCTTTCACCCTCTGCGAACCCGCGGGCTCCGTGATTTAATCTGCATATTAGATCACGGAGCCCGCAGGGGTCAGTGACCTGGGGAGGGAAAACAAAGGGACAGTAACTTCCTCTGATGACCCTGATGAGGGGTCATCAGAGGGAGTTACACTAACTGACAGAAGTGCCGCCAGCCTCAGCGTCGCTGTGGCTGACTGGCACTTCTGTCAGCTTGGCTGACATAATGACGGGCGCATCTCCCGTCGCGGCTGCGGCCGCGGCGGGATAATGCATCCCGCCAATGTTGTGTGGGACGGGGGCCCCGGCTGGGCCCCGGCTCAGCCCCACTTTCTGGAGACTGCCGGGGCCCGGCCCCGGCAGGCCCCGGCCCACTTAAAGCACTGGCCCCACTCCATCAGCGGATCCGTTGCACACAGAACATTGAGGTGGCACACATAGCATGCATGGCACCCCAGGGCCTACTTTCACAGCAAGTATGCAATGCCCAGCAGGGTTTGAGGAACCCCTGGGGGTAGTCAGTGCCTAAATCCGAACAGTGTTCTACCCAACTGCCCTTAAACCTGGGCTTAACAACTCTGCACTGACTTATGACTCTAACTTGCTGCACCCAGAGTTGCTGCATCACCACTGGAGACTGGAAAACAAAGAAGCTACAACAATGACCAAACCTGCTTGCAAAACAAAAGACACCAAAAATACAGGCCTTTATATACAGGCCTTTATGATTGGCTCAAAACAAATGCAAATCCAAGACAGGCACACTGGGGATGAAGACACTATAGAGGAAACCTCATCCGCTGGAACCCCACTTACCTCTGACTTTCTGCTGCTGTGCTCAGAGTCCTTGAAACAGGACATTAGAGAGACATTTCAACCCAAAATGGTGGTTCTACGGAAACACATGCTGGAATCTATCGGAGAGCATAAGAGAGACATAGACAGTCTGGTAGAACGGGTGGACCAGAATGAGGTAGGCATTGCCCAGCCCGAATCAGATCTGCCTTAAAGTGATTGAAAACTTTGCAGCCCTAAAAGAAACCAAAGGCCTACAACTTGAAGTTATAGCTCATATAACCGACTAACCCCCCAAGATTCCTGCATTCCACAGCACCAGATGCCCTTTCACCACCAACCCCAAAGTAAAAAGTCCTGAAATGTTCAAAGAGGACAGACATTGCACGTCTTTGAGCTGTAATGATATGATTTATATTGCGAGGTGCTGGGAGGGATAAATTATAGTTCAAAACGAGGGTGGAGACCTTGGAGCCAGATGGCGCAGAAGGGAGTGAGGTAAATGTGTGTGTGAAGGTTAGAGTGCCCCAGAACCTCCTGTGTGCCAGTCTTAAAGCCTGCCAGGTGCACAGTA
Organism: Ambystoma mexicanum; assembly: GCF_040938575.1. Taxonomy (NCBI): domain Eukaryota; kingdom Metazoa; phylum Chordata; class Amphibia; order Caudata; family Ambystomatidae; genus Ambystoma; species Ambystoma mexicanum. Next base: position 1,175,357,977 of record NC_090929.1, read on the forward strand.
CAATGATAAAGTAGCATTGTGTTAGGAGCATAGTTAATTCATTCTTTGACCTTCATCAGTGAGAAGAAGATGATCTCCACGGCAGCCACGTGATGGAAGATGGACGGACTGGGCTGAAACAAATGACCTGGCATCCTTTATGGGGCAGGCGGATCTTGTATAGATACACAACAACCAGCCGCGCAGGTTTTTACTGTATGTATTTCATCACTATGACAATGTGTCTCTTCTTAAGACTCTGCTTGTACCCTCTCTTGGCAGAACCTTCTTAGCAACAGAGTTCTTTGTGTTGCTCGGATCTGGGTGTGAGATTAAAACTTTTTATCCTTACAAAATCTACTTGGGCCTTTTGTATTCTCTCTGGTGTGAGCTTTCAGGGACTTACCTTCACATGGTTACTGTATACTGTAAAATCAAATTGTTTGATGATTGACTAAGATCATGTGGTCATTTGTTTATCTGGCCTTGCTTATTCATTTGCGCCAAAATAGAGGGGTGGAATCTAAATGTGGATTATATGCCTATTACTCAGATATTGTTGCCATGGAGGTACATTTGCGAAGTATGAGTGGTGGTTGGCAGATTTAGACCCAATCATAGAGTGCATTGGACTACATTGGGGTTTTGAAGTATTTACTGTCGGCGGTAATTTCACCTGCAGGAAATATTGAAATGTGGAAGGTTTTCCTCCACATTACCACCAACCTCAATATGGTTGTGTGGTAAAAGTGGCAGTAATTCTGTTACTGCCACGTCCTTACCACTTAACCATGTATTTGAGCCTCATCAATTGGGTGGTGTGGTAATCATGTGGTAGTAATGCCTATAATCAAATGTTTGGGGGTGAGGTGTAGGAAAAACATCCAGAAATAAGCTGGGAGGTATTTCTTCAACCTTACTGCCTAAAATTGACCAAATTCAGCAGTATTACTGCCGTCGGAAATACCACTGAAATCCCCTATGGAGTCCTATGGACTCCAAATAATGGAGACTAACACCGCCTACCACCACTTGTAATCTGGCGGTACTACCGCTGGACCAAGGGGTGGTAATGGTAATACAGATAATTTAGCACTGAGATATCACCAAATTTTTATAATGTGGCCATATGTAGTACTATTTTCAGCTGCTCTAAGGAAGAATGCAGCTATCAGTTTGTGTTCCTCTTACCAAAAAATCGGACCATTCCTATGGCGTTTAGAAAGAGCTTACAATGCAAAATGTCAAATAATGCTAAAATCAACAAGCAACCAGTGCGGTTCTGTGAGTAAACAAGTGCATTAGAAATTGTGGTAAAATAACATAACATGGGCAGCTTAAATAGGTCTGTGAGAAATTTCAGATTCTGTTGAGAGAGCCGTCAGCTTTGTTGTATAAACCTAGTTGCTGTCACTAACAGATGAATGCTCACTTTCAAGATAAATCCATATTTTTTGGCTAGTAAATAGGTTTGCCATATAACCCCACGGTCTGAGCAGTTGCGTTCAATGTGAAGTATTACCCTCACAATACCAACAGGCAAACATCATTTTCATTTTCACTTTCTTTACAAATTGCTTGTGTTGCAAAATGCAAAAACGCTTGCCAGCACAAAATAAGACTTCTTTTATGCTGGCAAACGTGTGTGTTTTCCCTGTGTAATAGTAAAATACAGATGTGTTAGTGTGTCACCATTGCAAATAGTACATATACAGCATAATAATAATAATACAATTTGGAAATGGTACATATTTTATACAACAAAATAATAATAATCGACCAACCAGAGAGATTATATCTATCAGAGGAGTTGGTGCCGAGAAACGATGTCGACTGTGCATAAAGGAACTATCCATCGAAACTTTGAAACACCTGGTGATGGAATGTACAAGCACGAACGAAAACAGAAATCTTTACCTCCCCCCGCTGGCCGATAATCTATGGATATTCCAAATGGATGAGCTGTGGGATAAACTAATCTCCGTGAGAATACAAAATGGTCCCAAGCGTTAGCCAAACTTATCGAACTTGTGTTTGACCAGATCAACCATCTGTGTATCGATGGCTGCTCGCCACCGGACTCGGTCGCAGCTTAAAGAAAAAGGAGAGATCCATGGATCATCAAAGAGATTACTGTAAACTGCATGGGCCAGGTTGTGGGGGAGGTTTTTTCCGTCGCCTCGTCTTTCTTGAGAATCGCATGACGATGTAAAAGCTTTTTTGACAAAACTTAGCTGTAACTGAATAAAGTTCAATAAAAAAAATAAAAAAAAAATAAAAATAATAATAATCGTTATTTTAAAAAATAATCCATCACGTCTTTTAATTTCATTCCAAAACTGTGCTCCGTGTTTGCTATTTGAAAATGAAACACTTGCTTAGTTTTAAAACATGCGAAACTGAATAGTCTTTTTTTACGTGTTTGCTTGTAAGGATTAAAACTATCTGGGTTTGGACTGGCATTCCAGCCAGTCACGGCTTTTGTTATTCATAGGCTGGAGGAGGGAAAACGAAGGACTGAGTGCTAGGAAGTTTAAAACATTCTCTTGTTCTCAAATGCACATTTGTTACCTACTCCAGACACAAATGCAAACTTGGTCAAAGGTGTATGTACTTTGCTTTTTTAAACCTGGGCTTCGTTGATCATACTGCAACAGAAAAGCATTTTTAAATTGTTTTATCAGATAAGGCATAGATATTATAACAAGGTTACATCCATATGGGTCATTTTAAACCAGATTGTTCTGTATCTTCACCCGTAACCTACTTCATGTTGTTTCATGTGATGTATTTAAATAATAATGTGTATGGGCTTTGAACCCCGCCATCCCCAATGGATTCTTAATGAACAAAACAATATTTTTAGTGATTAAATAGCCCTGTTATTTCAGGTGCCTGTTCAATAATTTAATGTAACATTATCTTGCAGAGCAGAGCTTCTGTCATTTGGTCAGACTCTTGTTGCTAGTTTCTGTGAGGGATGCAGACGTTCATGAGAGGGGAAGTAGAAGGGACCAAAGGGGACTCAAAGACAATGATGTCTGGAGCTACAATAGGTGACAAGGCCAAAGCTTCAAGTCCTGGCAGGGGCGATTTAGCCCTTGTGCCTGCATTGTGCAAACTTCACACTTTTCCAGCATGCATTATGGTATGGTATTGTTTATTTATATAGCGCCTAGACACAGGCAAGTGTTTCAAAGCGCTCAAGGAGGGTTGCAACATGGAAAAAAAGCAGTCGCTTAGAGCCTGTAGATTCTACAGTTTTAACATTGCAATTAAGGGGTGAAGACAGGGGAGTCAGACAGATGATCTTCAGATGCGGTGCGTACGGATCGTGCAAGTGCACAGAGGGTGACAGGGAGGCGAAGTGTCAAGTGCACCCGGTCGGTTGAGACTGGGGTAAGTGCAGAGAGGGTCACTCTCTTGGGTTAATTTCGCAAATGCATTGAGTCATGGTGGAGTATAGGGCCCTGAGTTAAGTGCGAGAGGACTGGCAGGGGTGCTGTGGACCAGTTAGACTGAGGTACACCCGGTGGCCAGTCAGCATGACTGTAAGGAATAGAAGGGAGTGAAGAAGGGAAAAAAACAGAGAACTGGATTAGCACGGTAGAGGGAGAGAGAAGGAAGAGGAGAAGAGGAGATCCAGCTCAAAACGGAAGGTGGCAGGGAGGCTATTCCAGAGGGAGGCACCTGCTGAGGATAAGGATCTCCCTCCAAATCTCTGCTTGGAGAACTGGCTCACTCACAGAAGGTTGGAGATAGATGAGTGCAAGGCTCATGAGGGACAGTATTTAGGTAGGCAGAGTTGCAGGTAGGTAGGTCCCGGCCCCAGAAAGCCTTGTGAACAATGCAAAGGGTCTTGAATTTGATCCTTGCAGCCACAGAGGGCCATGACAGGATTTCAGCGACAGAGAGATGTGGTCCCTGGGCTTGAGGCCAAGGATAAGACTTGCGGTTGTGTTCTGGATGAGTTGCATAGGGTGCAGGGCAGAAGAAGGGAGGTTGAGGAAGAGGCTGTTACAATAGTCCAGTCTGGAGAGAACCAGGGTTCTGAAGACAGTGAGCCTCTGGGGGAAAGTGAAAAAGGTTAGAGTACCTCTGAGTAGGTGAAGCTGATAGTTAGACTTTTTAGAGATGTCTAAAATGTGTGAGGAGAAGGAGAGAGTGGAGTCAAAGATGACCCCGAGGTTTCTAGCTTTGCAGGTGGGTGTGCATGCAGGGCCAAGGGAGACCGGCCAGAGTGACAGTGGGAAAACGAGAGAAGGGGGCCCAATGCGAACAATCTCAGTCTTAGTGGCGTTAAGGCAGAGGTCACTTGCAGCACACCAAGACTGAATAAAGCGGACAGACAGACATGAGTGAGGAGGAGGAGGCGGCTGAGGGTAGCCTGTAAGATAGTTGCGTGTCGTCCACATAGCACTGCAAGTTAGAGGTGCTTCCACCTTCTACCCCCCACTCCACCACTGGCTGTCTCACGTCCTGACATAGCCCTGTCTCTGCTCTACTCTTCAATTTCTGATACTCTTGATGTTATTGCCCCTGTCATGGGGTTCAGTTTGAAGTCTAAAGCCAATTGCAATTCCTGATATGACTCCGACCTAGCTACACTTAAACGTAAGTGTAGGGCAGCTGAGAAGAAATGGAGGGCTTCTTGTTCATCCTCGGACAAACTGGCCTGTCACCTGCTCCAACGGTAATACCGACTCTCTGTCCTCACCAAGAAGAGAGTCCACATTCAAGCCTGTGTCTGTGCGGCATCTAATAACTTGGCCAAACTCTTTAAAATCTGCAAGGAGCTAGCCAACCCTACTGCAGTCTCTACCCCTCCTGTTGCCTCCCAGGCTCTTTGCAATGTCCTTGCCTCTCACTTTATCTCAAAAATCCAGGACATCCTGTCCACCCTCACCTCCTCTCCTCTCTCCGTCTGTGCTTGCTGACCCTCCTTCAGCCACCCCCCCACCCTCCTTCTTGTACTTTCCTATTTTCTCCCCTGATGAGGGCGCTAGACAAGCCCAATCTACGAAAGCCTCATAAAAACAGGTTCATGCCTGTTCCTCTAAAACCATCAAGGACCACATAGACACTCTCGCTCTGGCCCTTGCTGATTTTGCAACCACTCCTTTGCCTCGGGACCCTTCCCCGCCCCTCTGAAGCACTCCCTTGTGCACCCTCTTCTCAAGAAACCCACAGCTGCTCCTTCTTGTCTGGTTAACTATCGCCCAATTTCCATTACTCCCTTTCTTGGCAAACTCCTGGAAAAGATGGCCATTTCTCAGCTTAACTTTCAGTCCGATTCTGTTGGCTGTCTTCATGACCACCAGTCTGGCTTCAGAGCTGCCAGAAGCATGGAAACTACTCCCCTGAACATCTGTGAAGATCTGCTCTACAACCTTGACTCTAACATCCCCTCTGTCCTTATCCTACTCGATCCCTCTTCTGCCTTAGACACGGTCAACCATACCATCCTGCTCAACCTTCTCTGTGATAACCTGGGTATCACTGATCAGACTCTGGCTGACCTCTTTTCTCTCTGATCAACCCTCTCAGGTCCAACTTGGGTCCTTCCTATTATGTGTCTCCCGCTCTACCTGTGGTGTTCTCCAGGGGTCTAACCTCTCACCCTGGCTTTTCAACCAATACCTGGCAAATCTCACCCACTGCATTGCCATTTTCTGCTAAAATATCACTGCTACACTGATGACACTCAACTAATGATCAGGCTGCCCTCGCCCACCTCCTCTCCCTATCTCATCTCTGATTGCCTAACTGCCATTCAGGATTGGTGTATGCCAATGATTTTTATCTGAATGCCATCAAAATGGAGATCATCCCCATCAGCACACCTTCGCCATCCTTTCCCCTCACTCTCTGGCTAGTCTCCCTTGGCCCTCCTCCATACCCACCTGCGAGGCTAAGAACCTCTGGGTCTTCTTTGACTCCACACTTTCCTTCTCCGCCCACATCTCTGAAGTCTCTAAAAAGTGAAACTTCCTGCTGCACCTCGTCAGAGGTACTCTGACTTTCCTCTCCTTCCCCCAGAAGCTCACAGTCTCCCAAGCTCTGGTTCTCTCTAGGTTGGACTATTGTAACAGCCTCTTTCTAAATCTACTTGCCTCTACTCTCCGCCCTCTGCAACTAATCCAGAACAGGACTGCAAGACTATTCCTTGGCCTCTAACCCTGGAATCATATCTCTCCAGCTGTGAAATCTCTCCATTGGCTTCCAGTGGATGCAAGGATTAAATTCAAAACTCTCTGCATTGTCCACAAGGCTTTCTGGGGCCTGGGTACAAAATACCTTCAGCTATCCCTCCACAAATACCTCTCCTCTTGAGCTCTTCCCTCCTCTACCACTATCTCCCTCAGAGTCAGTCGTTTTTCAAATAAAAACGCTGGGGTAGACCTCTGTCTTCGGCTGGGGCCTCCCTGTGGAACAGTCTCACTGCCAATCTAAAACTTGAGGAGAACCATCTCCGTAAACACCTCAAGACCTTGTCATGATCTCTGCTTCCAAAAGATCAGGACTTGCCCGACTCCCTTGGAAGCAGACCCATAACCCCGGTTCCGAGTGCCAGCCAGTCCCAATTGGGACCTTTTGGACCCTGTCCTGGCGCCAGTGGCACCAGGCTCATAAAGATGCCCAGTCCCAGCGCTGGAAGCGCCGGGCTCATAATGCTTGGGTGGACTTACCTGCAGCAGACCATGCTGCTTACTTACCTGCCAGTTGAACCCCTGATCCTCTTCTGTTTGGGACTACTTTTCCTGTTGGGTGGGGCAGGAGCCACTCCCTAGGTTCAGAACACTGGAACTCTTCTGGAAAGCAGGAACTCTTTTCTTACCTAGGCGTGGCTGTGGAAAGAGACACCTAAGCACCCGATGGATGAATCTTGCTTTGTGTAATTCTGCATTCTCTGCAGCAGAATGCTCATCGTGTCTTCTGCTTCTGATCCTGGGCCTAAGGGAACAAAGGCTTACCATCCTGGAATCCAGTCTTCAGCAGCACCTGTAAAGACAAAGAAACAACAGGTTAGCACTACGGTCTTCAGTGGCAGCACATCTCTTACCTGGTCCATCGGCTGTCACCAACGCCTCGCGCTGCATTCCGGCATCTGAAAGACAAAGGCTTACCTACTCTTCGCATGCTCCGGAGGTCTTCGCACTGCATTCCGGCATCTGAAAGACAAAAGCTTACCAGCTCTTTGCACGCTCCGGAGGCCTTCGGCGCTGCATCCCGCATCTGAAAGACAAAAGAAGGTGCGTTTAAAGACATTGGGCAACTTTATTACTCACGTGCCATTCCTCCTTCCCACGCCGAATCCAGTGGGTATTCCAGCACCCTTCAGCTTCTCTAAAGCTCCGAACTTGTACCTGCAAGATAAAAGGGACAGTTAGTGCGCATCGTGAAGCAGGCTACAAGCGCTTACTTACGTGCTTCCAGGCGCTTCTATTCCTCACGCGGGTTCGATCCTCAACTTTCATCAGCCCGCCATCCTCCATCGCCGGAACCCTGCAAAACAAGAGATATCATTACAAAAGACTTTTAAGACATTTGAAGTGCCCAGAACTTACCGTTCGTGCAGTTAACGACGGACAGCAGTCCTCTGAGGTCAAGAGGCCTGCACCCTTATCCAGTGAAAAAACTGGTTACTGCACCCTGCCCCGAGGCAGATGGAGAGCTCGGCGTTCACTTACCTAAGGTGAGGGCGTTAACCTTTGGGGTTCTACAGGAGAAGAGAAAGGGAAGAGGAGAGAGGCACCCAATAACCCCAGTTCATTAATCCCATATTTTCTATCTGCAGACATCTTACTCTTCGAGTCAGACATACAGTGCACAGAGGTCCAGCCCAAAGAGCCAACCGTGTGTTACACATCACCTTTGAAGATACGGCATTCACCCAGTCAAGACCGGCGCCTCTGCGGGAATCAGGTGAGCGTTACAGAACACAAAGCCTACCGCAAAACTCCCACCCAGGCGCTATGGAAACCTCGGATACCGACCAGCTAGCCCAGTTACTTGGGGAACTAAGAGCAGAAGTGCATGCAGCCCGTCAGGAAACGAATGCTCTAAGAAGGGAACTGATTATTTCCAAGGAGCGAACAGACGATCTCGCTAGACAATTGCTACAGTCACAAGCCGGACAAACTCCGTTACCTGCATCAGGGGCAAATCTTCCTTCAACATCCTCTACGAACCCAGTGCAGATCAACCTACCTGGGAATGTACCTCTGGCTCCGCCCGAACGATTTTCTGGTGACCCAAAGAGGTTTGCAGTATTTATTAATCAGTGCCGGTTGCACTTCTTATGCCGGCCAGCAGCCTTTCCAACTGATCAAGCTAAGGTAGCTTTCGTGTTTTCGTACCTTAGTGGCAATGCGGCAGACTGGTCGATCCCTCTAGTTAATCAAGATGATCCGGTTCTCCATGATTTTCAAGCTTTTCAGTTCAGTATGGAAAAACTGTTTGCAAGACATTCACAGGGGCAGGCCTTGGACAATGAGCTCCTTTCATTGCGACAGGGTAATCAAGACCTTTTGGCTTATATTGCGTCTTTCAACAGACTGATAGTGGAAACTCGATGGCCTGAGGACAAAAGGATTACGCTGTTTTATAGAGGTCTACGTGGAGAGCTCAAAGATGTGTTAGCCCAAGTAGTGAATCCCCCGCAAGACTGTTCGGACTATATTGACTTAGTCATTCAAACTGACCACAGACTGTAGAACAGGAAGGCCGATCGTTCCAAGTTTGATGCTCGAGTATTTTCCAAACCACCAACTCCTACTAAAGGAGTAGACTCCGGGGAACCCATGCAAATAGGGGGCCTGAAAGGACCACTAACACAAAAGGAGCGGGAAAGGAGAAAACAGCTGCAATTATGCCTCTATTGCGGAAACTCGGGACACTTTCTTCGAGACTGTCCGGTGACACCAGCCAAGAAGGCAGTAGGAGCTGCAGTTACCAGGGTCACAAACTCCGAGCAGGGAAACGACCTCGCCCGACAAGAATAGAGGTCCTCTTGCCGAGCGTTAAAACCAGTTCCGTGACCTCGCATTTCGTGATACCTATGGTCCTCATTAGCCCTGAACATCCGGATCGATTACATGCGATTGAAGCTTACGTCGACAGCGGTGCCATCGGCAATTATGTGGATCATGAAATGGTTTTGAGGATGAATCTGACTCTTTGTCCAAAGGCTGTAAAGGACGTCATTACTACGGTGGATGGTACGGAGATAGCCTCCGGACTACCACCCAAGAAGTGACGCTAGTAAGTCAAGATGGACACCATGAGAAGATCGTGTTCGATGTGATCAAGGCCCCTCAGTTCCAGATTATTCTAGGAATTCCTTGGTTAGAGAAGCACAATCCTCAGATCGATTGGCGAGCAAGAACGGTTCAGTTTCCAGAATGTGTCTCTACTTGTCACCCTCGACTTGGTGTTGCACTGGCAGCAATTTCCTCAGAGGTTCCCCAGTTACCTCCTGAATACTTAGAATTCCAAGATGTTTTCCGGAAGGATCAGGCTAACTCTCTACCTCCTCATAGGTCTTATGACTGCCAAATAGACCTGATACCTGGATCTACTCCTCCTTGTAGTAGAATTTATGCCCTCACCGAGCCTGAGAATCTTCACCTCCGACAATACCTGGATCAATACCTAGCGAATGGGTTTATTCGTCCTTCCAAGTCCCCTGCTTCCTCAGCTTTGTTCTTCGTTCCAAAAAAAGAAGGGGACCTTAGAACTTGTATAGATTATCGCGCCCTGAACCAGATCACCGTTAAGAATAGATATCCGTTACCTTTGATCCCTGAACTCCTGGACCAAGTCAGAAAAGCATGCATATATACAAAGCTGGATCTTAGAGGAGCCTACCACTTGGTACGAGTAAAAGAGGGCGATGAATGGAAGACGGCCTTCCGCACCAAGTATGGGCTATTTGAATATCAGGTCATGCCCTTCGGACTTTGCAATGCCCCGGCCGCCTTTCAATATTTTATGAACGATGTCCTCAGAGAGCTCATAGATGTGTGTGTTGTTGTTTACATTGACGACATCCTCGTTTATTCTTCATCGGAAACTGAACATCGGAAACACGTGAAAATGGTCCTCGAGAGATTGCGTCAACACAAAGTTTTCGCTAAGTTGGAAAAATGTGTTTTCAACGTGACTGAAGTTGAATTCTTGGGATTCATATTATCACCTAGCGGAGTGCGTATGGATTCAAAGAAGGTCGATGCAATTCTCAAATGGCCATCGCCATCCTCCGTAAAAGGTGTTCAAAGCATGTTAGGCTTCGCTAACTTTTACCGCAGGTTTATCCCCGAATTCTCTCGAATAGTCCAGCCCATCACCGCCTTGTTAAAGAAAAACAAGCGTTTTGAATGGTCTACCGAGGCGGAACAAGCTTTCCAGAATTTGAAGACTAGATTTATCTCTGCACCGATCTTAAAACATCCTCGCCCAGAACTCCCCTACATCGTTGAAACTGATGCTTCGAGCCTTGCCATGGGGGCAGTTCTATCACAAAAGGACCCAGTAACCAATCAGTTGCATCCCGTGGCATTTTGGTCCCGCAAATTCTCGCCTCCTGAAATCAATTACACGATTACTGATAAGGAACTTCTAGCTATCAAGTCCGCCTTTAAGGCTTGGCGGCATTATCTTCTGGGGGCCCGACACACCGTTACTGTGATTACAGATCACTGAAACCTGCAATATTTGAAAACCGCAAAAGCTCAATCCTCTAGGCAACTCCATTGGGCACTATTCTTTGCCGAGTTTGACTTCATAATTACCTATCGACCTGGTACAAAAAACGGTAAAGCTGATGCCCTTTCTCGGATGGGAGTGGAAGAACATTTGATCAATCCTAAACCTGTACCTATCATTCCCGAACAAAGAATTCTAGGTGTAATCGCCACACAATCCATAGAGGAAGTTAAGGATAAAGCCAGGCTACTGGTAACTCCAGCAGACATACAGAATTGGCATCTGCAGGGAAAGGACTTTACGGTGAAGGACAACCTATTATATTTCCAAGAACGGTTATACCTTCCCAGCACAGATTTACAGAAAAAGGTAATCTCTTGTTATCACGATTCTTTAATGGAAGGACATCCCGGTATGACCAAGACCTCTGAAAAGATCAAGCGCTACTTCTGGTGGCCGTCTTGGAAAAAAGATATCAGAGACTTTATAATGTCCTGTGGAGTATGCGCCCAAAACAAGAGTCAAAAGGAAAAACCAGCCGGCCTCTTACGCCCTATTGACATCCCGCCTCGCCCTTGGCATACGCTTTCTATGGACTTCATCACCGATCTACCTCCATGCTCCGGATACAATACGATCCTAGTAATCGTGGACCTATTCTCCAAGATGGCGCATTTCATTCCACTCAAAGGCTTACCAACAGCAACAACTCTGGCCCGAGAATTTCTCGAAAACATCGTCCGACTGCACGGTTTTCCTTCAGTTCTAATTTCGGATCGAGGTAGTCAATTTATTTCTCATTTTTGGCGAACTTGCTGTCGGTCGGCTCAAATTGATGTGAGACTTTCGACCAGCCACCACCCTCAAACCGACGGACAAACCGAGAGGACCAATCAAACTCTGGAACAGTATTTGCGCTTCATGCTACAACAAACTGAAAAAACTTGGAAAGATACCCTTTGGATAGCCGAATATGCCTACAATAACTCTGTCCACTCGGGAACTGGGAAAACCCTGTTTTTTCTTTTATACGGTAGTCACCCTCGAACCTCGGAGTTGGATCCACTCCAAGATCTTGGAACACCAGCAGTAGACCACCTGCATTCTACAATCACCCAAGCCTTTAAGGAAGCCGTTTCTCACCTTCAAAGGGCTAAAGAACAATACAAGAAAGGAGCAGACCAACATCGGAAGGAAGCCCCCCAATATCAAGTAGGAGATCAAGTCTGGTTATCCACCAAATATCTACCTCTAAAAGGACCACGCACATTCAACCCAAGATACCTTGATCCCTATTCCATCACTACCATAGTAAATCCAGTAGCGGTCAAGTTGGACTTGCCCCCTCACATGAAGATACATCCGGTCTTCCACGTCTCTCTATTAAAACCCGTGCAACCTCAAACCCGACTAACTACATCTCCAAAACCCATTCTAGTTGATGGAGAACTCGAGTTTGAAGTCAAAAGCATCCTGGATTCCAAGATCTCCAAATCTAAACTATTTTACCTGATTGACTGGAAAGGCTACGGTCCCCAAGAAAGATCCTGGGAACCTGCAGAATATGTCCACGCGCCTCGTCTAATCAAAAGATTTCATCGAAAATTTCCTAACAAGCCCAAACCCCCGGAGAAGCCCGGTTTGGGAGGGGCCTTGAGGGGGGGTGCTGTCATGATCTCTGCTTCCAAAAGATCAGGACTTGCCCGACTCCCTTGGAAGCAGACCCATAACCCCGGTTCCGAGTGCCAGCCAGTCCCAATTGGGACCTTTTGGACCCTGTCCTGGCGCCAGTGGCACCAGGCTCATAAAGATGCCCAGTCCCAGCGCTGGAAGCGCCGGGCTCATAATGCTTGGGTGGACTTACCTGCAGCAGACCATGCTGCTTACTTACCTGCCAGTTGAACCCCTGATCCTCTTCTGTTTGGGACTACTTTTCCTGTTGGCTGGGGCAGGAGCCACTCCCTAGGTTCAGAACACTGGAACTCTTCTGGAAAGCAGGAACTCTTTTCTTACCTAGGCGTGGCTGTGGAAGGAGACACCTAAGCACTACAGGAGGCTATTTAAACCACACCCGATGGATGAATCTTGCTTTGTGTTATTCTGCATTCTCTGCAGCAGAATGCTCATCGTGTCTTCTGCTTCTGATCCTGGGCCTAAGGGAACAAAGGCTTACCATCCTGGAATCCAGTCTTCAGCAGCACCTGTAAAGACAAAGAAACAACAGGTTAGCACTACGGTCTTCAGTGGCAGCACATCTCTTACCTGGTCCATCGGCTGTCACCAACGCCTCGCGCTGCATTCCGGCATCTGAAAGACAAAGGCTTACCTACTCTTCGCATGCTCCGGAGGTCTTCGCACTGCATTCCGGCATCTGAAAGACAAAAGCTTACCAGCTCTTTGCACGCTCCGGAGGCCTTCGGCGCTGCATCCCGCATCTGAAAGACAAAAGAAGGTGCGTTTAAAGACATTGGGCAACTTTATTACTCACGTGCCATTCCTCCTTCCCACGCCGAATCCAGTGGGTATTCCAGCACCCTTCAGCTTCTCTAATGCTCCGAACTTGTACCTGCAAGATAAAAGGGACAGTTAGTGCGCATCGTGAAGCAGGCTACAAGCGCTTACTTACGTGCTTCCAGGCGCTTCTATTCCTCACGCGGGTTCGATCCTCAACTCTCATCAGCCCGCCATCCTCCATCGCCGGAACCCTGCAAAACAAGAGATATCATTACAAAAGACTTTTAAGACATTTGAAGTGCCCAGAACTTACCGTTCGTGCAGTTAACGACGGACAGCAGTCCTCTGAGGTCAAGAGGCCTGCACCCTTATCCAGTGAAGAAACTGGTTACGGCACCCTGCCCCGAGGCAGATGGAGAGCTCGGCGTTCACTTACCTAAGGTGAGGGCGTTAACCTTTGGGGTTCTACAGGAGAAGAGAAAGGGAAGAGGAGAGAGGCACCCAATAACCCCAGTTCATTAATCCCATATTTTCTATCTGCAGACATCTTACTCTTCGAGTCAGACATACAGTGCACAGAGGTCCAGCCCAAAGAGCCAACCGTGTGTTACACATCACCTTTGAAGATACGGCATTCACCCAGTCAAGACCGGCGCCTCTGCGGGAATCAGGTGAGCGTTACAGACCTTCCTCTTTGCTTCTGCCTTCTCTCCCCCTCTCCCCTGCTCCTCTGTTCTCCTTTGGCACTTTGCACCTGGCCACCCTCTGTCCTCTGGGCCCAGGTACCTTCTCACCCTGCCACCCTCCTGCACTCGCTCCGGGCCACCCCTTGCACTGCGGTCTGTATCTGTACCCATAAAGCCACCCCCCTTTTTCTTCCTGCACTTATCAGACCTACCCTGTCTGCTTCCTTAAGCCTAGCACTTGCTGGCAGCACTACCACTGTTTGTTGCCTTTATTATTCATTATTTATCTGTTTCTCCTTTGCTCCACACTTTCCTCTTCTCCCCCCTTGCATGCACTTTTCCCCACCCCCTCTACCATGCACTTGCACGTTCTCAATGTCACTGGGTCTAGTAAGATCATTGTTTTGTTGTCTCCTAATCCCCTCCTCTCCCTTGCCTTGTTGCACTCTGAAACACTTGTGTACGAGCGCGATAGAAATAAAACATCAATTCAATTCAAAAGTGGCAATCAGACGTGCCAGGGCAGCCATATAGACATTGAAGAACTAGGGGGATAGGTCAGGTCCCTGGGGAACGCCACAGGTTGAGAAAGTGATAGTCGAGTGAAAGGCTTAGAGTTCCACCTGGGATGGGCAGTTGGAGAGGAAGCAGGTTAACCACGCCAGAGCCTGATCTGTCATTCCCAGGGTGTCACAGAGACATGTGATCAGGATGTTGTGGTTAACTGTGTCAAAGGCACAGGAGAGGTCAAGGAGAATGAGGATAGAGGGGGTGTTAGTGTCAAGATTTGATAGCAGGTCTTGACAGGTGTTCAGAAGAGTAGTTTCCATACCTCTGGGTGCTCTAAAGCCAGATTGACACACATCTCCTTAGGCCTTGAACACCTCCATCATCACACATCATCTGTGTCATAACCTTTGCATTTATATTCATTTGAAGAACAGAGGTGTAAATTATGATCAGAAATTGCTTGCAATAACACATTTACAGATGGTGGAGGCATTTCCACCAGGGGTGCCTGCTGTGAGAAACCTGAGGGTATTCTCCAAGCAGACCTTGAGATTCCCTTGTTCAGGTGGCCAGGGAAGGGCTGGGGCTCTCAGATCCCAACACTGGAGGGGGACGAGCGAGGGAGGATCACCGGGTTAGGGGAACCCGGGGTTATGCTCAGTGAAATGCCCCAGGTGAAATGTGGTATTGCATAAGGGAGGAGGACAAAGTCCTTGAGGCCTTTATAGGCGATTCCATTTAAACCCCTATTCCCACTGTCATTCTCCCTTATAAAAATCCAACAATGTTACATCTCCCAGAGTCCCTATTTTCCACTTACCTAACCGATTATCCCTGTATTCTTCTCCCCTTCTCTTTGATTGTCATTTTCCAAACTCCCAGTCGACTGTGACAAAAAACTATAGTTCCCACAATCCCTCCTGCTCATTTCACCAACCCTGCAAAACCCACCCTTCCAAACGCACCACAAACCCTAGGATGAGAAATCGTTTCCCCCATCCTGCTCAGCAGGATATTTAGAACCTCCACCCCCCCCCTTTTCCAACATGAACACTTTCCCATACCTTGAAAAACAACAGACTAACAGAGCCATTTACCTGACATGTCCTAACACAAGGGTCAGGCAGAGTCAGGCAAATAATAACCCATACCTGACGACCCTTTCCTTTCCCCACATGGATAAAAGGCAGAGCACGAGAGCACACTATGAGTTAGGCAAACCGCATGATGAGACCGCTATCCTAGTACAGCAGACCAAGGGGAGGAGAAAGGCAGCGAGAACCATAGGAGCGACAAGGAGAAAAGCGACCTTGCCCTTTCCAACGCAGACCCGCAAAGTCTCTGTGAAAGGAATTATAAAACCGCAAACAATAGCCAGCATGTTTTGCAGCAGATGTCAATGGTACACAAACCCCTCCTACACTGATAATCAGGACAGGGAGAGGCCCCTTCTACAGTTGTACCATCCGGGACTCCAGAGACAAGAAAAGCCAAGTGGTACATCACAGCCGGTGAGTCGAGGGGAGAACCGATAAGAAACCAAACTGTGTTGAACGAAAGTTGCAAATGGAAAATTGAGGGGAAATCATAGAACTGTTAACTCCTACGGGGAAAACCAGCTGCAGAGGGGTCCAGCACCACATAGGTGCTCACTTGAGAGACTCTTGTTAAATTCCCCATGGTTGAAACTGCCAATACCAGAAGGCCTTGGGAAATTTGAAAGCCACAAGGAAGAGGTCAAAGTGGTCATACAGGTGTCTTGCAAAATCCTCTGTACAGTCAAAAGTCTTTGACCGGCACGTAATTAGAAAGCTAAGGAAGATGAATCCGCATAGTGAGAAAGGAGAATGATCATTGTGTTGTCAAAAGTGAACCCGACAAAGGGATGCCGACAGAAAGGGGCGAAGCATGGAGCTCTAATGAACATTGTGGTAACAAGCGTGAACCCGACAGAGGGATGTCCACAGTGGATTGTTTAAAAAGACATTAAGATTTGTGAATGCGAAAGGTGAATTTATTTTGGACATCAAGCCATAGTGAACTCGACAGAGGGAGACAACTTTATAGAAGGGTCTGAGCCCGGAAGAGGGGGATTCAGGGGTGAAAATCCATCAGCCAACGACACGTGATTGTAGCAGATGTTATCTTTTTTTTAATGAAACCATAGTGAAACCGACAGAGGGAGGCCGACATTCGAGATGGGTCAGAGCCCGGAAGAGGGAGACCCAGGAGTGAAGAACCATCACCCTAGTACAATCAGACAGGAATTTTTGTTTATTACTTCGAACCTATCAGACCCTCGGAAGCAAGAAACCTAACCACTGAAGGTCCCGATAGAGCTAGGAATCATTGTGGATCTGAGCAGGAAGAGGAGGTCCAGGGGTGAAAAGTCATCACCCAACGTACATACGGAAAGGAACTTTTTGTTTATTATTTTGAATACACCAGAACCTCGGAGGCAAGAGACTTTTTGTTGAAAAGAGACTTAACCACTGAATGTCCTGATAGCTGAGAGCAGAACTGTTGTCTCATGCTGGGAAAGCTCGAGAGTGTGCTGTGCTCAGGAGTCCCACCTTGTCCCATGCTCAATATGTCGGGATGGGAGACCCCAGGCTACCACACCCTGACTTATCATTTGTGAACACTTCTTTCTTTCTTCTCAATCCTATCACAAACTCTTTTTGTATTTAGTTGTACGGATTAGCAATCGTTTATTTTTTAGTATAGGCCCTTTTATTTGACAAGACACCACTAGGACTGCCGTATTATTATTTGATGGTCGTTGCTTGCTCCCATCTTAGATTTAGGTTTAGATTAGGTGTTTTTCCAACCTCCCTATACAGTTTAATAAACACCCCTGAACTGTGATCACTTGTGTCTGTCTTTACTGTTGCCACCATGAGTACCTTACCCTGCACAGTAGCACAAAGATGTGGAAAATAGGTGTGTCAGTTTATGAAGGTGTACAAAAGTGGAACATATACCAGTGACAAAACAAACAAAAACAAATATATATCAGAAAACACTTACAAGGGTAGGATTAACCCAAGGGGGAAAGCTCTTCAAACTAAAGAGTACTGTGTAGCTCTTCAATATTACATTATTACGTGTCGTTGGAGGGAGTGGTGGGGTCAGGTAGGGATAATGAGGGGCAGGGCAGGAGCAGCTTTCTCGTTAGCCAGTAAGTTCAGTTTATGCCAAGCTTTGAAGAAATCCAAAGTTGGGCTGTCTTTCATTATTATGGGCAGCAGCTTCCAGTGGAGCAAGTAGGGAGAAAGAGTGGAAGAGAGAGGAGGAAAGGTTTTGCATGGGACAGAGAGTTTGGGTACAGAGGAGGACCAGAGGGAACAGGTTTGTGAGTAGCAGATATACAATTAGACAGATACTGAGGAGGACGACCATTGATAGCATTGTAGACAAGGAGAAGGAACTTGAATAGGGAGTGGTTGTGCAGGGAGAGCCACCAGCATATTGTCTGTAGGTAGAAGTGGGTGAGGATATCGGTAGGTTGTGTTACACGTGGGTAGAAAAGTTGAGGACTTTGTCTGGAGGGAGGAAGGAATAGTAAGGAAGGCTTAGGAGTAGGCTTGCCAAGTAGTCAAGTTATTAATTAAAGGAGGAATTTTACAAATGTTGAGGAGTTTAAATGAGCAGCAGAGGTAGTGGTGGTGATGAATTGTTGCATTTGGAGGTCGCTATCAAAGAGGACCCCCAAGGTTGCAAGCCTCATTCAAGGGAGAAAGAAGATGCGGAAAGGGGAAGGTAGGGATAGCAATGGAAGCCATGAGAAAGAGGATTTACATTTTTGTGGAGTTCAGAATGAGGCAGCTGAGTGTAATGAATTGCAGTGAGACAGTTGGTAATCCATTTCAAGATGGTTTGGGGTAAAGTAGATACATGTTTTGAGTGTCATCAGCAAAAAAGGTGATGGGGAAAGGCAAAGGATGAAGTATGTTTTCCTGATACAGAGGTATAGAGGGTGAAGAGGAGAGGCCATCTATCATGTATGGTGCTTCTTTACCATCATTTACAGTTTACTCTCATGGAAACTTTGGCATCACAATAGTCACAAACCTTTTCAGGGAGAGTAACTACAGTTTCCCACATGGGTAGAGGCATAGCCCTCACAGGCCATCATTGTGGTCACTTTAAAAACACCACAATACCAGACCCTGCCTCTTTACAAGTATGGCAGTGCAGTAAAATAAAATGTGTGTAACAGATCTACTACCAATTTTACCACACATCCATTTATCGATTTTGGAGTTTAGTTCGAGGAAAAAAACTCCAGCATTTGACTGGCATTTTTTTCGTCCACAAAATGGAGAAGTTACCACCTGAAAAATGATGGTCCTTTGTTAATCCTCCGTACCCCATTTTAGTTTAATAGGACAGAATAATGGGGGTTTGCACCAACTCAGAATCTGTAAGATGTATCTCCAAGTCTGATGTGGTAGTGCTATTACAACAAAATAACAATACAGTAATTGGACCAAATTATCAAAGAGAATTCCATTCAACTCATAATTAAGCCGTTTATCTTTGGAGACATTAAACTTGGGCTCAACATTCACAATGCAATGTAGAGGAAAGCACCACAATCAAACAATTGCTGTGGAGAGGGCATCTATTGGCTTGAGGAGATGTGGTCTACATGCTCATTTGGTGACTATTGATCACTGACACCTGACTTCTAATTCAGTTTCCTCGGTTTCCTGTCATCACACAACACCTTGCTGGGAGCAAATAAATCACCATTATCTCACAATTGTTCTATGCAATGTGTAACAAAACCACCATCACACACTAACAATGAGGGAAAAATATAGCATTAAACATTTCCATCTTAGAACACATTTTTCACATCATCAACTACTGTCTCTGCCGGGGTTTTAACCTCAACATCACACAACATCTCTGTGGGGTCTTTAAAATCTTTATTGTGATGTTATTGACCTTCATGCTCCCTTATTCATCTGACAATCTGTATATCAACCAACTAAAACCAACTAAAACTCCCCTCTCAGTGGCATGGCCACTCAACACCCACAAGGGAAAAATACCCTTATCTGTTCTGTGATCACCCATGTTACATTTCCACACCTACCCATGTTCGTAAGATGAATCCTGTTAGTATTTCATGAATCAACACACCTGGAGCCCATGTGTCAACACAAGACCCACATGTCCAACTCACCCGATATCTCACCAGCTCACAGAAAGAATCTGTACTAATCAACACTTCAGGATCTGCAGCTCACATTTGATCTGCTCCTACCAATCCCTACCTTCCCTCTATTGCAGAACATAATGCCAAAAAGCCACCAAAATTGTAGAAGTCATATCATACAAGATCCATTTATCAAACATTGTTACATACCATCTCTGACTCTAACATTGATACACATAATCTCTGTGTGGACGGTAACATCATTATTATCCCACTTCACCTGTGAAATTATACCACTTCACCTGTGAAAACTTTAATAGCACCCTTATCAAATATCATCTCTGTGAGAACTTAAACATCAATATAATCAAACACCATCTCTGTGGGGTCTTCAATCTCATTTCTATCACACACCATCTCTGTATGGACTTTAACACCATTATAAACACACCATCACTGTGGGAACTTTAACATCACTATATTCAAACACAGACTCTCTGGGGTTTCAACACCATTTTTATCACACACCATGTCTAAGGGGAGTTTAACTGCATTATGATCATACACTATCTATGTGGGGACTTAATTGTCACCACTATCGCACGCAATCTCGGTGAGGACCTTAAAGTCATTATAATTACACAGCATCTATGTGGGCTTTTGAACATCATAATAATCGCCTATCATCTCTGCAGGGAATTCAGCATCATTATCAGACTCAATACATTAACTGAAAGGTGGTCTTCTACCTTTGGCATTTTGGTGGTTTTACTGCATGAGACTTAACTAGAAAAAAGGTGGGGTTGGGGCCTTAGTGGGTAAGTGGGGGAATCATATGCAAAATCAGCAGTGTTGAAGAGTGGAAGCCAGAGGAAGTGCCTGACTCCTCAATGCCAGTATGGTTCTGTGTGGTTTGTGACAGTGGCACTTCGATTTCTCTCTTCTAAAAGGGGAGAGCCCAAAATCTATTACATGACAGCGCTGTGATACTTGATTAGCCACTGCTTTGTGGGTGATTGAAATCAATAGAGATGAGAGCTTTGGCAAGGCTCCCTCCAGTTAATTTGGTATTAATAGGCATAAGGCTGCAATGTGTATAGTGGAATATGTGTGTGTAGTGTACGGTACTAGGAGAAGGAGCAGTAATTCATTTTAGATGGGGATGGAGAGATGATTAATGAGGACAACCATTGAGGAGTTCAATACTAGATTCAAATGTTCAGTTCAAGTTTTTGTTGACCTCTGTGTGGACTTTAAAAATATTCTTATTACACACCATCTCTGTGGGGAACTAAACAACATTGAAATTACACACCATCTCTGTGGGGATTTTAGTGTTATCATAAGCACATACCATCTCTGTGGGGACCTAAACATCATTGAAATGACACACCATCTCTGTGGAGACTTTAGTGTTAACATAATCACATACCATCTTTGTGGGGACCTAAACATCATTGAAATTACATATCATCTCTGTGGGGACCTAAACATCATTGAAATTACACACCATCCCTGTGGGGACTTTAGGGTTAACATAATCACATACCATCTCTGTGGGGACCTAAACATCATTGAAATTACACACCATCTCTGTGGGAACTTTAGGGTTAACATAATCACATACCATCTCTGTGGGGACCTAAACATCATTGAAATTACACACCATCTCTCTGGGGACTTTAGCGTTATCATAATCACGTACCATATCTGTGGGAAGCTTATTTTTTATTCGTATTTTTTCTGTGTTGTATTTAGATTAATATAGCAGCTAAGGTTATATGTAATATTACCAAAGCAAATTTCAGAGTGGTACATTTCATCACGACCAAAATACAGAAAAATACTGAATTTTATTTATTTCTTTTTTATTTGGGGGTCCCCCCAAAACCCCAGTTTTTCTATCCTTATGACCCAACCCCATCCCTACCCATTTTAACCCCTTACCCCTCACCCTATACATATGTGTTTAATATTTTTTGCATTTTTCTGTATTTTGGTTGCAATTAAATGCACCGCTTTGACATTTTCTATGGTAAAATGACTGGTTACCGCGGCTAAGCCTACGCGCTTAACATCATCATAATTACACACCATCTCTGTGGGGACTTGAGTGTAGTCATAATTACACACCATCTGTGTGGGGACCTTATGATCATTGAAATTAGACAACATCTCTGTGGGGATTTTAGCGTTATCATAATCACATACCATATCTGTGTGGACGTTATTTTGTAATTGTATTTTGTATTTTATGTAGATTTATATAGGTGCTAATGGCAAAGCGTTTAACATCATCATAATTACACACTGTCTCTGTGGGGACTGGAGTGTAGTCATAATCACACACCATCTCTGTGGGGAACTTAACATCATTGTAAACACACACCATCTCCATTGGGACCTTAACTTGTTTACAAGCACACACTAGCTCTGTAGGGACTTTACATGATTATCGTACCCGATCTCTGTGGAGAATGTAACTTTTCCATAATCAAACATGACCCTTATGTGAAAGTTAACCCCACTATTATTATACACATTCCAAAAGAAGAAAGCAACACCATTTCCTTTACAACCAGTTCTAAAGAGGAGATAAGAGTTAGCAGGGAAGATGATGTCTGTGAAAGAATGAAATCTGAATTTAAATTCATGATTCCTTTTTGGCCACAGTGTGTGAGCCTGGGTCAATCAAGTCATCTCTTGTGTCACAGTTCTCTTTTTCTGGAACATTTTGAATATTTATAATAGTGCTTATTGCCAGAGACCAAGTGCTTTTTAAAGTTTCAAATGCAAATTAAAGATCTTATTGGAAATGGCAAACCACAATGCAGGCAAGTACTTACATGTAGATATAAAATGGTATAATGTATACTTGGTACTATAAAGTAAGCATGTTTACATTTGCTTATGATGCCCTCCATCCAAAATGAGAATAATGAAGTAAGCCCCCACAAAGATGGTAACACACATTCAAGTCCCCGCAAAGATGATGCGTAAACGTGAGGAAAAAAAAGCATTTTTGCAAATATGAAGTTGGATTCTGTGTTATGAATTGTTTCTGAACATAATTCTGCTATTAGCCCATTTTTATAACATTGGGAAGTGTTAGTCCTCACAAGGTAGGTTTCCGCACATAGTCCCCACAAGGTAGGTAAAATGTGTGTGTGTGTAGCAGCTAATGCCCAAGCACTTAACATCATCATAATTACACAATGTCTCTGTGGGGACTTGAGTATAGTCCTAATCACACACATCTCTATGGGGATCTTCTCATCATTGTAATCACGCACCATCTCTGTGGGGACTTTACTGTTATCATATTCACTTACCATATCTGTGGGGACCATATTTTGTATTAGTATTCATTGTATATATATATAGATGTATATATCAGCTAATGCCCAAGCTCTTAACAGCAACATAATTACACACTGTCTCTGTGGGGACTTGAGTATAGTCATCATCACACACCATCTCTGTGGGGACCTCAACATGATTGCAAGTACACACTCTCTCTGTGGGGACTTTATCATGATTATCACACCCAATCTCTGTGGAAAATGGAACTTTTCCATAATCAAACATGACCCCTATAGGAAAGTTAACTTCACTATTATTATACACATTCCAAATGAAGAAAGCAACATCATTTCCATTCCACCATTTCTAAAGAGCAGATATAAGTTAGCAGGGAAGATGATGCCTGTGAAAGAATTAAATCTAAATTTGAATTCTTTATTCCTTGTTGGCCACAGTGTGTCAGCCTGGGTCAAGCAAGTCATCTCCTCTGTCTCAGTTATCTTTTTTCGGAAACATTTTGAGTGTTTATTATAGTGTTTATTGCCGGAAACAAAGTGCCTTTTTAAGTTTCACATGCACATTAAACATCTTGGGGTAAATGCCAAATCATCAAAATCCATATGTTGTCATAGCTATAATGCTCACATCAAGAAATACAATTGTATAATGTATATTGAGTACCATAAAGTAAGCATTTGTCCATCTGCTTATGGTGCAATCCATCCCAAATAAGAAGAATAAAGTAAGTCCCCACAAGGATGGTAGCACGCATTCAAGTCCCCACCAAGATGGTACCGTATACGCAAGTAAAAATAAACATTTTTGTAAATATGAAGTTGGATCTTGTATTATGAATTTTTTTCTGAACATAGTTCTGCTATTAGCCCAGTTCTAAAACATTGGGAAGGGTTAGTCCCCAGAACGTAGGTAAAACGCGCGCGTGTGTGTGTGTGTGCGTGTGTGTGTGTGTGTGTCTCAAAATGCCTTCTACCCCATAAGAATACAAGGATGAGTACCCAAACATTACTACAAAACAAGACTGATCCCAATCATAAAGGTAAAACAGGTACAGTTAAGAGATGTATCTAATTCATCTTTTGTGTTAAGGTGGGCCCAGGCAGGCTATACTCTCAAGAAAGGTGTGAAAGTAGAACAGTAGCAGCCCAATCAACAAAGTAAAACAGTACAAAATAAAGGAATGTCCAATCATGTTTCTATACAGATATAAATACTTTAATTATGCAATAACAACTAAATAGAAAAAACAATATTAGTGCAAAGAACACAACATATTCGAAGATAGAAAGATGCAGCACTCTTGGTAAAGAAAAAGAGATGAAAGGCAATCAAAACTGAAATGTTCATTAAAGGATATTTTCTTGTGTGAGAAAAAGGATTACGGGTGACCTAAACTGTCTGTAGGACCCAAAGATAGACAATGGGTAGTTAGCAATCAATAATACCCTCGCTGTTTTTGATGGTTTGGCAATGTCAAACCAGACTTCATGGCGCTGTGTGAACAGTTCATAATATCTTCAGATGTCGCGAGTCGCAGTGATCCAGGCTGGGAGCAAGCGTTGAGTCCAGTCGAAGTGAGGCACGCAGTGGTTTGAATTCTTCGACTATGGTGAGCTTCTTGTCTAAACAAGACAACATGCTCCGAGGTGGAAAACTGCATTGAATATGCAGAAACAGCAGTCTGAAGAGTTTGAAATAGTACCAAACGCAGCACCACAGGTACTGCTGGTTTAAATGTGGTTGAAATGCAGGAGACGAGATACTTGGCTTCCTCAGTTGCTGTGAGTCCCAATTAAGTGGCTCAGGGACAGGCAAGCTCCTTCTTCTTGTTTTCCGAAATACTGGGGAGGGGGGAAAACACCCTTAGAAGTCCCTTCCAGTTAAGTCCTGGGACTGGTGTTGCTGGCAGAGAGGCAGCTTTTGCTCCAGCAGCAGCTCACCTCACATTGTTAAGGAGCAGAGATTGCTCCTGCCTCTGATCACCTGCATTTACCTGCATTCACCTCACAATTAGAGGGCTTTGAAAAGGGCTGCTCCTCTGGGTTGGTGTCCTTAGATGAAGAAGGAGTGGGAGACCCCCACTCTTACAGGCAAAAGTGCACAGGTGATTAGACAAAAGCAAGCCTGCTTTAAGAGGTTCAATCCCTGTTATTGAGACAAGTGGTCTTTGCCTTCAGACATCATGCCCAAAGTACTTTGGGCTTAAGGCGGTTGAGGGGATAGGAATGAGAGATACAGAAATAGACAAAATGGTGGAACCTTACTCCAACTAAGCTGCACTCCCTCTGTTAACACTAGCCCTGCCCCTTCTCTGACTACATGCATGTGTTTACTTCCCCTGCATTCACTTTGCCATACATTCACTTTGTCACATTTACTTCATCATACTTTTACTTCTTCTGTCTTGCTCTTCTTCTAACATTCACTTTGTCAATACAGGGGGAGACCCCATGTAGCATGCCATCTGTTCTCACCCATATGTTTTATCCTACACCCCTTGATCTCAACCCTAACCTTACAGATAACTTTACTATATTCATTGCTGCCTTGACAATGTGAAGCTGAAGATGAAATAAAGATAAGAAGAAGTAAATGCCTGACAAAGTGAATGTAGAAAAAATAAGTTTCAAAGATGTCTGTTCAGGTAAATTAAAGGGGATCCACCCTGACACATCACATCAAAGGCCCTTTGGTATGCAACACCCTGGTGTGAGACTAATCAATTTGTATAGAATGTGCCTTTTGATGTTGCTATGTTGCTTTCCCAGGACAGCCCCTGTTGAGGGGCTGTCTCCCTATAGAGTGGTGTTACCTGACCTCACAAAGGATACAAGAAGAGGTACAGTCATTCAGTCTCTTGACCTACTAGCAGCAAGGTCAGGCTGTCTGACCTGAATACACACAATCCTGCCACAGCTGGCCTGAACTCACAGTGCTGACACATGTACAATATACCTTAAACTTGGGTATGGCATTATGTTTAAACTTTCCCCAGTATAGTAATTACCCATAACTATGCGGTTTTAGAACAGATTGGCAGTGTTTAAATGTACCCTCTGTACTGAAGTGACTTGTCTGTCAAAAGGGCACCCGTGACCTCTGAACCTGCTCTCTGCCACTGGAGAGCAGGTGCCTCAGATCAGGATATGGATGCAGCAGGGCACACTGAACTATGCTTTTGAAATGGAGCTTAAAACAGGGGGATCTGGATAGCAGATTACCCTCTCTGAAATGCAATTGCCTGCATAATTGTATTAATAAAAATCAGGTAGGGCTTCTACACCCTTGCAATATGGCAATTCCTCACAGAGGGAAAGAGAGAGGTTTATGTGCTTCACAGTTGGGCTCTCAAGCTGACTCATTCTATCTCTCGCTCTATGTTCACCCTATCACTACAGCAACACATACACAATTAGTTTTCTAAAACAACAAACAAAACAACTTCCAATAAAATATGTGTGTATTCATTGCCAGTGTGGGGTGCATTTACAGGCCGTAACAGAAGTCCCCGTCATTTGAAAAACTACCTTAAACATTGGTCCCAAAAATGGTTGTGCTTTGCTCCCTGGCACATGTGTGGCAAGCATTTGAAACCTGCTTTGAAAAGAGCTCTGTGTTTGCTTCTCTTTCATCTTCATAACAAGAAGTTATGCACTGCATGGAAAAAGGGCCCTGTGTTTGCTGTATTTCATCTGAATGTGTGCTTCTCGTTCATCGGCAGAACAAGAAGTTATGCACTGCATTGAAAATGGCCCTGCGTTTACAGATCTTTCATCCGCATAACACAAAGTATGCACTGCACTAAAGAATGGCCCTGTGTCTGCTTTATTCCATCTGAATGTCAAAAAGTATGCACTCCATCAGGAAAATGTCCTTGTCCGTCTCTTAATTCAGATGACGGTCAAGGTTTTCATCAAAATGCAACCCGACACAGCTTTTGTTTTCCCTTTCATGTAAACCGCGGCACTCAAAACACTGCAAATGGGAAAAGTGGCTTGTAATTTCCTTTTCAATTCATGTCACATCAAAGAACACTGTGCCATATTCCTCCATGTCCAGGAACAACAGTAATTGCAAACCCATTCAAAAGGTAAAACTAAAGGAAAATCCCATGACTTACAGAACCGCATTTCAAACATTAAATGAAATACAATGTGCACATGTGTGAAAGAGCATAAGGAAAAATTATGTTTAAACCCAATGTGAGAGGGTAGCTTTTGCTTGCACAGAAATGTCAGCGTGGGTGGGGGGTTGGCTACATATGTACTGTATGTTCTCCCCCACAAGACTTCAATCACCTTGAGACTGAGAATACCAGTAAAACCAGTTTTGGGCTCAATTGAAAGCCTGGCCTCCCACTGGAAGTAGCATTAATAAGTGAACCATTCCACAATGACATGTGATCTGGCGGAGGGTGTGATGACCCTCTGCTCTGCCAGACTAGAAGGCAGTACTGGCAGGAAAGAAAAATAAAGCAAGTGTGGCTAGTGCTTGACAAAGAGGTGCACATTCCTTTTGCACCCACTTCCAAGAACAAACTGACAAACTTCAAAGAGTACAATAAAAGTCCTTTGTTGAAAGCTGAGCAGGGGGAGACATATGGCTGAGGCTAATGAAGCACCACCCTCCCATATGTGACAATCCTCCAAATTGACATTAAAGAATATATGCATTTTAGGCATTTTTCCCCAGCACTCAGAATAAGAAATAATTTTGTTTAATGATATTTTTCCATGTGATTTCCAGGAGGATTCTTTGAGACTAAGTGCATGTTTCTAGGACTTTGTGAACTGAAATGGCTTTTAAATGGGACAAATATGACAGTTGGTGGAAAGATGGAGATGTACATTATGAATATGCTTGATTATTTGCAGAGTGATAACTATTGTACATTTTATGAAAATGACCAAAAGGTTCCAAGGGGCCATGCTATGTCGCACAAAGTCAGCGATCAGCTTGTCTAATTCCCCATGACCCTGGGCGGTGTCTAGTATAAGTTGGAAGTTACGATACATAACTCAGTTTTGCCAAAAAGTTGGGCAAGAGAAAAAAGGACTGCCATAAATGCCAAATAGACTGATGATGCTCTCTCCCCTTGAACCAATGACACCAGGGGATGCAGGTAGGAATAGTCGGCTTGAAAGGGGCCCCTAGGGGTCCCTCGTGCTATGGAAACAAGGCAATAACCATACACGAAAAGATGCGCCAGACACAAGGTTCAAATTCCCATTGCTAGGGTTTATTGCAAGCAAAAGATAGTAACAATTGGCCAATTCTGATCTCACGCCCCGCGACGTGAGTTTCCTAGACCTCGAGGGACGCAAGAGAGTGAATTACGTACATCAGTTACATATATATCAATTTCATATCATACAATCAGCAGAATCATGTTCAACACCCCTCTTTATTAAGTTCCTTTGAACTCGGGATGACAATGGACATATCCGACGAGTATGACGATTATAATGCTTTCAATTTCTATTCTAGTAACAATGTGCAATTAGATAGTGTGGAGGCATCTTTTAGAACACGGTGGTTCTGTTCTTGGAAGCAAGCTGCACACGGGGGAAGAGCCACATTCCAAGCTTTGCTATCTATGAGGTACTATTTGTGTCCTTGGAGCCGACACGTTCTAAAGGGTTTTGCGAAGGGGTGGCCGTATGAAAAGCATAATTCAAGCCTTTAACTGTATTATTCTAACATATTCTACCATCGTACGAGACTGGCTGGCAGCTGTGAAGTGATGAAATGCCCTGCAGCTTCCTCACAAGGCTACAGAAAGGGAGCGTGGGCATTCCTCTCTGGGCTACTCATGAGGAGTTTCAGCAAACTCTTCAGTCCCGCGACCTTGTCCTTTCATATTCAGACAACAATGTTAACAGTTGAGCAGAGTAAGCAGAATCTGCAAGAATTGCAAGCTGCAATGCAGTTTTTTAGACAGAAAGCAATGAGCAATGGTTACCAAGCAAAATGGCGATTTTTGCTACATTTAAAATGGCCGCTCGTTGGTCAAGCATAGCAGTTTATATTTCTATAATTCGGTGCATAAGAAGTTTGGCGCACGGCCATCAAGTTACGTCTATCATTCAAATGAAGGGTATTCATTTTTCCAGATTGACAAACCCTCCTTTTGGCCGTGTGCCAAACGTCTTATTTATTCATTGTATCCTCCTCTACTGAGGATAAGTCTGGGGTATCTACATCTGAATCATCTCCATCATTAATGTCTATTGCCATGAATTGTTTTACTATTTTTGTTTCCTCAGTGTCTCTGTTATTCCGGCCATGTGTTTGTTTTCCTCTCAACACCATGTGCATAGATCCCTTAGTACATCCATCAGTTATTTCAGTGCACACTATTGGTAAGCATTGTATGCAACAGCAGCATGTTATAAATATCCCGAGTACCATCATTAGTATCGAAATTAACTTCCATCCCCAAGACCGCAATAATCCCCAAAACCAGGATCCTATCCCCCAACCACCTTCTTCAGTAGAGAGTGTGGAACTTATGACATGTAATTTCCGGATTGCTTTAAATATCGTACGGGAATAGTCATCTATATACACACAGCACGCAGTTTTTACGAGCTAGCAAACTCCCCCACGATCAACTAATATTATATCGAGAGCCATCCTGTTTTGAAGTGCCATTAGTCTTATTCCTTTTTCTTCTAATGTCATATTCAATAAAATATCCGTTGTGGAATCTATTGTTTTTTGTAATATTCCAGACAGTTTTCTTCTATTGTAAGAATTTTCTATTTGGGACAATATCGGTATAAATGATTTGGCTATATCTATTGCTATCATTCCATCCTCACTACTCTTTTGAGTTCTACCTTTTGTTCGTTTGGCTACTTCTGCTGTCTCCAAGAGGAACACTCCTGGAAACAGTAGACCTAGGTAGCATGTACCTCCCCAGTTTCTAGGTAACCATGGATATGCTTTTTCTCCACATATAAAATAAACAGGGCCTCCCACGTACACGGGTTCTATTTCATGTTTTAAAACCACTGTGTTCAGGCAGTTGCTAAACGTTCCTACTTTATAGGAACCCTTTTTCTGTAGACATAGGGGAGCAGTTTTGGGGCTGTGATCCACTGTATAGGCAGGGGGCACAGCATCTTTGTTCCATTCATCCCTCATCCGAAATGTCATTACTGATGTTCTTTCTGCTGGCGGGGTTGGTCTATTATGCCTATATAATCTATCTAGTCTTGTTATTTTTCGTGTATTCTTTCTCATGGGTTCTAGTGCAAACACGCGAGCTTTTTGGAATATGGAACAACCCACAGGTCTCATGATTACTTCCACAAATTCATTCATATTGGTCTCATCTAGCTGACCCGTATTAATCTTTTTCCATTTCCCAAAGAACATTGCACTTAATGTTACTTCACATGAATAAATCAATGGCAATGGTTGTACATACCAGCCTATCCCTTTCCCTCCGTGCTGCGCTAAATGGGCGCAAACCCAGCAATTGTTTTTCTTTAAAACCGCATGGGTCATGTTCATGATGAGCAACAATGTATTGTTGCCGTATCCTTCTCTATGTCTCTCTTCCATTGGGGGCAAAGTACCAGTGATTACATGAACCGGGCTTTCAGTAGCTGCTTTTGGCAAAAGTGTTTCTAATGGGTGTACGTACTCCGGGAACCATAGTGTAATAGTTGTTATTGTTGGTACTATATAACTTAAAAAACATAGGACCAATGTCCAAATCAGTACCTTATTCTTTTTACCATGCTTTTTCCCTAAATTTACAGTCTCTAAATCTATTATCTTTTCAGCAGGGGTGCAGGAGGAAGCTGAAACCGGTCTTGACTTGTTCTTCATCGTCCTTCTTCTTGCAGGCAAAGTTTGTCGTGAATGTCTCTCGTTCTTGATGCCGAAAAATGTTACAGTTCAATTCTGCCAGCCTTTTCACAGCCTGGATCATTTATCCACTCCGAGCAAGATTAGTTGTTCTTTCTCCCACTGCTCAAACTATTTCCGGACAGTTCTTTATTGATAGAGTACTATGTGCATCCAGCTTGTCCTGCTCTGGCTCCTGACACATGTACTTTTATAAGCGCACTGAGGAGCCGTGAGTCTTGAATTGTCCAACTTGTACAATTCTAACACTTCTCTCCTCTACGCCCCTGGTTCCTACTCCATCCGTGAGTAGAACCAAAGGCAAAAAGAAAATCACCAAAGATCTGTGGATCACTTTGCCTGTCGAGGCCGCAAATTATACCGCTTCACTCCTGGTATTGTATGATCCGTGAATAGTGCCGTTGCATTTCCAGTATCAGGCTCAGTGTCAGCCTGTGGCACAATGATGGGCAGCAATGAGCGTCATGGCAATGATGTAGTTTCTTTCTTTGGCTTTGGTGCATTCACGGGAACTGGTGGGCGCCAAAGGGGTACACGCGTTGTTTCTGCTTGTGTTTGTAATGCAGGGTTTGTGTCGCTCGGCAGTGATGTTGTTTCCACTGAGCAACGTTGGGGCACTTTTCACCCTTTCCCCTTACTGTCAGCCTCCTCAGGCTCTGTTTCGAGTTTCACTTCTCGTTTTCTCTTTGTTTAAACTTTCACTTCTCGCTCAGGCTGATGCTGTGGCACTGGACTGGCAACAGTTTCTTTCGTTACCGAGACCGCTTCCTTTTTCTGGTCGTCGGAAGTTGTCAGCAGTCCTGGGAATCTTTTGGCATGTGTCGCATGGATCCATGCCTTTCGTCTGTCCACTCGGATGGCCGTCTGTGTTGCCAAAAGTACTTGATAGGGGCCACGCCACCTGGGTGCTAATGCTGTCTTCTGTTCAAAGTTTTTGATTAACACCCAGCTTCCAGGCTCCAGTGAGTGCCCCGGTCCGGTATATCGAATTGGCAACGCCTCCTGCACCTGCTGATGAATCAAACGCAACTTTTGTATTAAAAGTCCACAATAAGTGCTTAAAATAGGATGCTCGACCTCACATAGGGCCTGATCACGACTTGGGCATAATAGCCCTACCGCTGAACTCCCCGGCGCTAATAGCGCTGGATCACGAGTTTGGCGGTAAAGTAATTCCCCATTCCCCATTGAGCCCATTCGGGAATGCCCCATTCCCCATTGGGCTCAATGGGGAAAATGCGTGCTCTTACCGCTGGCGGTTTCCCGCCGGCGGTAATAGCGCGACTTTTCGGCGGATTTCCCCCCCAGCTAAGAGCTGGGGCGAAATCCGCCGAAGTCCTGATTTGGTGGACCCTTAAATCTGGCGGTATTAGCGCTACCGCCGGATTCAAGGGTTACCGCCAAAGTCGTGATAAGGCCCATAATCTTTTGGGCTGCGGTGCGCACCATACATTTGCTGGTCTCCCCATTATAATCTCATAGCGGGAGAGCCCAGTCTTAGCCTGCACAGACGTGCGCATACACAACAGCGCTAGGGGTAATGCATCCACCAAACTCAACTTGCTCCCAGCGCAAATTTTTGCTATCTTTGACTTCAAGATTCCGTTGTGTCTCTCCACAAGCCCGGCAGAACTGGGATGCCTGGAACTGTGGAATCGCTTCTCTATTTGCAGACCTGCACAGATCTGTAGCACTACTGAGCCCACAAAGTGGGGGCCGTTGTCTGACCACAGGACACGGGGCAACCCAAAACGGGAGAAATACTCCTTTAGCATTACTTTTGCTGCGGACATGGCAGTACAGTCTTTTAAAGGATATGCCTCCACCCACTTGCTAAATGCACAGATTACCACTAACACATACTTGTAGTTCTGGCACCTTTCCATTTCTATGAAATCAAAATGGACCACCTCAAACGGCATAGAGGGTGGGCCGAAACTACCTGCTGGAGTCACGGTTCCCTTCCCTACATTGTGTTGCAGGCACGTAATACAATTCTGCACTAGCCTTTCTGCATTACTTTTTATGTGCTCATTCATCCATACTGTTGGGGTGATTATCCCGGGGCAGCTGGGCCGTCTGCGGACCTCTGGGCTGGGAGGCCCCAACTCCTCCCCTGTGCCCCAAAAATGAGTATGAGACACACGCAAGAAGCAAGGTGGTTCTGCTGTTTATTAAACAATGGCAGGGATGGGTCTAGGATCGTACGTGTCCGCCCAGACTCTCAAAATTCGTGGGGCTCGCAGGCCCTTTTTGCCTCAGTATGACGCTACTTGCGTCACCTGGGAAAGTTAGAAAAACCTATCGCCACTCTGGATTGGTTCCTCGAGTGGTAGGGTTAGTATAGCATACATATAGAGAACAGTATTAGTGGGTGAGGATGAGTCAGGTGGTATACTTGGGTTGTCCCTTCTATTAGATACTTGAAAATTGTTACACAAAGACCCCTAATGATTGGCTAATGTTAGTGGCGTCAGTGATGAGTGCCCCCATGTTCTGATTGGTCCACCCGCGAGCCCCCCAGCCTGGGACCATCGTTGTTCCCAGCTCGCGGTGTACCTGTCACTAGCAACAATATGTAACTATGTGTTCGTGCAGACAATGTGCGGATTTGCTCATAGGCTTGAGAGCAGACCATTCCCATCACTGTAGGTGTCCATTGGGTCATTTCATTGTTGCAGCCTGTGTCCCAGACGTGGGACCCAGGCGACTTCTCCCTCGAACGTGGCTGGGGCAGAATTCTGCACATTTAAAGTTGTATTTTGCTTCTGCGTGCTTGGCTTTGCTTACAGGTGTGACCTTGGCGTCGGCTGGTAGCATACGATTTGCAACATCGCTCCCTTGGCTGTGAGTTCTCGCTGGGCTCGTTCTGCGTGATCAGCACTTGTACTCTTGCTCATTCAGTGTTCATGGCGGCTCTTGCTTGCGGCCTACTTGGGCCTGGTTCATAGGTGGGGAGGTGTAATGCACGGCACCTGTGCTGTGGTGCGACATGGCTTCATAGGCCGTATTACGTCTTCGTTATATTCTCATCACGATGCAAGGGTTGGGAGAAGCGTCAGCAAGCGTGTACGCGAGTGCTTTATGCGTCTTGCGTTTCTGCATTACGGAAAACCTATGTGAAAAATAATAAAGATGCGCGTCAGTGGTTGTATCCGTCACCTACGTCATAGCACTGATTATATTCTTCGTGTGGATTGGTGCGTGAGTGTCCAGTGTGCATGGTGGCACGCGTGTTCTTGGCAGTTGGCTATGTCGTCATGGCATCTCTAACGATGTGAGTGCTTGTTGTTGACATCTTAGTCGAGTTCATCCATGCCGCAGGTGTCGGCTTGAGTAGGGCAGGCTGGTGGGCAGGCTGGTGGGCATATCCGTATGTTCTTGAACCAGGGTATTCGGTCGTCTGGTAGATAGACAAATTCATCTCGTGATGGGTGTCTAGGCCGCGATCCTCTGGGCCATGTTCGCGAGGAGATTGGGGGGAGCTTTTTCTCCCATTCTCCCACTTCAGTCCCCCCTCTGGTCAACTTGTCGACCACAAACATATCTTTTTCTTTAGCTCCTCTTACTCTCCATATTTTGGTCACTCCTCCCAGGTGTCCATAATGGTTGACATGGTCTTCAAATGACCAGTACATGTATACACAGCTCCCTTCCGGTTTGCAGTATGCCCATCTTCCGATATAGCTCCTCGGGTTCCTTGGGTTCTCAAGCTTTACGGATGGTGGGTATAAGTGATTGGCTATGTTCTGTTTGCGCAGTTTCTCTCTTTCCTTTATTATAACGTCTGTGTGCTTGTCATCATCAGTTGGCATCAAGGGGTGCATGCCGACCATTTCGATCATTTCGTCTTTAGTGCGTGCCTTCCTGGCCTTCCAAAACCTTATTACAATCAATACAGCTGCGGCCTGTATTATGCATCCAACTATTATCTTCAGCCCGTCCGACAGCCATGATGGCATCCATGACCATAACAATGAAAACCAGCTATCATCCTTCTTTACTCCTTTACTTTCTTCCATCATCTTGGAGTGCATCTGGGCCAGATGTGATACTGCTTCGGTAAGTGTACCATTATCTGCATCGTTAGCAGGAATAAATGTGCAGCATGATTGTCCTATCTTTGCGCAAACTCCTCCCTCCATCGCTGTTAGGAGATCCAATACATATCTGTTCTGTAGTGCTACCATTCTCACCGCTCGCAGTTCCTCTTTTATTGCATTGAATCCGTTTACTGTTGAATTAATCGTCATCATTAGTTCCCATCCGGTGATCTGGAGCCATTTAGCGTTTGCATAAGCTTGTAGTCCAGGGTGTATTATTGACGAGAAGAACATAGCAGCCCTGCTAAATAACCTGTGTTCTGGTGGGATAGAAGTGAGTGCTGTTTCCAACCTTCCCCACAGGTAGTTTCCTGTCAGGGGTTCTCCTTGTCTCTTTATCCTTTTTAGGACATTGTTGTTGTTGTTGTTGTTCTCTCCCTCCTGTGATTGTACGGATCTCTTCTTCCTCTTGTTCCCTTCATCCATTTTGGGGAAATTGGCCATGTTCACATGTTTTTGGGGCACCACAAGCGATGGTACATTGATTTGTACCATTGTGCATATACCATTCCAGAACGGGGGTAGGGTGTGATATGCCTTATTTCCGCAGGCCCAATAGTGATCCATTATCACTGCCGTTCCAGCACCCCCCTCTGGTAATTCTAACACGCTTCCACAGTTGGTGTTGTATCCCACCTCCACATCTCCTCTGTGTTGGTAGCATAACTTGGGCGCGGTCAGCGGTAGTATGCTTATTGGGTCTTCATCCTTCTCCATCCATGTCAGCATGGGTACGTATTTGCCCCATGTCGTTCAACATCTGTTGTTGTGTTCCTGTATGGTGGTAATATTTTCTCTTGTTATCATGTTGCTACCGACCACTCCTATTTCCCATTCATTGTTCATGTATACCTTCCCTGTTATTGTTATCAGTGGCCTTGTATACCAGGAACTTCAGTGGCGTACCAATTCCATGGTAGGTATTGTAGGGTTACTTTCTTCCTTTCTCCCTTTTCAGGGCCACTTGTCATGTATCTGAATGCTTCAGCATGTAAACTGCTCTTATGGTAACTCAAATATGACTTGAGGAAATTGTTTTCGTATGGGTATGTGTCTCTTGTTTTCCACTGCATTCTCACCACCGTTCCTTGAAATCGTCCTTTCGTTTGAAATAGTGCCAGATATACTATACATCGCGCCGTCTTTTCTTGTATTTCTGTGGCGACGAATGTCCGAGAAGCGCTCATGGCGTATGGGATCAATGAGCAAACATAACAGCTATCTTCTGTTATCTGCTTACCAATTTGGTTCATGTGCTGGTACCACATGTTGTTTGAGATGTGTGCTGAATCTTTTATGTAATTATCAATATCCTTGTTATCTGTATAGGTGCTGCGTTTAACTCTACCTCCTTTATGCGGAGGGTTGCTAGTACCACCTGAAGTCATACCTGTTGCAGCCGTGGGAGGGGGTATGTTAGGTTTGGGTGCAGCCATAATATTGATAGCATAATTTTTCTGCCATACAGAGGCAGCCAATAGACCAGTGATAACCAATACTCCTATCATTTTTATTACAAAAGCTAGTCTCACCGGCATTTGCTCTTACCTTTCTGCAGTCCGGCAGCTTATTCTTACGACGTTAAAGGTGCCCGCCTGAAAATCCTCAATACGCTTGTTATTATTGTTAGTGGTTGTTATTAAGCTCTCCCTATTAAGTAATCGTTCAGTGCCCAGGCGAAGAGCTGTTCCCACGCTAACATTAGCAATCTATTTCTTAGCGCAGGTAAGTGCTGGTGAAGATGGGGAAATGATTGTTCTATGGCCAAAATAAATGCGGTGTAATATACGCGTACCCTCCTTCTTTTCAGGTACTTTGGCCTTCTTATGTGATATACAAATTGGTGTGATAGGGCTTCAGGGGTGCTATCATCTGTGGGCAGCATCTACTCCTGGGCACAGTACACTGTTAGTTTCTTATTTTCTCAACAACACAATTATACACAGTAACTGCATGTGCGAGAGAAGAAAAGAGAAAACATACAAGTGTGTTACATGTGTGTGTGTGCACAATACAATGTCCTTCAATCGGGGGTGACCTTAGAGGGGAGGGGGTTTGGGCTCAATTGGCGGAAGTTTGTTTACTTTGCGATCTCGTGACCATGGGATGGGCTGTGGGCAAGCGTCCAGTGTCTATTTCAGTAGTTGCCTCTGGGGAATCTGGGGGTGATCATGTGTGGTGACACTACTTTCATCAGCTGTGGCTGACGTTTCCTTCTCCGTAGCTGATTCTGTTGCTGTCATTGCTCTTCCAATGGCCCTGTCGTTAACGCTAGGGCTGGTCTGGAGTTTGTAGATCTTCACGTTGTGTAGGTGATTCCAGGCATGCTTATCCTGCAATTTCACCTCTCTGGTAGCTACCTCCTCTACCAAATGAAGACCAGTAAAGCGTGGGCCGTTCCACTTTCTATTGAAGTTGCGGAGTAGCACATGGTCACCTTTAGCAATTTTGCCTAGTCCTTCCTTTTCCAGTTCCTTGTCGGTGTCTTCTTGTTGAGAACTCTTCGCCCGCCTCGCGTGCGCTCGAGCTTTTGAGATACAAACGCTACATTAGTAATCAAAGAAGACACATATTGATACATTTCGTCACCAAGAACAGTTGCAGTGTTTTCATGGTCTGTGAATGCTCTTGATGTAGGCGTTAGAGGAAGGCGCATTTGACGTCCTGTCACCACCTCGTGAGGAGTGAGGTGGTGATCAGACCCTGGCCTATTCCTTAGCTCAAATAGAGCTAGCGGGAGACAGTACAACCAGCTCTTCTTGGTTGTTTGCTGTATCTTTGCTATTTCTTCTTTCAATAGGCCATTCAGGCGTTCACATATACAGTTGGCCTGCGGGTGATATGCACATGCAAATTTATGCTTAATACCCAGAAAGGACGTGATGTGTTGAAACATTTCATTAGCAAAGTGTGGGCCGTTATCTGACCGTAACACTTCGCACACACCCCACCTGGGGAAAACCTCTCTCACTAGAAATTTAGCTGCTCTGAACGCATCTGCGTGTGAGCAGGGTCCGGCCTCGATCCACCTTGAGAACGGGCATACCACTATAATCATATACCTATTTCCTTGACATATATTGATCATATCAACGCAGTCAATATGAATGTGCAGGAAGGGTCCCTCTGGCCGGGGTATAGTATCTTTTATCACTTGCAGTGTGTGACCGGCCGTAAACTGTTGGCATGTGAGGCAATTGCTGATAAAATTTGTTACATGAGAATTTAACTCGGGGCAGAACCAGTCTTCCCTAATTCGTGCTGCAATTACTTCCTTTCCTGTATGAGCTGGGTGATGGAGCTGGAACAAGGCGGTGTTCAGCAGTGTCAACGGCATGACCACCTTTCCAGTGTTATTTTGATGCCACAGTGCGTCAGTTGGGGACATCGTACATCCTCTTTTTACCCATAGTTGCTTTTCTGCCATTAGGGCGGCTGCCTGTAATTCCATTATCTGTGTGGCGGGGAGATGGGTTTACCCTTCTTTCATCAACATCTGTTTGGCCATCCCCCTCCCTCTCCCTCTCTCTGACTCTGGGGGGTTCCATATTTCACCAAAGTATGCCGCATGTTTGACATGTGCGTCTGCTGTTTCATTCCCTTTCGAGATATGGTCGTCTCCATTAGTGTGTGCTGGGCATTTAACCAAAGCTATTTCTTGCGGATCATTAATTACTTCAATTAATTCTGCTAACAAGAGAGCATGTTGCACTGAGGTGCCATCAGCTCTCCTAAACCCACTTCTCTGCCATTTTGTCAACCCCGAGTGGACAGTTGACGTGACATATGCGCTATCAGAATATATAGTAACTCTTTTGTCAACGCTTTCCTTCAACGCCAAGATCAGTTCAACCAATTCTGCTGCTTGAGCCGAATAATGCTGTGGTAACTGCACACATTTCATCGGGACATACATCAAATCTTCTGTCATTTTTACAACTGCTGCCCCAGTTCTCCTTATCCCATCACTTTGGTCTATTGTTGATGACCCATCAATGTACAAAATCTCTCCACCGTTGAGTGCATCCTCTTCAACTTTTCTAGTGCATGAATACGTTTCGATAGTCTGTGTACAATCGTGAGCATAATCACCTTCCTCAATAACTTCCGCTATAAACCTGGCTAGGTTAACTGTACTACATCTGACAATTGACAGTTCAGGTCTAGACAAAATGATCTCATAACCTGACGCCCTCTGCGTGGTTAGTGTGGATTTAGGTTTATTCAATATTGCAAACAACGCATGCTCCACAAATAGTGTGGTTGGGCATCCCATTGTAATCGATGATGATTTCTCTACCGCAAATGCAGCCGCGGCGAGACTCTGTTCGCAAAGGAAATGTCCTAACACAACAGGGTCCAAATGACCGCTGTAGAACGCTATTGGCTTGTGTCCCATGCTGGTTTTCTGAGTCAATACTGCTTTCATTACTACTGAGTCGCAATGTGAAAAGATAAAGAACTGCCGTTCATAATCTGGGGTGGCTAGTACCGGAGCAGTGGATATGGCGTGCTTCAACTCGTCAAATGCCTCCTTCATTTCCCTTGTCCACCCCAATGTTTTGTCCCCTTTGTGTGCTTCTCTCAATTCTTCGAGTAGGGGTCCTCTGTATGAGCTGTAGTCAAAAACCGATGCTCAACAGTAGTTGCATAATCACAGGAACTGCTGCAGCTCCCTCGCCATTTGTGGTAGTGGCGTGTTTGATATAGCTTGTGCTCTTTGTGGTGCAATCTTTCTTCTGTGTTGGGATATTAGTTGACCAATGTATAGAACCTGTTCCTGACAGTACTGTAACTTTTCTTTGTCTACCTTGTAACCCTTTTCAGCCAACACTGTCAGCATTTTCAATGAGTCCTCCCTGCACCTTTTCTCGCTTGTGCTGCAAATTATTATATCGTCAACATATTGCAGCACCGTACTTTCCAATTCAATGTTTCCCAAGTCCATCTGTATTACCCTGTTGAAAATTGAGCGTGACTCGCAGTACCATTGTGGTAACCTGATGTGTTTCCATTTTGTGTTTCTGTATGTGAAGCTTGTCAAGTCATGTGAATCTGGGTGCAGGGGTATTGAGAAAAAGGCATTTTTGAGGTCAATCACTGTGAACCGTGAGGCCTCTGCCGGAATTCCACATAATATTGTGGCCGGGTTTGCTGCTATGGGGTATTCTGCTTCTACAATGTTGTTCAAGGGTCTGAGGTCCTGGATAAAACGCCAAGACCCTCCTTTAGCCTTGCGTACTGGGTACACAGCCGTGTTACATGGTGATTCTGATGGTTCCAATATGCCATTATTTATTAGGGCCGTTATTGTTTCGTATATGCCCTCATCTGCCTCTTTTGATAGTGGGTATTGTTTCACTCTAGGTAGTATTGTACCCTTTTTCAGCTTTATTCTTACTCCCCCGATACTCTTTATGCAGCCCACGCCATAGGGACTGGTGGTCCACAGTGATGTTGGAACTTTTGCCATATCTTCCTCGTAGAAGGGAACTGGGGTAAATGCGGGTGCTTCAAGTGCCATGGCCATTTTCTGTGCCACTTGCTTATATGTCACTCTTAGCCATATATCTACACTCATCATAAATACCATCTCACCTTCTTCCTTGTCTTCTGAAAAGAGCTCCTCATCGGACACCTGGTTGAGCCTGCATCCCTCAGCCAGGGCTATCACTGCCCTCCATGCTCTCCATTCCCGGTCTTGGGCATGTACTGCGATATAATCAGCAGTTGCTATAATACTCTCGATGCTCACCGAAACCACCTTACCTTGTGGTTCATTGGCTGGTGTCTCAGGCCTGAACAAATATGCTGCTGGCCTCCTCCAGATCTTTCCTTCTATTCCTGGCATCCAGGTGAATGCCATGTCCGTTCCATACTGGAACAGTTCGCCATCCACTGGCTCAGCTCGAGCTACTGTCTGTCCACAGTATGCTTGCAGTATTTGTCGTGAGGTAAGCATGTTTATTCCTGGAGTGGAACAAATTATGCCATCCTCCGTGAAGGAGATTGTCATATTTAGCCTGCTCATTATGTCCCTCCCAAGTATGTTCACTGGTGACTCCCTTGAATACAGGAGTGGGACAGACATGTCATAATCTCCAATAGATAAGGAGATGTTATCAGTAAAGGGAACCAACCCTCTAGCCCCAGTGAATCCTTGGGTGTTCATGGCCTCACCTGACATCTTAAATCTACCCTCCCTTATGCAAGACCGGGTTGCCCCAGTGTCAACAAGGAATGATAATTTTTTGTCACCTATCATTACCTCAATGCGTGGTTCCTCCGCACTATTAGGTGTTATCGACAGGATGGGACACACCAAGGACGTCTGTGGGCTGTCCTATTGTGGGTATAATGACTGACCACTTCCTGTGTAAGGGTTGTGTCCCAGGACAGTCACCCTTCCCAATTGTGTTTGTTGTAGCTGTGTATCGGTGGAGGTTACCTTATGGTCCTGTATTTGAGTGGGCTGCTGCACTGGCTGCACTTGGTGTTGTTGTGATATTGCTACCTGTTGTTGTGGTAGTGAATATGTCTGTGGCTGTTGTTGTGTTGCTAACTGTTGCTGTGTGCTGCTCTGTGGCAGCCCCTGCAGTTGTTGGTAACCCTGCTGCTCCCTCATAGGCCCTTGTTGTCCTTGTTTCCCCCACGCTGGTGTGGACGGTCTCATTCTACACGTACGCGACATGTGTCCTAACATCCCACAAACCCAACATACAGGTGGTTCCCTGGTCTGCCATGGGAAACTTCCTGCATTATCCAGGTACACTGGTTGCCCAGTGGGGTAGAAGCTTCGGAATCCTCCCCCTTGCTGTTGTGCAGGTTGGCCATATCCCCTCCCCCTCATCATTCCTCCCCTTCCCCTGATGTTATTATAATATCCAGTTCCTGATGCCATGTACCCTCCTCCCATGTTAGCCGTGTATGGTGGGGGTGGTGGCAGCTGTTGTGTTATAAATCGTGGTGATTGTGGTACTGGTGGTGTTTGTAGTTGTGAGGGATCCTGTGCGGCCACTACTTGCGTGGGGTTTGGTGTCATTGTTGTTGGTGTAGTTATTAGTGCACCTTCCATGGTGTATTTAGTCAGTTTTTTCTGCACTAATTTAGCCTCTTCCGCTTTTCTATCTTCTTCCTTTTGTTTCATCTTTTCTTGCCACGTCCTACAATGGTGTACTATTGTCAATTGTATTTCCGGCCATGCCTTGGCTTCCATCCCCACTACTTTCTTCAATTGTTTTTGTACTGCCTCCCTGGGCCCTTGTATTAGTATGTGGTAAAATATTGCCGGTGTATTGTCCCATTGCTCTCTAGTGTCCATACGCCACTTCTCCTGAATCTCCTGGATATATTCAACAGGATCTTCGTTCTCACGCATCTTGCGTGACGTAATTGCTCCTATGTCTGAGGTGTCTGGGTATTGTACCCTCAGCGCTTGCCATAATGCATGCCTGCAATTCGCAAATGGCGCCCCGTCATGTGATGTGTTTGTTATTGTGACCCCGGGGAAACCCGCTCTCTTCCATATGTCATCTGCCGCATCCCCTAATATTGATATTAGTAGGCCCTTCACGTCTCCTACTGCTAGTTTCTGTCCTGCAGTGTGTTTTTCCATCTCGTATATCCATTTTCCCGCTCCTCCACTTAGTGATGGGAGCCTACACTTTATATTTTCCTTATCGGCATGCTTCCAAGGGACGTATTGTGGTCTGACCCCCCCTCTCTCCAATAGCGGCATTAGATTGTGTCCCATCTGTCCCCCCAGTTGTTGCGGTGTAGAGTCCGCATACCCCTCCTCTTCTTCTGTGTCGTCTAGATCATCTGTCATGTCCATATTTCCGCCGCTCGTTGCAGCTTCCCCTTCATCTCTTCCCCTTTTCTTATTATTTTCTTTATTTGATGTGGGTGTGTGTGTCCATTCTTCCTGCCTACATCCGGGGAGATCTCTAAGCCTGCCGGCGTAGGGGGTGTGTTCAGGAGCGGGTGTGGGTGGACATGTTGGACGGGATGCTGCGGGTGTAGCTGCATGTGTTTGCCTTCCCGCCATTCCTTGTTCTTTCTCCTCACCCCCCCCCAGCTCTTCCTTCCTTCTGCATGCCCATGGTGATTCCCTGTTGGTGCAGGTGATGTACAATTTGTCTAAGCTTTCCCTATCACCGCTTCTTCCTTCTCCCCCCATTCCTTCTTCTTCTTCGCTGCAAAAATCATCCAGGAGCGACAACCCCCAATCTGTCTTTTTCCCCCTAATCGTCACTGTTTTTAAGTCTATTAAATCCGTTCCTTCCACTTCTTCTTTACCAATTGCTCCCCTTTGTGCTGATGTTGTTGCTACTTCTGCATCCCTGCGTACATATTTCCTTAACCCACTCTCCCCTTTCCTATCTCTTCTTTCCCCTTTCCTTTTCTTGACTATTTCACCACCTATTTCTTCTCTTTTCTTTTTTAATTCCTCCATCACCTCACTACTCACCTTCTCTAATATCCTTTCTTCCTCTCTCCTCCGTTCCCATCTCTCTCTCTCCCTTTCTAGTATGCTTTCTATTACTTTGACTTCCTCGTATTTCTTGGTGGTTTCTGATAGTATTTTCCTCTTCCATATTTCCATTTCCTTTTCTTTCTCTTCTTCCTCTCTTTTCCTGTCACGCTGTGCTGCTCGAGATACCCTTTCTGCTATCGCCTTCATCCTTTCAGCTTCCCGCTTCCGTTCTTCAGTTAGTTCCCTCATTTTTTCTAACTCATCCTTACTTTACTTCCTTTCCCTCCTTCTCTCTCGTTCCTTCCTCTCAAGCTGTTTGATCAGGGCGTTTTGCTCATTCCTTAATTCCGCAAATCGTTCCTCCAACATCTCCTCCTCTGCTCGTAACAGCTCCCCTTCTTTCCTCTTACCTTCCTCCCCTTTTATTTTACTGCTCCCCTCATCGTCCTCGTTCATTTTCTGTACTACCTCCTTTTCTTCTCCCGTTAGTGTCCCTCGCAATTTTAGCAGCACCTGTGCAGCTACCCACTCGTCGTGTCCTATGGTTCGGATTGGTTCTTCACTAGTCTTCCCTTCCCTTGCGTGCATCTTCGTATAAGTTGGGCCTACCGTACTTGTCACCTCCCCCCCTGTGTAGCCACCTGTAGCTGTATATGGTGGTGGGCTGTACGCTGGATTCGAATACCCCTCAGCCGCCGTTAGTTGTTGCCTTACTGCTTCTCGTAGTTCCATTACAGGATATAACCCCCTTCCTCCTTTTTCACTACTTTCGCTAAAGGCATGTCGTTGGTCCCTTCCTTTTTTATTTCTGTTTCATTTGCGATGCTAAGCTTTTCCTCCCCCTCTCGGCCTCTCCCCGCGCACTGTGCGCTTTCAACCTCCTTTTCCCCATTTCCCTCTTCCTCCTTAATCTTCTTCCCCTCCTTCATTTCCTCCACAGTGAACATTCCGGTTGGTCCTGGTCAGGACCCCTGGAACATCCTCCATAAGTTAAACACCTCCACGTGGTGCGTCAACTTCTTCCCCTTGTATGTGTTATATATATGTGTCAGTAGCGAGTGTTGGACGTATGGGTCGAAACTGCCGTTAGGCGGCCTGGGTGTCGTCATTTTGTTG
Organism: Ambystoma mexicanum; assembly: GCF_040938575.1. NCBI lineage: Eukaryota > Metazoa > Chordata > Amphibia > Caudata > Ambystomatidae > Ambystoma > Ambystoma mexicanum. Next base: position 1,175,402,380 of record NC_090929.1, read on the forward strand.
TCCGTCCCTTGTGTCCATTCTATGCTGTATTTGATCAGTTTTTCCCTATGGGGTGATAGTGTTTTACATATATGCTGTAGTCGGGTAGTGAGGGTATTCCCCCACCCTCCCGATCCTAACCCGTATGACATGGTTACCCTGTGTTGGAAGCTCCCTTCAGTATAGTTGTCGTTATCTGGCCCCGTAGTTTGGGGACTTGCGACCGTCCGCTAAAAGAAACCCAGTCAAATATGACAATTGCAGATGTGTTACCTGGCCCCGTAGTTTGGGGACTTGCGACCATCCGCTAAAAGGAAAAACAGTCAAATATAACGCTTACAAATATGCTGTCTTTTTCCTGTATTTGTTTTACTTCCTTAATACCGTTACGGCCCCTTGCGGCCACAGCGCATGAAGCCCCCTGCGGCTGTGTGCCCTGTGTGACGTGCTTATACAGCCGTCCCACTTTTCTCCTCCCCTCCTCCTTCTACCTCATTTCGGCATGGCCGGCGTTCTCCGTGCACGGTCACTTCCCCCTCTCCACCTGTCCCGTATTTAAGGTGGACGACAACCTCCGTGCGCACCCTCTGTCCACTATTCACTTCCCCACCACCCTTCAACAATCCTGTGTGGTCGAGGTATCCTATGAAAGCCCTACGGGTGACGTCACCGACCTCTTACAAAACTACCGGTAAGATCTTTTACACTTCAGAAAGCTCGAAATAAGTTTTGCTGTTTGTCCCCGTTAACCCCACAGCTGTCATCTTGTTACGCCTGGAACAAGGTAACCAACAATATAATCGGACTGCGCATGCTGCGTCGCCTCGCGTGTGATACGTCCCTCGACAGGAGGGCTTAACCAGCCAATTATCTTCCGTACTAGGCACCTGTGTTGTGGTGCGACATGGCTTCATATGCAGTATTACGTCTTCGTTATATTCTCATCACGATGCAAGGGTTGGGAGAAGCGTCAGCAGGCGTGTACGCGAGTGCTTTATGCGTTTTGCATTTCTGCATTACGGAAAACCTATGTGAAAAGTAATAAAGATGCGCGTCAGTGGGTGTATCCATCGCCTACGTCATAGCACTGATTATATTCTTCGTGTGGATTGGTGCGTGAGTGTCCAGTGTGCATGGTGGCACGTGCGTTCTTGGCAGTTGGCTATGTCGTCATGGCATCTCTAACGATGTGAGTGCTTGTTGTTGACATCTTAGTCGAGTTCATCCATGCCGCAGGTGTCGGCTTGAGTAGGGCAGGCTGGTGGGCATATCCGTATGTTCTTGAACCAGGGTATTCGGTCGTCTGGTAGATAGACTAATTCATCTCGTGGTGGGTGTCTAGGCCGCGATCCTCTGGGCCATGGTCGCGAGGAGATTGGGGGGAGCTTTTTCTCCCATTCTCCCACTTCAATACTGTGGATAAATGCTGTACCATCTTCTTCGCGCAAATGTGGGTAGGGCTATGCACCATTATAACCATTGCAGTTACGTAACAATTTGGCAACATCCAGTTCTTTGTTTCCTTGTCCACCCAACATCCTTTCAAATCTAACTCAGCAGAGCCCTCAGCCCACCCCTGAATCTCTTCGGTCGTGGCCTCAGCCTGCATTTCTTTGACTGTGGCAACTCCATTCTCTATCATACAAGGTACTTCCTCAGTCTGTACTGTCATCATTTTATTCCCCAAATCTGTGGCTGTTTGCTTCGCAATCCTGTCTGCAAACACGTTTCCCTCTCCCACTCTATATGTTACTTTCTTATGTGCCTCGCACTTCACTATAGCTAGGTGCTTTGGAAACGTGAGCGCAGACAACAATCGCACAATCAAAGGGCCATGCTGAATCCTGGCTCTAAGTGATGTCAAGAAACCCCTCTCAGCCCAAAGTCGGCCAAAGTTGTGAACCACGCCAAAGGCGTACTGGCTGTCAGTATAAATATTTCCGTTCAAATTCTCAGAGAGTTCACAGGCTCGGATCAGTGCTATTATTTCTGCGGCTTGCGCCGAATTGTAGGGGATTCTTCTGCTTTCTACAACTCTCTTTAGGGTAGTAATTGCATATGCGGCCGTTGATGTGCCATCAGGTAATTTAAAACAAGAGCCATCACAAAATAACTCCCCATCTGGCTCTTTTTGTGGGATATCGCTCAAATCAATCCTTCCCTTTGTTTCTTCAGTGATCATTAAACAATCATGGGGTGGTGATTCGTTGTCACCAATTTCTGCTATGGGCAGTGGCATTAATTCTGCAGGATTCAATGCGCTACACCTCATAATTTGGATGTGGGGTGCAAACAAGATGAGCTCATATCTTGTCAGTCTAGCTGAGGTGAGGTGTTGCATCTGCGTCCTATTTAATAGAACGTCTATAGCATGTGGCACCATCAGAATTAAAGTGTGCCCCAATACCATTCCTTCTGTTTGTTTCACTGACGCAGCAGCCGTTGCGACGGATCACAAACATCATGGTAGTGCGCGCGCTACAGGGTCCAACGCACAAGAAAAATGGCCGCACAGCCTATTTCTTCCACCTTGTTCCTGTGTCAAAACTGCCAATGCACATCCTTCACTCTCACTCACAAATATTCTGAAGATCTTTTTATAGTTTGGAGTGCCTAAAACTGGCGCAGCACACAATGCAGCTTTCAATTGCTCAAACGCTTTCTGACGTTCCTCATCCCACTGTAAAGGCATCACTGCATCCTTTTTAGTTAACTTTATCATCGACTTCACAATCAACGCAAAATTACTGATCCACTGCCGACAATAAGAGGCCATGCCTATTACAGCTCTCACTCCTTTTTGAGTTTTTGGAATAGGCATACTAGAAATACTCTCTATGCGTTCTGGTGTTAATCTTCTCCCTTCTTTCGAAAGTAGGTATCCCAAATAAGACACCTCCTCCTGATTATATTGGAATTTCTTCAAACTTGCCTTGTGACCATGGGTCGCTAAATGTGTCAAGAGTAATATAGTACTTTCTTTGCAGATCTCTTTCGTGTCAGCAGCTAATAACAAATCATCTATGTACTGCAAGAGTACGCAACCTTCGGGTAATTCTAGCATGTCTAGCTGCTCTTTTAGCGCTCTGCTGTAAATGCTCGGGCTTTCTGTGTATCCTTGTGGAATGCGTGTGAATGTGAATGATCGACCTCCTAGAGTGAATGCGAACAGATATCTACTGCTTTTATCCACTGGGATGCTAAAGAATGCGTTCTTCAAATCGACTACACTAAAGTATTCTGCAGTGGCCGGTATCATTGTCAGTATTGTTGTGACATCTGGGAAAAAAGGGAATTGTGGGTCTACCACTTTGTTTGATGCGCGCAGATCAATTATGAAACGATAGGGTACCTCATTGCCTCCTTTCTTGTAAACTGGAAGAATCGGGCTGTTGCACGTGCTACCTGCAATTTCCTCAACCACGCCCAATCTCACCAGGTCAGCAACAATGCTTTTCAATCCCTTCTCACCTTCAACAGAAATTTTATACTGGGGAATTCGTGGTAGTGTTACACCTTCTTTCAGAGTTATTTTTGCTGGCTCTATTTTCAAGCATCCTACATCGTTTTCATGCATTCCCCACAGACAGGTTGGTACTCTAATTAGCTCTTCTGGCAATTCTTTTGACATAAATTCCGTCACCGGTGCATCGTGAGGCCACATCCACAATTTTCTGTCAAAAGAAATGGACACTGTTCCGTAAATGGTCCTATTGTAATTGGGACAGCTTCGGACATGGGGTTAATTACTGGTGTGCCTCCGAACCCTACAGAAACATTCTTCTGCCCCGACAGCGATATCTCCGGAACCAAGTGGTGGTCTATCGAGCACTTCTGTGCCTCTGTATCTACAAGGAAATGGTGCTCCTTATTCCCGACTCTCATTTCTACGTCGGGTCCTCTCTGATTCACGGGAATAGACACTGGTTCCGACCACTGTCGTGGGCTGTTCTATCACGAAAATAACACATCGTCCAATGTGTAGTCACCGCTACTGCTATAATACGTGTTTGGTTGTGTATCAAAAATATTCCCATTTCCCCCTCGATGTCCTCCACTCTGATCATTTCTCTGTTGGCCCTGCCCACCCTGATTTTGGTTCGAAACACTTTGGTTCAATGTCTGGTTCTGTTGTGGTTGGTTTTGACCATATGATTGGGTTTGGGGACCTCCATTCGTATATCCCTGCTGCTGCTGCATATTACTTCTCCTTGGGCCGTTTGACCCCTGATGTCCTCTATGAGGCCTTCTCTGACCAAACCCACCTCTGTTCTGTAGGTGCGGGCATTGCGCTCGCCAGTGTCCTTCCTCCTTACGGTACGCACATTGATTTAATCCCAATGACACCCCATGCATATTATTCAAATTTCCCCTGCCTTGTGCGTTTCCTCTACCTCTATTGTATCCAATGACCTGTTGCAGTAACACCCCTACTATCGTTTGCATCGCTTCTTTTCTCATCTCCAATGGGTACTCATTACATATCTCACTTACTTCCTTTACTGACGTTCTTTTGTTGGACATCCATCGCATTGTTTCCCCTACCCATACCTGCAATCTTTGTTTATCGCCTATTTATCCCGGTACCGGCAAATGCTTTGTACCACCTGGAAAAACTCTCGGCCATGATTTTTTCATATTCAACCTTGACGCCTCCTTCCTACCTTTCTTAATAAACTCTCTACTATACTCAGGTGTAGCAAACATTTCAGCATATCTGTATTGCATTTCATTTTTTACTTCAATCAGTTTGCGCACATGTTTTCTTACATCCTCATCTCTTTGCTCACTGCGTGCTAACTTATTCAAATCTAACAACCGCTGTGGCAGTAAATTCCCAAGTATCTTTTTCCATTCTCCCACCAAAATTTCCCCCATGCATTCCAACACTACCTGTCTCTCGTCACTTCTTCGGTACCCATACAATGAGGCCAATGCTGCCGTCTCATCATTTCCTTCTATGTACGTTTCTGCCTCTTGCCGTAATTCAATCTTTCTCTCTTTGCTGATCGCGCTTCGAGTTACCCGTCCAAATCCTGTTCCTTCAGCCCCGCCTCTCGCCTCCCCAGTCTCAATTTCGACTTCTGGAGGGGCGGATGGTGCTGAATCTGTCCCTAGAGCGGGAGGTGCGGATGAGACAAGTGACACAGGTGGCATCTGTGAAGGGCCTTGCTGGGTGCTGGGAAATTGTGTGTCCGCGGTCTGCGCTTGTGGGTGTGCTCGTGCTGTGGGCGGGGTTTGGGTTAACGCTTGCGCGAGGGGAAGTGCTTGGGCTGCTGGAGGGGATATGAGATCTACTGGTTGGGCCTGCGTAGTCAATGCTGGCGTGTTTGGTTTCAATTCTGGTTTTGGACCTTGACCCGTGTTAGTTAACAAATGTTCCATTAATTCATCTGCTATGTGTAGTTCCCGCTGTGGGTATATTCTGTCTGTGTTCATCTGGTCCCGTCTCCCTTCCCGTCTTAGACTCTCAGTCTACTCCTCCTCTTCCTTCTCTTCTACTATCTCAAGCTTCGTTTTGTGCCTACGCGCATGCTTCTCTCTACTCCTTAATCGGAGCATTGCTTCCCTCCTCCAATCATTGACCGTCTCAAAAGCTGCAGGTCGCGCTTTCTTTCTAATCAGCACCCTTTCTAGGTTATCTATCCTCCCAATCTCAAAACTACCATTAATCGGCCAATGATGGTCGGGTTGCTTTCTAGTTTGCTTATGCCAAATTTCACAAAATATTATCGCACCCACGCCATATTTTGCATACATATCATAAGCTGGCGTTCCCCCAGGCGGTGCACTTTGGCCATATTCCAAGGACTGTCTACTGCAGCTGAAAAGCCCTGCAAAAGTGGACAGTACTCCAGGCATGTTTCTTTAACCTTCCCCTTTGGTTAGCCACTTTTACCTGGACGTTTGAGTTTGCAAAATCAACACTCTACCAAAAATCAGGTTTCTCTTTGAATCGGGGAATGACTCACCTGATAAAACAAGTCGCCTGTTCTAACGCAACCTCTCCCCACGTCGTGTCTGCGCTTCTCTGGCTTCTGCCTCGTCTCGGGACCCTCACCTCCTTTGCCCTCTGGCCCGGTATGTCGATCAGGGATCAGATGTGTGCAGATCTGCAGAAGGAATCTCTCCTCTCTTCTACAGAGCGCCCCGTACACTTCTTGATCCCGGCTCGACCGTCCCGTCCTCGCCGTTCTTCCGCCTTTACTCCGTTACAACGTATACGATGGGGCAAGTGGGGGAGGATTCCTATTCGGACGCCATCTTGAAAGGGGCCCCTAGCGGTCCCTCATGCTATGGAAACAAGGCAATAACCATACACGAAAAGATGCGCCAGACACGAGGTTCAAATTCCCATTGCTAGGGTTTATTGCAAGCAAAAGATAGTAACAATTGGCCAATTCTGATCTCACGCCCCGCGACGTGAGTTTCCTAGACCTCGAGGGACGCAAGAGAGCGAACTACGTACATCAGTTACATATATATATCAATTTCATATCATACAATCAGCAAAGTCATGTTCAACACCCCTCTTTATTAAGTTCCTTTGAACTCGGGATGACGATGGACATATCCGACGAGTATGACGATTATAATGCTTTCGATGTCTATTTTAGTAACAATGTGCAATTAGAAAGTGCGGAGGCATCTTTTAGAACACGGTGGTTCTGTTCTTGGAAGCAAGCTGCACACGGGGGAAGAGCCACATTCCAAGCTTTGCTATCTATGAGGTACTATTCGTGTCCTGGGAGCTGACACGTTCTAAAGGGTTTTGCGAAGGGGGGCCGTAAGAAAAGCATAATTCAAGCCTTTAACTGTATTATTCTAACATACTCTACCATCGTACGAGACTGGCTGGCAGCTGTGAAGTGATTAAATGCCCTGCAGCTTCCTCCCAAGGCTACAGAGAGGGAGCGTGGGCATTCCTCTCTGGGCTACTCATGAGGAGTTTCAGCAAACTCTTCAGTCCCGCGACCTTGTCCTTTCATATTCAGACAACAATGTTAACAGTTGAGCAGAGTAAGCAGAATCCGCAAGAATTGCAAGCTGCAAAGCTGTTTTTCGACAGAAAGCAATGAGCAATGGTTAACAAGCAAAATGGCGATTCTTGCTACATTTAAAATGGCCGCTCGTCAGTCAAGCATAGCAGTTTATATTTCTATAATTCGGTGCATAAGACGGTTGGCCCACGGCCATCAAGTTACGTCTATCATTCAAATGAAGGGTATTCATTTTTCCAGATTGACAGGCTGTCCTATCCTAGGCTAGGAGTAATTCTAGGGTACTTCCCCCATATTGTAAAATAAATGATGTCATTTGAGCTATATAAGTAGGGTCTGTACTGGACACAAGATACAGAAGAATCCAGGGAGACAAGAGAAAGAGGATTGAGAGGAGGCAACTGATCTCATACCCAAGATAGTGCAGAGACCAGACCCTTGCCTATCTGATCCCATCTAAGAGAGTGCAGAGACCAGACCCTTGCCTAGGTATCCAGAGAGTCCTGAGATTCAGCCTGGCTGTCCAGAATCCCATCCATGAGAGTGCAGAGACCAGACCCCTTGCCTAGCTGTTCAGAGGGTCCTGAGATTCAGCTAACTTTCCAGAATCCCAAATCAAGGGATCAAGTCACAAATAACCCCAGTCCCAAATTGCATAGCCCTCTCTTTTGTGACATAAATCCCAGAGAAAATCCCCTTGAAAGACCCAAATTGCCAGTATAACTCATTCACCTTTCCATAGAAGAATCTGTATTTGCCTGTGTATGTTAGCGTATTGCTTTGATAAATCTCTTAGTTGTCTGTATAAATCCTTAGCATTATTTTGAAGTAAATCAATTAATTCCCCTATAACAAAATTCATGGTGTAAGTTTATTAAAATTCGAAATTAACCCCTTTGTGCCTGGTCCCTTTCTTTAATAACTATAGGCATTAATGTAGGGCCTTAAAAGGATTACTCTCCTTGTCAGTGAAAACCGAAGGTGTCTGTGTATTGTGTGCATTCCTACGTATTCCTAATTTGCATCTGTCTCATTGAAAAACCCAAACCATAGTCCAATTGAGCGCAGTCCCTTTCTGTTAGAATTTTATCTGTTATGTGCCTCTGTCCTTGTCCTTAAAACCGATTTTCGATTTTGACAGCTAAGTCCTTTCCTTAGCTACGTGTCATTACAAATCCTGTGTGAAAAGAATTTCCATCTGCCATTTGTATTTCTCTTTTGCATTTGCTTATTCCCCAAAATTGATTTTCCTACCTGGTTTTCACGTTGCCTTGGTGTGCAGATCAGTAGTCGCAAAGCTTCCCTATCTCCTCAAGTGTAGCCATATGAATTTCCTTTCTAGCTGTCCCACCATGGTTTTGAGCTGCTGTGCGAGTAATCATCCAAACCCGATTCTGTCGTTTTGCTCTAGAAATGGGTTTTCATTTTCTTTTCTTACTTCCCATCTTGGGGTGGTGGATTGTGTTCAAAATCTGATTTTTCTCTCTTTATCCTTACTCCTTGCCACTGCCTTCCATCCAAAGGGACTTAGGTTAGCTGATGTTTGGGTGTGAGTGTTGCAGGGGGAGTGATTAACCTTGGTGCTATCATTGTTATGCTCACCTGATATCCCTGGGGGAGTATGGGAAGCACTGAGGTCTGGAACCCTGGATAAGTAGTTGCCCAACGTGGAAACAATGGATCTGCAATACAGGAGGGAGGATTTGTAATAACTGTCTTTACAGGGTGAATCTCCCACCTCCCTCAAACTGATTCCCATCCAACCAAGTCTTTCTCAATTATTTTCGAGTATGGTGAGCTATCCATCCGGCGTTTCTTGTGCAGGGGGCGCTTATTGGTTGCTGGCACTCCAACCGAGTTACTTCACTGGTGCAGCGAGCCTTCCTTCGGGTCCAGGCCTGCTGTGACCCCAAGTCTGCTGTAGACAGGTAGGTTTGATGTTTTATCAGTCTTTGTCTATTCCTATATGGTGGTTTGCAATAAATGTCTTTATTTCCTCTTTGCAGGTGTGAAAGTCTTTTGGTGCTGGTGTGCCGGGTGGAGATGCACGAGTTAGGTAAGAGAAAGCACGAAGTGCGGTGTTCTTTTATTGTCCATTTCCGTGTGTCCGTTTCTGCTTCTCCTTGCAGGCCACTGTGGAGCTTCGAGTAGATGAGAGAACGATGACACCTGGGCCCAGGAATCCGTTAAGGTAAGTGATGCATAGAGCACAGCGCGTTTATTAAAAGTTGAAAGCGGACCTGAATATTTCTCCCTTTCCCTGGCAGGATGCTGCTGTGGTGTTCTGTATGGAAGCCCAACGAAGCGCGACAGAATTCAGGTAAGAATAATGAAAGTCAATGTTCTGAAATCGCGCTGGTTTTAATATTATTCCTTTCTTGGTATTTCAGTTTGCGATGTTCTAGCGGAGCGTGCGACAGTGGATTGCAGGAATTCCTCAATCCAGTACTCACAGGTGAGTGATGTTGCTGCTGTTCTTCTCTCTGTAATTCCACAGGTTGCGGTCTTCCAGCGAGGGATGGATGAGATGCTGGATGCTGGATCGTATACTCACAGGTAAGGCACAGTAATCTTGTTCTTGTTCTTGCAGGGTTGCAGGGAGCTGCTGAAGGCCAGGAGCTGAACGCGGTGAGCGTCACGCTGCTAGATGCAGAATAAAACAAAGCGTGTTCTGCTGTTCAGTTAAAGAGCCCAGGTAAAGTAGTTCCAGGCCAAGTAGTTCCAGGCCCAGCCACACCCAAAACACTAGACCGCATGGCTTGGTTCTAAAGAACTGAGCTATGCAGTGGCCTCCTTGTTGGATTTAAAGTTCCCATGTTAATAATTGTAAACAAACCTGCTATGTGACTCCCTTACAGCATATGAGCATGGCGCAAGAGGTGCCAGGACTGACTCCAGGAGTCCTTTTGCAGAGGTTTTGGGAACCTTAGGGCTATTCTGGGTGCTTGCTTGTGGCCCTTAATAGTGGTTATTGATAGACACCGGCCTCGTTCCTAGTTCATTGTGACACGGGGTGTTTGTAAAATGTGGGTGTGAGACAGGTTGGGGGCCTACTCAAATGAAGAACCTGTGATTTACTAAAAATAAAAAGCGTTCTTATTGTGTGCCACATTCATTGTTGGGAAGGAGTCCCTGGGAGGTGTGTGCCATGTTATAAAACCGTGACACGGTGGGGCTCATGCATTGATTGAGGTTAGGTTTTTCACCTGTGACAGTCCAACACGGCAGACTAACCCATTGAAGGTAGTGTTACTTTTAGTGGCTAGGAAACTGTGTTACACTGTAAAGGCGCCATCCAAAAATGTTAACCCTAATTATCAGGCCTGTGTCTCACAATAGAATAATGTAACCCTAAACTAAGCAAGGGCAGGGTATATATTTTGTCCTTGCATAGCTAACTAAAGGATTAACTCTCTTCATAATGAGTACTGTGGTGATTAACATGGCTAAGCTTCATCTGCTGTCCAAATTATTCATTAGAGCGGAATGGACTGAACAAAAACATGAAACCCGGCTATCTAGTATTGTGCAACAGGTGACCTCTATAAAAATGGATGTGTGGCAGGATAGTGGCATGTTACACCAAGTTCTGACTGAGTTTTATATGACTCAGAGCATCAAAGATGAGCAGATTATGATGTTCCATCTCACTGCGTAGATGTACTTACACATGATAGTCATGGAAGAAAAATACCAAGAAAGTGTAACCACTGCGTAAAAAGCAGTCTGAGCTTTTAAATCAAATACAGAGTGAGTTAAGGGAGGCAGAGGAGAAAATGTGAGACAGCCAAAACTCTGAGTTAGAATTAGGAAATACCATTCAGCAGCTAAAGAATGAGTTGGCAGATCAACAACAAATTCAGAACAGGAGGCCCAATTGTTTACGCTAAAAGAGGAGTGCCAGGAAAGGGTTGATTCCCTGAAAGAAAGTCAACTAAAATCGAACCAAGTGGTATACAATAGAACCTGCTTAGAGGATATGATTGCATTACAAAATCAGACTAAGCAATTGGAAGAGGAGAATAGGAAGTTAATCATGAAAGATGCCCATTCCCAAACAGATTTTGACCAGGAACGCCAGAAGTTAAGTGCTATAAAACAACAGAGAGATAACCTTACTGAACAGAATTGCACACTGAATCAGGAAAAAGATGCCCCTTGCCAGGAAGTGTGCAAATTAAAAACAGACCAGGAGAGAAGTGAGTCATGTTTTCAGGAACTGACTAACATGAAATTAGAGAATTAAAAATTAATGGGGCACATAATGCAAATAGAATATGCTCTAGATCAGACAATACAGAAAATCATGCTAAGGGTGAGATGTATGTATCTCCTACAACATAAATGGTCTGAGTACTCCCAGACAACACAAGACGCCCAGAAAGGAAATTAGGCCTTTTGTGATGAGAACAGGGGACTCCAGAGCCAGGAAGTAGCACAAGGGAAGGTCATAGAGGACAGTCAAGCCCTCATAGCAATGCACAAGGCTCAGGCCTTTGCATACTATCAAGTAATAGGGGGCTGAGAAACAGAAATTGTAGAGGTTAGAAAAAGAGTGTGCTAGGTTAAATAAGGACTTGAGGAACCCTGAAGAGTTAGAGAGTGACAGGGCAACCCCTGATCACAGTGTAATGCCCTTGGTACCCATGGCCTCAAGCCAATTTACCTCCCTGTATGCACAATGCCCTGCTAACCTCATGTCCACAGGTTCACAAGATCTTGAAACCACGAGGCATCCAGACTTAAGTAGGCCCAGCATGATTAAGCCAGCAGGCCAGCGTCCATCAGAGATTGATGGACATGCATCCCTGTTCAGGTTCAATAATATTGTGGCCCATGTATCTGACCTGGAAGACTCCTATGAAGAGACAATCAGGGAGGTAGACTGGCGGAAACATCAGCTACAAAGGAACCACCTGGTCCACTTTGCAGATAAAAAGGGGGCTGAGTTTAGGCCCCAAAAGTGCATCTTGAGAACCTCCACCTAATCAGGGAGGTAGGGGGAGTTTTCCACCAACCCCGGAAGAAGTGAGTAGACAGAGGACTACTCCAGTGTGCGAAAGAGGGAGTCCAAGGGAAGTGACCCAGATATGCCATAACACAACAGGGGAGAAGAGGCTATGCCCCATCATTCTGGGAGAGACTTTCAGTAGCTTCTTTGGTGGGCTGGAGGATCAAAACCATTCAAGAGGGTCTTCCTACAAGGTGGCCATCTTGAAGCACTTCTCTACTCACAGAAACCCCCACGGGGTATGTAAAGTGGACTACAACCTACAGTGCAGAGAGGACCAGGCACTGAGAGAATTTGTTCAGGAATTAAAGCAGGCATTTGCACAAACCACTAGGCGGATGTGCACGAATAGTAGAGAGTTTATTACTACCTATTTCCATGCACTTCCTAAATACATTATGACACAGTTGGTTAGGGACTTCCACGATGAAAGGACCCTGGACTGGGTAATAGAGCAAGCTCCCAGATCTATGAGGTCCAAATCCTCCCAAAAACGCTAAAACAACCGAATACCACCACTACTGCCAAGGTGGCGGAGTTGAAAATTACCCCAATTAGAAAGGAAGGGGGGCCTAAAATACACCTCCAACTAACCAATTAAACCAGAGGCAGACAAGACCCTCTGACCAGTCTCAAGCAGGTGGTAACCAGGCAGGGTACACCACAAATATGTCACCTGACTCTGCCACCTACATCAGCCACAGGTACGAGGGGAACAGACCCATCTTGAGGTACGTATGGGACTCCCCCGGCCCAGGGGGGATCCAATCAGGTGAGTATGGCCCCAGGAAACTTCCCTCAGGAGGGCAGTAATCTTCCACCCTCTAGTTTACGTTTCTTCCCCATGTACCCTCAAAACTATAATTTTCAGAACAACACTCCTTTCTCTACCCACCTTCAGTAGTCTAGACCACCAAATCAGGGAGAAGGAAGGCCAAGAATGAAAGGTTACAAGGGAAACCTTCCATATCAGGGCTAATCGGGGAGAAGGGACAGTTAACCTTCCCCGAGAGCCACAAGGAATTGACTCCAGATCCCCATATCAGCCCAAGAGGGTGTCACAACTGGAGCATCAGGTCCAGGACTTGACCCAAGACCTGCGTCACATGTTGAGGGCTCAGCAGAACCCTCAGATGAACGTGGCTGCTCAGAACAGCTTGAATCCATGGTCTGGCACCCCAGAACAATGTTGGCGAGAGAGCCCCGACAACAAGAAGGTTCCAGAGGAGGAGGCTTGGGAGGAATGGGGATGCAAAGCCCTAGAGGAAACTTCCTTCCTCACCTGTGAAACGTCCCTAGAAACCTCTTAACCTGACCTCAAATCTCCTACCCCCAAAAAGTTGCAACCTAGGGAACAGAGGGTAAGTAGGAGAAACAAAGAGACAAAGACCTATTTTGTGGAGGAGGTCCATGTCCTCCAGTTTGAAGGTGAAGAATTCTGGAAAGAAAGGTGGAGGGATTCCTCCCAAAGAAAAATGGGTGCCAAAAGACCATAACTCAGGCTGGGTAGGTATGGGGACTAACTTAGAATCACCTATCACCTAACCCCAGAAATGTCATCCTAAGAACTTAGAAATATCTGAGGGATAATCCCCACATACCAGTTCAAGTGACTGTCTCTGAGAAAAGGGGGACAGCACAGAATCAAGGAAAAGGGGGATTCCAAAACCCCACTAATCCCAGGATGCCAAATTGTATTTACAGATTTGCAAACTCTGACACAGAAAACCACCCAAGATTCCCCAGTGTCCGAGTCCAAAATAAAGAAATTAACTGCCCAGCTAGCCCAAAATGCCCATTTCCTTTGCCCCCTGGAGAAGAGAGAAGGTAGGTTTTATGCCGCCGTCCGGGTGCAAGGGCAGTGTGCAATTTCAGTGCTGGTGGACACCAGATCCCAAGCATCTCTTCTGTGCAAAGGGGCATTTGAGCAACTTAAATCAGGAAGGGACAAGAGTTACCAAATTACTCTCACACCTCTTCCTGGACAACTCCAGAACTTGACATTCTCGTCGAGGTGACTACGGATCTGGAGATCAAAATTAGGCGACACAAGGTGAAACACCTGCTTATAGTCATAACTCCAGAGGAGACCTCACATCTCTTAGGGAATTACCTCCTTCCGAGGTTGTCTCCACTAATAGACTGTGTGAACAAGGTCCTCTGGACGCAGACTAACCGGCCAATAAAATTGAAACTGAGCATCAACTATGTCAGTCTAAAAGGCACATGACACATGGTTGGGCAGTGATCTGACAAAATGTATTTTTACTTCAGGAACAATCAAGTCCCCAACATTACTGTAATTGCTGTAGGACAACAAACTGGTGATGGGAACTCTTCTCCATTCATGAAAATCAACCTTGCTGACATTTTATACTGATCCACAATTTGAAAAGCCAAGTGCCATGATAAAAACAAATGAAAAACCAGCTCAAAGCCTGGGCGTTGTTTAGACAAAGGGTGAACAGTTGTTCCTCCCCATTCTGGTAAATGAGGGGAGGGAGCCTGCTCTCGCCAGAGTATGCCTGAATAATGGAAAAAGCTTAATCAGCGAAGCATTATTCAGGAAACTCCCAAAAGATCAGGCCATTCCCACATTTAAATTGGGGGATAAGTGGGAAATGGGCCTGGAAACTCCTGGTTCCAAACATCTCCTGCCTAGCAGATGCATGCTAAAATGGTCCATTGGTGAGAAAAACATAGAGCATATTTGTTGCGTCGTGCAAAATGTCCCCCTCTGCATTTTACTGAGGCAGTGACATTCTCAATCAGTTTGCAATTAAATTGGACCTCATTAATTGCAAAGCCTGGTCCCGATTGGGGGGCAACCCCATTGGCTTTGACAATCCTGAAAAGGCATTTTGGTCTGCTCAATTGCTACCGTATGCAGTTGAAATTCAAATTAGAGAGGAAGTCACCATCCCAGGATGGACCCGACAATTCCCAATTTCCCTGAAAATTAAGAGAGGACAGAAACTCCAAAACCCGGACACTTATGTACATTTAAATCTCCATCTCCAACAGCAGGGGTTGGGTTTGAACCCAACCCCATTAGTTGACTTACAACATGACACCATTACAATAGGGGTAGATAACAGCGACCATATGACTATCACTCTGGG
This sequence comes from Ambystoma mexicanum, assembly GCF_040938575.1. NCBI lineage: Eukaryota > Metazoa > Chordata > Amphibia > Caudata > Ambystomatidae > Ambystoma > Ambystoma mexicanum. The sequence goes on from NC_090929.1 coordinate 1,175,417,493, forward strand.
CATAGACACCTTTATTGGAATGGCTTTTGATGACCAGCATTTCTTCATGGACTTAGGGAATGAAACCATAGGACTGATCCCCAATGACTGCTACGACTGTGATGATAACATACCGCCAAAAATGATCTTTACCTGGCAAGGGGGGAATTTCTTGGTGTACTCTTCCTGCTCTTGGTGATCTGTGACATCGGGAAGGATGAGGTGATCTGTGAGGTCCACCATGACTGCCTCTCCTACCTGAAACCCTCTGTCTAGGTCAACACCCTAACCAGGGACCTCTCCACACAGCTGGAGGAGGCCGCTGAGATCACGAAACCCGAGGACTTTCCAGGCTTCAGACAGATGGTTCAGGAACAGGTCAACCTCGCTAATGCCTGTGAGACCGAGGAACAAAAGCAAAAGCTGAAGCAGGTGTTTTTAGATTTTCAAGAAATCTTTGCTGTGGACTCGTTCGTCTGTGGTCGCATCGAGAAACATTTCACCTCCATTCCCACAGACGCTGGGATGACTCCCGTATTCGTAAAGCAATATTGATTGCCTCTCGCGTCTATGGAGTCCCTTTACAGAAATCATAAAGAACCTAGAGTCGCGTGGGATAATTTGTCCAGTCCACAGTATCTTTAACAATCCGGTACTCAGGATTCTAAAACCTAATGGCCAATGGACACTATGTACAGACCTTAGGAAGCTGAACAAATGGGTCCACATGTCCTGATGGCCTCTTCCCTACATTGACCAGGGACTGGCCCAGATTCAGGGGTCAAAGGTGTGCACCACCATTGACCTGACCAATGGATACTGGACAGTACCCGTAAGTAGGGAAGACCAATACAAGCTGGCCTTCACCTTTGGGAGGCAGCAGTACACATGGACCCAAACTCCCTTTGGATATATAAGCTCCTGCAATGAATCTTCTTTCTGCATAAGTTCATGCCCGACTTGGGTGAAAGGGGTAACCTTGCCTATGTCGATGACGCCCTAATTAAAAGCTCAACTGTGGTGAAACACATAGAGGAAATCTGCTATGTTCTGACCCAGTTGAAGGTTGCCAGAGTGAAACGGTCCTTCCAGAAGGCGCAGTGGTGTAGGACCTGTGTAAACTTTTTAAGACATGAAATCACCCCTGAGGGTCTCTGATTCCAGGCAAGAAAAGTGGAAGCATTATTAAAATTGAAAAACCCCACATCTCTGTGTGAACTAAGGAGCCTTCTTGGACTGACTAATTACAGTAGAAAGTTCATAGAGGAGTATGAAGAGGTCACAAGACCCCTTGTCCCTTTATCAAAGGGTCAAGTGGGAGTGGGGTCCAGAACAAGCTGAGGCAGTGAAACAACTGAAGAGAAGCCACTCACAAGCGCCTTATTGAGCTTAACCCATCAAAAACAAGGAGTTCTTCTTGGAGATGGGGTTCTCAAATGCGTACTTAACAGCAGTATCATACCAGAAGCATTACAAGGCTAATAAAGTCATCTCCTCTGCGAGTAAGACTTTATCCTCTGTGGAGGAAAAATTCAACAAAGGCACTCCTGGCAACGGTGCGGGCATTGAAAAATGAGCACCCCGTTCATCCAGGGGAAGCACATCATCGTCGAGACTCCACACCAGCCTTTCTAATACCTCCATAGTGACAGAATCCAGTCAGGGAATGTGAGTAATTTCAGAACTACTTCCTGGATCCTGTTCCTGTGGATGTCAGATATGGCCAAAACAAGAAGACTTGCATGATTGTGCCTGAGAAAACTGTCTTGAGGACGAAAGTCTTAAAACCCAAGACAACGTGGAGGCTTACCTTAATTCCCCACTCAAGGTCTATGAAGACGACACATTCAAGGGGATGCCCACAGTTTATGTGGATGGGTGCTCCTACCATGTTGATACCAATGTGGAAAAGGAACTGGTGTCCGGCATTGGGAATGCCTGGGTTAATGAGGCCCCGGAGCCCTCTGCTGGGTACAAGATCGGTCCCCAAAGTAGTTAGACGGCAGAGTTGATGGCAGTTCACCAGGTGTTCCTCACTGCCGTGCAACACCGACTCCACAAACTGGTCATAATCACTGATTCAGATTATGTCTGGAATGGGTTTGTGGAGCACCTGATTAATTGGAAAACCAGAAGCATGCTGTGTGCCAACAATAAACCACTCGAGCATGGCTAACTAATACAATCCATTGATGATCTGGTCACCTATAATGGGATGACCATCTACTGGAAGAAGATCAAGGGTCATTCCAGAGTAGAGAGACCAGACAAAACCGGAAATGACCTGGCTGACCAGTTGGCCAAAACTGGAGCCATCCAGGGGAGATCTCCTTGAGATCGAGTCCATGTTGGGGGAATTCCAGTTTGCTGCCATTACCAGGTCCCAAACACTTGCCTAAAATGAACTCTCAACTGCCCAGTGGAGTAAGGGGACCCCAGATGCTTAGTGATCATGGCACAAAAAGGGGATCCTATTATTGGGAAATGTTATCAACGTATTAAAGACCTTGTGAATTTTCCTCTGACCGAAACTGATTACATCAGAAATGAGGATCTCCGGGTGTTGATGAAGTTTCCCAAAATGTTCTGAATCCAAGATGGTGTGTTGGTAAGGAGATCCATCTCTGGATGTGACCGGTGGGTGGTAACAACCTCATTCCGAAGCCTGATGCTAAGTCAGACACATGGCGCGACCAGAGCCGGTCATCAGGGGTTTCATACTACTTTAGAAATCTTGCGAGAGTTTGCATACTAGCCACACATGGGTCAGGACCTCAACCAATATTTGAAAGGGTGTCTTGTGTGTGCACATTTTCAGCCAAGTTCACTCACAAAACAAGCTCTTCTCCAGAAAAGAGGGATGACACTGCCTTGTTCAGATTTACAAGTAGATTTCATCAGGCCCTTGATACGCTCCTCTAGGGGAAACATGTACATGTTAACAGTAACATGCTTGTTACCAAATGGGTGGAATGTCTCCCGACCCCAAATTGCAAGGCAGAAACTGCAGCTGCCCTGATGATCAATCACACCTTCTCACGTTTCGGGCTTCCCCAAAGGATTGAGTCGGACTGAGGAAGTAACTTCACCAGCAAGGTGATGACAAAGATGTGGGAGATACTTGGGGTAAAGAGAAAACTCCATATTGCATACTGCCGAGCCTCTAGTGGGGGAGTTGAGAGGTACAATAAAACAATTGTGAGCATTCTTAAGATGTTTGTGACAGACTCTGGGCGTAGTTGGGACATCCGACTACCACTTGTCCTGATGGCCATCAGGTCTACACCATCTTCTGCAACCAAAATGTCTCCATTTCAGCTAATGACTGGACGAAAAATGGTGCTACCCCAGCATCTTCTCTACAGAACACAAGAGCAGACACTGATTAAAGCATCCACAACACATGAATATATTGAGAATATGAGAAAACACCATCAGCATGCTTTTGCGTATGCTCAGGGGAATCTGGAAAAATCGGCAGAGGGGATGAAAACCCACTACGATTTAAAGACTAATAAAAACAATATCAAGTAGGAGACAGGGTCTAATTTTACAATTTTCAGAGGAACCAGACCAAGGAGTGGAAATTCCTCTAATAGAGAATTAACATCCTTACATTCCAGCCTGGAGAGGAACACCCGGGGGACCTGGAAGGGAAGGAAGGAAAGAGGGTGCTACACCACACTCTCCAACCCAAAGACGGAAGGGGATCCTGGAGTGCCGCTCCCTAATGAAGGAGAATTCCGCTGAAGGAAACCCAACTCTGCCCTACTCACCGCCAACAAAAAGTCATTGAAGATCAGGGGGATCTGTGGGGTGCATTTACAGGCCCTAACAGAAGTCCCTGTCATCTGAAAAACGACCTTAAACATTGCCCCCAAAAACGGCTGTGCTTTGTTGCCTGGCACATGTGTGGCAAGCATTTGAACCCTGCATTGAAAAACCGCTCGGTGTTTGCTTCTCTCATCTACATAACAGTAAATTATGCACTGCATTGTAACAGATTTTATGACACAGCACACTCCAGCCAGGGACTTCTTCCACTGACAATGAATGTGGCACACAATAAAAATGTTTTTATTTTTATTTGAACCTTGGGTTCTTGGTTTGAGTAGGCACCCAACCAATCTCACACCCACCTTAACAAATACTCTGTGTCGCAATAGACTATGAACCAGGCCAGTGTGTAACAATGAAATATTTATACATTTTTATAATTCAAAGAAAATCAAGCAAATCAAAATTCGGGCCACAGCCACCACTGTGTGACAGTATACATGCAAATATCCCACAATACAGTTACTTCACACTCCTAATAGAAGACACATAAACCTTTAATAGAAGTGGAAACACAATTATTTTTCTTCAAAATGAAAGCTAGCACACAGGTTAAGCACTCCCCCTGCAACACTTCCTCCAAACACCTGCTGACTACATTCTTTGTGGATGGAAAGTAGTGGCAATGAGTCAGAATGAAGAAGTAAAAATCAAATTGTGTATGTAGCCCACCACCCCAATATAGGAGGCAAAGAAGAAAATGAAAACCTTAAAAAGGAGCAATATGGCATACTCAGATTTTACTTGTTACTTGTATCTCAGTTTACAATTGTGGTAGGATAGCTATGACTGAAATTCATGTGGTTGCACTTAAGAGACAAGGATCTTACAGATTACTGAGCAGGGCACCAAAGCAACGTGACACAGGTAAGAAAATCGATTTTCAAACAAAAACAATGCAGAAGAAAACACACGCGGCAGAATTGCAGCTCTTATTTTACACAGGCTTCAAAATGCCAATCAGCTAAGAAAAGGGGCTAAGCTGTCAAAATCTGAAATCAGTTTTTGGATAAGAAACAAAGGCACATAACAGACAGGGTTCTGAGGGAAAGGGAATATTCTTTATTGGGATTATGTTTGGGGTATTTATGGGAAAATGCAAATCGGAATTTAGAGAAAAGCACAATACATGGGGACATTCGGTTTTGGTTGCACAGTGACTGGTTCTACTGAGGCTATATTTTATTGACTATATTATTAAAGAAAGACACTGCACGCAAGAGGGTTAATTTCGAATCTTAACCAGCTTCCGCTACGTACCTCCTTATAGGGAAATTCATTCATTTATTTAAAAATGGCCTTAAGGACTTACACAGATAACTGAAATAATTATAAAAGGAATGGGCTAACAGATATGGACTAACACAGATTCTTCTAAGGAAGGATGAATAGATGATACAGGCAATTTGGGATTTTGTATGGGATTTGAATATGATGTAAGGGTAAAAGCTGGATATGCAGTTTCTGGGTACTGGGTGATGTGATACTTACAAGGCAAGCTGGAGTTTGGTAATGTGAACAGCCAGTGAGGTCTCTGGATAGTGGGGCCAAGGAATCTGGTCACTGGGACAGCTGGGCTCTCCTGAAGCGGATAAGCTGAGCAAGCTCTGGTACCTGTGGACAGCGGGGTCACTGTGGAAGCGGGATGGGTCAGCTGGGCAAGGTCAGGTCACTGGGCTCTCCTAGATGGGATCAGATGGCTTTCCTCCTTTCTCCTTGGATTATTGGATATGGCTGGATCTGGTGCGGTGGTTCTGCCTGGGTCTGGATGGTCCTACCTGAATCTGCCTCTGAATCTGGTTTTTGAATTTTTTGAAATCTCTTGCATATATCTGTTTCCTGCTTATATAGCCAGAGTGACATCATAGAATTTTACAATCTGGAGGAAGTACTCTGAACTTACCCCTCTACTGGGATAGGCCAGGCTACTGTTGTTCCCTCCTCCCTCCAGGCTGATTGGTTCAAGGGAAATGACATAATTGTATGCGTGTGCATTTATGACTTCCTTTGTCTCGCCAAGCCTATTTCTTAACTACAATGAGTTATGGATCAAAACCTCAAATCTGTACCAGTCATCATCACAAGAAACAGATATGCGAATTACATATTTCACAGGGAATCAGACAGCCGATCACCAACTATGTGCGAGGTGGCTTCGCTTTTGGGCACAATTTTGCCATTTTAGTAGAAACGTAATATTTAAAATTCTGACAATAGCTACACACATGCCCACTAGCATTTGACAAATATTTTCAAAAAGATTTCATGTCTGTGCCATTTATAATTCATCCTGAAATGCATTTTTCCTGCCATTCCAGTTCACCAAGTGCCAGGAACATGCACTGGGTCTCTATATGCTGGTCCAAAACTCCCATGAAATACTGGCATAATGTCAAAATATTGCTTATTTAGGGTGTCAGGCAAAATGTCCTAATGTATAACAGCTTTTTAAATCAATGGGTTGGATGAGTCACTGTGAGGCCGGTCTGGCAAAACCCCCACAGCCAAATTCTCTTCCTCCTGGGTCAGTCCGAACAAAGGGTTTCCATGATGCCCTTTGAAGCCTTGCAGTTGGGGCTGGGGAGGGGTGTCAAAGGAAATCAAACCTCTTGGTGAAAATGCTAATTCCCTTTGGGTCCTTTGTTCCTATTTGTAGGAATGCCGGACAGTCTGATGAGGCTGCAAACTCTCACACTTTGGGCCTTTCATATGCCCATGAGGCTGGTTCACTTGTGCAGGTAATTCCTTTCCCATGGGAAGCAGGGCACCTTTGAAGTAAATGCCTGGGCCAACCCTGTTCTGCTGCTTTCAAAGTTTTCTTTTTTTTAACAGAAACCAAGTAATTTTGGGTATCCATATAATATACATATTAGTGCAACAACCCATCCCCACACATTCAGTCCAATTTCTGTGTGAGCACAGGCTGTAATTGTATTTCACTTTTAAACTGCATTCTCCTGATTTGTATAGGCACTGTTTTACACATGGGTTCATTTTTCTTTTATGTCAAGTTCACAAATGTGGTTTCTGCCGCACACAGTTTTTGTTAATAAACCTTCTGGAGGGCTTTTACAGATACAGTCAGTTTCTGGACAAAGAGAGATACACTGCCAAGTATTGACATGGGGAAAAAAAAAACACTAAGTTATTTCTTTCATTTACTGCAGTTTGTGTGTGATGGTTTATAGCAAAAGAAAACAAAAGCTGTGTTAAGCGGAAAACCAAATTATTTGCCTTTCAAGTGATTTCCCAGTACATGAGCTGTTCTGGAAATGTATTGCCTCACTTCTTGGTACGCAGCAGAAATAAAGCATCTGTTATGCTCACCTGATATCCACAGGGACGCCACCCAGCCAGTTGGTCATTGGTGCCCTTCCCAATGATTCCCTGGTGTGGTCTCGGTGTCGTTGGGATTCCGCCTGGTTGTCTGAATCGGTGGGCTCTCCATCCTGCTCTCTGGGCAGGGGCGCGTTGTCTTTTGTGGGCGTGGGCGGTCCAGTTACTTCACTGACTGCTGCCCTTGTAGTCTCTTTCAGGTAGGTCTTATTGCAATTGATGGCGTTGTAATTCTTGCATGCCTTTTCTCTGTTCTAAATGTCTCTTTTTTTATCTCCCTAGGAGCGCAGAGTGTCCGCTTGGAGAACTGGATATGCTGGTTCTCACCGGGAGATGATGGCGTGCTATAGCGCTATGATGCGGTAAGGAGGCGCTTTGCATAGCGCAGCAATGTCTTGTCCTCACTGACCTGTGCTTTTCTCTTTTCGTAGGTCGCGGTGAGTTCCCAGCGCAGATGGAGTTCCGGAGCTATGCCGGCTGAGAAGCAACCAACCAGGTAAGTCTTTAAGCCCTTTGTGGTTGTAATGTTTCCACTACCTCCTTTAATTATGTCTTTCTCCTTTTCTCAGGTCCTTTGATCCGGGTGGTGAACTCCACCAACAGAGCTGCCCAGGAGCAGCGAGCAGTGAAGGATGATAAATGCAGGTAAGATTCTGCTGCTAACGATGTTCTTGTTTTTTCTGCAGGTCCGGAATTCACCAGGCTCGTGAGAAAGCTGGACACGGTGAGCATCACATTGCTAGAAGCAAAGTAACACAAAGCGAGTTGTCTTGTTCGGGTGGTGTGGTTTAAGTAGCCACTATAAAGTAGTCCAGGTAAAGTAGTCCCTAGGCCACCACACCCAAAACACTAGACCGCATAGCTTGGTTCTAGGAACCAAGCTATGTGGATGCCTCCATGTTGGCTGAAAGCCTAAATAAAGTAGTTCCTCAAGCAGATGTCTTTCCTTACTGATGATCCTGGTGCCCAAGGCACCAGAACTGGCCCCAAGAGGGCCTGAGAAGTAGATGCCAGGCCTTATTAGTGATTTGACCAATGATGCCACCTGGCCAATGGGCTTGCTAGTGGGGATCAGGTCTGAGGGTCGTGACAGCATCCCAGGGTGGGTTTCCATGAAAGGCACAACTTTGTGATGTTTTAAAATGAAATCAAGAGCAAATTGCCGAGCCGTCTTGGATGTCATGTGTGCAGCTTTAGTATTCAGAAAACAGAACACGAAATGTGGTGACGATCTGCATGTAGGTCATTTTCAGAAGATTTAAATGGAGGTAAAACAATATAGAGCACATCTGTTGGTGGCATTCTTTTGTTCAGTGCACTGCTGTTTTTCTGCATTATTTCTGTGCGGTTTTTGATTGAAGGGTATTTCTCCAAAGGCCTTAAATTTACCCCATAGCATTGAAGAAGGGCCCTGTGTTTGCTGTATTACATCTGAATGTATGCTTCCCTTTCATCGTCATGACAAGAAGTTATGCACTGCATTGAAAATGGCCCTGCATTTGCTGATCTTTCATTTGCATAACAAGAAGTATGCAATGCACTGAAGAATAGCCCTGCATCTGCTTTATTCCAAATGCATGTCAAAAAGTATGTATTCCATCGGGAAAAAGGCCTTGTCTGAATGTTAATTCACATGAGAGGCAAGGTTTTCATCAAAATGCAACCCGACACAGCTTTTGTTTTCCCTTTCATGTAAACTGTGGCACTTAAAACACGGCAAGTGGGAAAACAGCTTGGTTTTTCCTTTTCATTTCATGACACATCAAAGAACCCTGTGCCGCATTCCTCCATGTCCAGGAACAACAGTAATTGCAAACCCATTCAAAAGGACAAACTAAAAGAAAATCCCAGAACTGCATTTCAAACATTAAATGAAATACGGCTTCAACACGTGTGAAAGAACATAAGGAAAAAATATGTTTGAAAGCCAATGTGAGATGGTAGCTTTTGGTTGCACAGAATTGTCAGCGTGGGTGGGCGGTTGGCTACACATGTACTGTATGTTCCCCCCACAAGACTTCAATCACCTTGAGACTGAGAATACCAGTAAAATCTGGTCTCAATCGAAAGCCTGGCCTCCCACTGGAAGTCGCATTAATAAGTGAACCATTCCACAATGACATGTGATCTGGCGGAGGGCGTGATGATCTTATGCTCTGCCAGACTAGAAGGCAGTACTGGCAGGAAAGATAAAGAAAGCAAGTGTGGCTAGTGCTTGACCAAGTAGTGTGAGTTCCTTTTGCACCCACTCCCAAAGACAAACTGACAAACTTCAAAGGGTACAATAAAAGTCCTTTGTTGCAAGCTGAGCCAGGGGGAGACATTTGGCTGAGAGGAATGAAGCACCGCCCTCCCATATGTCACATATCCTCCAAATTGACATAAAGGATGTGTGCATTTTAGGCATATTTCCCCAGCACTCAGAATAAGAAATACGTTTGTTTTATGATATTTTTCTATGTGATTTCCAGGTGGATCTTTTTAGACTAAGTGCACGTTTCTAGGACTTTGCAAACTGAAGTTGCCAGTGAAGACTTGTTTCGGGCTGATTTTTAAATGGGACAAATATAACAGCTGGTGGAAAGATGGAGATTTGCATTATGAATATACTTGATCATTTAGAGAGTGATAACTATTATACATTTTATGAAAATTACCAAAAGGTGCCAAGGGGCCATGCTACCTTGCACAGAGTCGGCGATAACCCCCTGAATCCACCTATCTATTTCTTATGGTGGTGTCTAGTATAAATTGGAAGTTATGATACATAATTCTGTTTTTCTAAAAAGTTGGCAAAGAGAACAAAGGACTGTCATAAATGCCAAACAGACCGATGATGCTCTCCCCCCTTGAACCAATGACACCAGGGGGCAAAGGGAAGAATGGTCATCTGTCCTATACTAGTGTAGGAGTAATTCTAGGATACTTCCCCCAGATTGCAAAATAAATGATGTAATTTGGGCTATATAAGTAGAGACTGTACTAGACACAAGAGACCGAACAATCCAGCGAGACGTGACAAAGAAGACGGAGAGGAGGCAGCTGATCCCATCCAAGAGATTGCAGAGACCAGACCGTTGCCTAGCTGATGCCATCCAAGAGACTGCAGAGACCAGACCCTTGCAGAGCCATCCAGAGAGTCCTGAGATCCAGCCTGGATGTCCAGAATCCCATCCAGGAGAGTGCAGAGACCATACCCCTTGCCTAGTTATCCAGATGATCCTGAGATCCAGCTGACTTTCTAGAAGTCCTACTTTGTAAGTAGCAAATAACCCCAGTCCCAAATTGCATATCCCTCTCTTTTGTAACATAAATCCCATAGAAAATCCCCTTGAAAGTCCCAAATTGCCAGTATAATTCATTCACCTTTCCATATAAGAATCTGTTTTAGCCTGTATATGTTTTGATAAATCTCCTAGTTGTCTGTATAAATCCTTAGCATTATTTTGAAGTAAATCAATTAATTCCCCTATAAGGAAATTCATGGTGTAAATTGGTGTTAAAATTCAAAATTAACCCCCTTGTGTCACAAGTCTCTCCCCTTCTCACCTGTTTCTGTTATGTACTTGTGACCTTCTGGGATTTCTTCTTCTTTACGGTCCGGGATTTGGATAGACCCGAATGCCGCTCTTCGGCGTCCAGTGTGAGAGTAGTGGTTCAGTTTCCAGGAGCGTTCACAAAGTCCAGGGTAATTCCAGGAAGTAATTAAGGTACACTCGGAGGCACGGAGGACCGTGACTTGAGCACGGAAGGTTTTCCAAGAGATTGGAGAGGGAAGGGAACAGGAGGGGATTCAAGGAACTGGGAACAAGGAATCAAGCGAGAGCCCCGATCGAACTCCGGCTAAGCACGTCTGACTACATTGAGACGCGCAGAGCCACGGGGGCGTGTCTCTTTTGTAGGATGAGCAGCGTGGAACGCATAGACTGATCCAGAGCATTCCGTTCTGGGCGGCCATGGTGGAAGGATAACTGCATGCAAACCACTGTGAGTCATGGACCAGGAGGTCCAGAAAGGACGTAGATGACGGTTCATGACAGCATGCCTCCTCTGGAAGCCAGCTCCTCCGGGTTTGCCCGGATGGATCAGATGAAATAGTCGAACCAATCTGGGAGCATTCATGTTTGACACGGGTTCCCAGGTACCCTCACTGGAAGGGTACTCTTTCCACACAACCAGATATTGTAGTTGACCACGTCGATATCTTGAGTCACAAATCCTGGAAACCTCGTATTCCAGTTGATCATTTACAATAACAGGGGTAGATCTAGGAGCTGTTCGGGATGACTGAATGTATGGTTTTAACAGAGAAGTGTGAAAGACTGGATGGATTATTTTCCAAGATTCAGGTAACCGAAGTTGAAAGGCCACTGGGTTGATGATTTCTTGTACGGAAAAGGGACCGTAGTATCTGGGAGCCAGTTTATTGGGGTGCAGGTGTCGAGGAAGGAGCTTTGAGGATAACCAAACTTTATCTCCTACTGAATAGGAAGGCCCAGGTCTTCTTTTAGAGTCAGCATAACGTTTGACATCTTCTCGGGCCCATTCTAGATGTTCCTTAACCTCCGTATGTACTGTGATGAGGTTTTCGATCCAGGAGTCTACTGCAGGTACTGGAGTAGGATGTGGGAGTACGGAGGGTAGGACAGATGGATGGAATCCTTGACTACAGAAGAAGGGACTGGTCTGTGGGATGTTTTTACCCATGCATCCGAGCCCTACCACAAAAACTGTGCAGTACTGGCATTGAAAACATCATGATAGCCAGAGCTTCCCAGAAAATGCCCAGGGAAATGCATGAAGAATAGGCTGCCACCCATTTTTGCCGATGGGCACAGAAGGGCACTGCCTAAAACCACCATTAGACTAACCACACAGTAGCCTGAAACCATTGGGAATGGCAATGCTGATTGCCAAAAGCAACCTAGAACTGTGGGGAATTCATTTTCTTAAATCCCCAAAATGGTTGCATTACCACTACTCACCACGATCAGAAAGCCGGCGTTTTAAAACCACCAGACTTTTGTGTAAAACTGAATAAATGAACCCAAAGCAGACCAAAGAAAGACTTACTAAGAGGTGGATACAATGTAAAGTTATATTCTGAAGTGACCTGAAGGTTTATAACAAGACTGGCTGAGCTCTGCAGGTCTGCAGCAGCTTAAACTGAAACTGGATTTAAATTTACCAAAAATCGAAATGTGTAAATAAACTGAGGGACAGACTTGTGACTGCCACATAGTTTGTCACTGTTAAAATGTCATAGTTTTGAACTTAGAATCAGCATTCTAGCTGCATGTGTAAAAATTGTTAGTTTATTTGAATGCAGAAAACTGGGTAACTAGAAGTGACATTAGCTGGGGCCTGGCTTAAGGAACTGAATTCTGCCTGCCATCTACCCCCACAGGAGTTAAAACCTGCTCAGCCACTCTTCCCCTTGCAAAAAGGAGTTGTCACCTCTCTGATTAGATTAGGGGTGGAGCAGCTACAGGGAGTTGAACAAAGGCCTGTCCTGGGCCCAGGCAGATGGTTTATTAGGGTAGTCGTAAATGGCTTCCTTTTGAACAATGGGCATTCCAGGGCCCAGGCTGATGGTTTATTAGAGGGACCGTAAAATAGCTTCCTCTTGGCAGAAGCTGGGAGGGGCAGGGTCTCTGAGCTTGGCAGAAACTGGATAAACTGGTTTCTACACCATGTGACCTGGGAAACCACACCCCTTTGGGGCCAGAACATTAATCTAAAAAGATGGATCATTCATAGAGCAGACTTGTGAAAATTTTATAAGTGATATCATTATTCTTGTGATTTTTCTGTGCACATTTGAAGACGTGTTAGGTCCCGGTGGTATGTTCAGGGGGGGTTTTAGCGGAAATGAGGATATTACTCTAAATGTATGTATGTTAAAAATCTGACACTCCACCCCCTAATGCCCACATGCTTTGCGAACATTTGTGTAAATGCGGGGACAAATCCAATATTGGTAACCCGACCAAAAAGTGAAATATGTTGCCATTTTTGAACCCAAGCTCCTAGAAACGACAGAATTGGAACAGGGGCTACCATCAGTAAATGCATGATGTGTGTATGCAATGCCAAACAACTGTCTATCGGGGAAGTATGTATTTGGATCAGATATAGATTTGGGTGTAAAATTGACAGGGGTGGGTTCTCTGTATCATAAACAGACCTCATCATGATGACACTTCATTTCATTCCCCCAATCAAGGGGAAGAGGAGGAAGTGGCCAATGACAAGTGGAGAGGGGTAGGGCCTAGAAAGCTAGCCTCTCCACCCACTTTCAAAACACATAAAAGCAGACAGTCAGGACAGATGGAGACATTCTATTCCGTCTGCTGCGGGACGCTCTGCCGGGAAAATCCATACTTTACCTCCATCAACCTCCAGAGAGCCAACATAGAGACTTCAATCTATCCACCTTCAGAGACCAAGACTTTACTTCAGAATTTGTAGCAGAGAGGTCAACTACAAGCTAAATCCCTCTTTAGCAGGCCTCAAACCATTGCAACTATTCACAGCCAGGCGAGCTGTTTGAATTCTTTGCAAGAACTCTTGCCATTTGCCAGAAAGCAGTGTTGTATCCAGAGAGAGACCAGCTGAACCGGAGACCGCTGTATCCGGACCCACAGACCTGATCAGAACCAGAGACCCAGACCAGACCAGCAGAGTAGAGCTGACCCAGACGATGTGCGCAGAAACCATCCGTGGCGAGTGAAGAAAACCTGTTGACCAGATCCGTGGCGCGGCCTATTTCTAAATATATTGTGAGTACCTAGCAGAACTGTGCAGAACCAATCTCTTAGTTAAAATAATATAATTCAATCTATTTTAATCTAACCAGAACTGCCTCCTAACTGTCACCTGTCATTTGCAAAGCTGTCACTTGTCATTTTCTAGCTGCAAGCTGTAACCTGTCGCTATGAACTTTTAAAATTTCAAATCCGAAAAACTACCTTTATTTAATCGTCCGTATCTCTGGAACCGTTTGGGCTAGGAACTTGCTTTAACTTTCCTATGAAAGCTTAGAATCTCAGCCTTTCAACAAGCTTAGAACCGACTTCCTACTCCGTACACTTTTGCCGTAATCACGATTCTCACACTCGCGAATTTTACCGCGATTTGCGATTTGGTTAAAAATCCAGCCACGTGTGAAAACAGCAGCTTCATTGCTTTCCTTTGCCAAAAATTCGTTTAACCTGCTAGTTACTCCTAGATCCTTGCTAAAGTGTGCCTGAACTCATCCCAAGTATATTTCACTCACCCTGAACCTCCTGAAGGGAATTAAAAGCATTTTCAGCATATTTCTCACTGCATTGTCACCATATTCAAAGCATTTTGCCTGTGTTTCAAAACTCCGACCTGTTTTCCTCTAAGCTTGCTGGGGTGAACTGAATTACATTTGATTGCAATTCTAAGAACTGTGTGCTCTCCCCTTCATTTACTTACATTGCATAAGGGGGGGAGTGGATTGCCAGAGAAAAGTGATTCCATTGTTTCGTTGAAATCATATTGAGTATTTTCTGTATTGCATTTTCATTCAACATTGCATCCATCTGAACTTATATAAAGCATTCTCTACCACCTTATTCTTCTGTTCCTATTCACAAGTGTGCTAGTGCCAGACTATCCATTATTGATTACTGCTCAGATTAAGTGTGATATTCAATTATTAATTTATTATAAAGTGTGATATATATATTGTTTAAATGATCAAATAAACCATTTAAACTTGCAAAACAGAACTACTTCGTGGCTCAGTGGGGTCAGGGGGATTCCAAGAGAGGGGTGTTATATAGGGGTAGTCATCCAGAACGCATGAACTGGACGTAAAGATATATCAATAAGGGTTTCCATTCAGTATCCCAGACTAGGCATTGACTTAGCTGTAGTGTTGAATTGAATCCTCTTACAAATTGGGGGCTCGAGCCGGACGTTTGGGTTAGATCTATCACTTGTGCAGATTAATACAGCGTGCCAGCTGACCACATACACATATCCGGTCGGATCACCACGCTGTGTTACGCTGTAAAGCACTCCTCAAAGGAACGCTCTAAGGAAAAGGTCTGTTTTGCAAAAATAAAAGTATACTTCTGTAAGTCAGGACAGAGACCAATCTCTAGAATCACGACCTTGGTAGATATGAAAATAGCCAGAGAACACTTCTTACATAAGCTATTTGTGAGAGGTGAGTGTACTGATCAGGACCAAACGGTCTGGTTGCAGGCAATCGCGCAACAGGTCACTGAAACAGGGTCAGATATATGTGGAGATCAGGGTCCCCTACATGTGGCCCTGAGTGAACTATACATGGCCCCGAAGGCCAAGGATGAGCACCACAAGATTGCCAGGGTAGCGGCATATTTATATTTACATATGGGAGCCATGCAGGACAAATGTGCTGAAGGCCAAGATCTGGCGAGTAGGCAACTGCTGGCATTACAGAAGGCCCAATCTGATCTGGACTCTTCTGAGCAGAGGCTGCTCAGGAGCCAGGAGTCAGAAAATGACAGCAGACGGTACATCACTAAAATAAAGGAGGATATGGATGTGCTGCAACAGGAAAAGGCGGACCAGGATACCAGATTTCTGGCCTTGCAGAAGGAGTACCAAGAAGGTTTGGACTCCCTACTGCAGAGCCAGAAAAAGCTGGAGCAACAGTTAGACTTCAATAGGGCATGCGCTGAGCAGGTAGTCACCCAGCAAAGCCACCTAGATAGGGAGAAGGCAGAGAGCGATAAACTGATTTTGAAAGACCTGGATACCCAGGCAGAGTTTGACCAGGAGCGCCAGAAAACTGGTGCCTTCCAAAGGCAAAGGGACGACCTGGCGGCACAGATGCAGGCTCTTAGTCAGGAAAGGGATACCTTAGGCCAGGAAGTCTGCCACTTAAAAAGGAAAATGGAAACAAATCACCTGGCCCTCCAGGGACTGGGTGACCTCCAAAAAGAACACCAGAACTTGTTAGAGCACACCAGGAAGGTGGAGGATGCTCTGGCAAGAAAGGAGCAGGCCAATAGTGACACCGCTCAGGGGGTAACCCTCCTGCAGCAAAGACTGGCCCAGTGCTCCAGGACCAATCAGGAAACGCAGAGAGAGAATGAGGCTCTCTGCCAGCACAATGATAGGCTCCAACAACAGGTAGCGATGCAGGAGAGACTGATAGAGTCTAGTAAGGCCTTAACTGAGGAACTGAAGGCGCAGGCTCTTGCATTGCAACAGGGATCAGGGGCGGATAGAGACCAGGTTCGCTGGGAAAGGGAAACTCCTGAGCATAACCTCAGGAGCCCTAGTACCAGAGGCATTTATCTCTCTCAGTCCCTGGACTCTGCCACCCCCCTGTCCCCTGGCGCACATGAGCACCGGGCCACAGGGATGGCAGATTACTATCCAGCCAGAAGCATGGGGCTCATAGGCCAGTACCTCCCAGGAATGGATGGGCGGGCATCCGGGTATGGGCACCTAAGCACAGTGCAATTTAGTGGGGAACCCCAGGAGAATAGGCCCATTAAGGGCATCCTGACAACTTCTGCCCAGTTAGGTCAGTGGGGGGGTAGCCATCAAATCCTGGCAGCAAGGAGGAATCTGAAGACTCCTCTGAACGGCGCAGGAAACAGGAGACCAGGTCCCCACATTCTGCCAGCCATTCCCAGGCTCGCAGAATCCGGGAAAACCTGGAAGATCAGACAGGAACCTCTGGGAGCAGTGCCTCTGAGTCAGAGGATGAATGGACAAGGGTTACCCGAACCAAAAAGGCCAATAAGGCAAAAAGGGCCTTGCTTAAGGACCCATTGAAACAAATTAAGGCAATCAGGAGTGTCATCACGCCTTATCATAAGAACACCAAGTACTCTGTTTGGGAACATTTGGAGCTCTATGAGCAAATGATGGAGACTTTCCATTTGAAGGACAGCAGTAGCTGCATCCAGTACGTCAAATGGACATTCTCCCCAGAATACTCCAGTTTCTTTGCGGGGCTGGAGGACCAAAATCATTTAAGATGGTCCACCTATAAGGCGGCCATCTTGAAACATTTTTCTGTTCACAGAAATCCTCAAGAGGCTCGCAAGGCAGCCTACAATTTGCAATGTGGGGAGGATCAGGCCCCACAAGAATTCGTGCAAGAACTGAAACGTGCCTTTGCGCAGACCACCAGAAGGGTGCGCACAGACAGCAGAGAATTTGTCAATACATTTTTCTATGCCTTGCCCAAATATGTAATGACCCAGCTCGTGAGAGATTTTCATGAGAAAAGATCTTTAGACTGGGTCATTGAACAGGCTACCCGGATCTATGAGGTGCAGAAGCCCATAAAAAATAAAAGCAATACCCAGAAAAATCCCAAAACCAACAGCACCCCTGCTGCTGCCAAGGTGGCAGAGGTAAAGGTCACCCCCGTTTTGGATTTGGAGATGGGGGGGCCTAAAAACCTACCTGCACCTAATAATGCTAGGCCCAGAAGGTCCTTGGGCCAGTCACAGACAGGGAGTAAAAGAGGTAGTCCCACAAATGAGGTCCCTCGCTCTCCTGACTATGTAAGTCCCCATTACAAGGGAAACAGACCAATCCTGGGTTATGTGTGGACTCCTCCAGCCCAAGGGGGGGGGATCCAGCCAAGCACCTGACCCGGGGAACTTCCCTCCTAACTTCCCCAGGGAGGGCAGAAATTCTCCAAATCCTGGGCAGAACTTTTTCCCCAGGTATCCACCCAATTTCCAGCCCCAAAATCATCCATCCTTCTTTCCCCAATTCCCTGAGCCCAGACAACCTAATCCGGGAGAGGGGAGACCAAGGGTGGAGGGGTACCAAAATCTTCCCAACCGGGGGTACTACCAGAGAAGGGATAGCTACCCTTCCCGGGATCAGCCCAGGGGAGAAAATAGAGCCCTGTATCAGCCTGAGCGGGTTTCCCAGTTAGAGCGGCAGGTCCAAAATATGGCACGGGATCTGGGTCACATACTGAGGGCTCAACAGAACCCTCAGATGAGCATGCCACCGCAGAATGCCCCAAACTCTGGACCTGGTGCTCCAGAACAATGACGGGGGCAGCACCCCGATAACACACCGGTTCCCAGGGAGGAGGCACAAAGGGAAGGGGGGTGTAAAGCCTTGGAGGAAGCTTCCTTCCCAACTTGTAAACAGCCCCTGGAAAACCAGGAACTGGAAACAAAATCTCCTGCCCCTGAAAGCCAGCCTCCCAAGGAGCAGAGGGGGGGGGGGGTAGGAGAAACAAAGGACCCAAACAGACCCACTTTGTGGAGGAGGTACAGGTCTTCCAATTTGAGGGAGAGGGATCCTCAGAGGATCATGGGAAAGGACCTTCTCCTTCAGAGATGGGGGAACTCCTCCCAAGGAAAAATGGGTCCCAAGGGATGCCAATTCAGACTGGGGAGATATGGAGACTGAGCTACCGCCGCCCATCATCTCATCCCAGAACCCACAATACCAAAATCCCCTGGTTCAAACCCATCCTGATGACTGCCTCCAAAAAAGGGGGGGCGGCCCAGAACCGGAACCAGGGGAACCCACGATGGCTCGGATCTCCAGTTGCCAACTTTTTCTTTCAGATTCCCAAGGCTCTCCACAGAATTCTGCCCAAATTTCTTCTCTTGCAATGTCCAAAACCAGAATGTTAGCCCACAAGTTGTCCAAAAATGTGCATTATCTGTGCCCCCTTGAGGAGAAGGAGGGAAGATATTATGCCCCGGTACAAGTACAGGGGCAGGGTACAATTTCAGCGCTGGTGGACACGGGATCTCAAGCTACCCTTCTGTCCAGAAGGGCCTTTGATGAACTGAATGCAGGAAGGGGGGGAATCACCAAATTCCTCTCACCTCACTTCCTGGACAACTCCAGAAGTTTGACGGGAAGGAAATTCCCGTCGAGGGGGCGGCAGATTTGGACAATAAAATTGGGCGACACAAGTTGAAACACCCGGTCATAGTTGTGACTCCAGAGGGCACCCCTTGTTTACTAGTGAATGACCTCCTGAGAAGGTTGTCACCCCTAATAGATTGCGTAAACAAGGTCCTCTGGACCCAGACTAGCCGACCCATAAAATTAAAACAGAGTGTCAACCATGTTAATTTAAACGGCACATGCCACATGGTTGAACAAAAATCTGACCAAGTAGAATTCCACTTCCAGAACAACCAGATTCCAGACGTGACAGTAATAGCAGTAGGACAACAGACTGGTGATGGGGGGTCCTCTCTATTTCTGAAAATCAACCTTCCTTCCAGTTTAAGGTGGTATTCCACACTGGAAGGAAACACCCTGAAATTCTTTACCAATCCACAATCAGAAACTCCCACTCCTATAGTCCAGAAAGATGTGAAATCAGCTCAGAACCTGGCTGATATTCTGCAAATTGGAGAGCAGTTGTTCATCCCTGTTCAGTTAAATGATGGGAAGGACTCTGTTCTCGCTCGAGTGTGTGTGAACAACGGTAAGAGCTTCATCAGCGAAGCCATGTTCCGCCAACTCCCAAAAGATCCAGTCATTCCCACATTCAAACTGATAGACAAATGGGAAATGGACCTGGAAGCACCCAATTCCAAACATCTCCTGCCAAGCAGGTGTATGCTCAAAATCTCCATTGGCAACAAGAGCATAGTCCACAATTGTTGGGTCGTGCGAGACGTCACTGCCGCTTTTTACTTAGGCAGTGACATTCTCAATCGCTTTACCATTAGTTTGGACCTAATAAACTTCAAAGCTTGGTCCCGATTAGCGGATAATCCCATGGGCTTTGATGATCCAGAAAAAGCATTTAGGTCAGCTCAATTGCTACCTTATGCAGTTGAGATTCAGATCAAAGAGGGAGTCACCATCCCAGAAAGGACCCGACAATTCTCCCTGGAAGTGAAAGTTAAAAGAGGACAACATTTGAAAAACCCTGATGCTTATATACACCTAAATGCTTCTCTCCAACAGCAAGGGTTGGGGGTAAACCCAACTCCATTAGTCAACATAGAACATGACACCATTCTAATAGAGGTGGATAACAGCGACTTAAAGAGTATTACTCTAGCCGCAGGCACCATTATTGGAATGGCGGTTGATGACCGACATTTTTCCATCGATTTAGGAAATGAACTGTTAGGACCAATCCCCAAGGACTGTTTTGGCAGTAACAGTGAGGACAATACAACACCAGACAGGATTTTTACCCGCCATGGGGGGAACTTCCTGGTGTACACTTCTTGCCCTTATGGTAAGGAAGATGTGACTTGTGACTTCAGGAGGGATGAGGTGATTTTCCAGGTCCATGAGGGCTGCCTGTCCCATCTGAAGGCTCCAGTCCATATCAGCGCTCTGACCGGGACTTCTCCACCCAGCTGGAGGAGGCCGCTGAGATAGCCAAACCAGAATTCTTTCCAGGCTTCAGGCAGATGGTGGAAGAGAGAGTCAACCTAGCTGATGCCTGTGTGACTCTGGAACAGAAGCAAAAGTTGAAACAAGTCTTCTTGGATTTCCAAGATCTCTTTGCGGTAGACTCATATGACTGTGGTCGCACCGACATCCACACAACAACAATCCTCACGGACCCTGGCATGACTCCAGTGTTTGTGAAGCAATATCGCTTGCCTCTCGCATCAATGGAGTCCCTTACTGAAATAATTAAGAACCTTGAGTCCAGGGGAATAATCCGTCCCGTCCACAGCACCTTCAATAATCCGGTGCTGGGAATATTAAAGCCAAACGGCCAGTGGAGACTCTGCGCTGACCTTAGGTAGCTCAACAAACGGGTCCATACTTCCAGATGGCCTCTTCCCTACATTGACCAAGGGCTGGCCCAGATTCAGGGGTCACAGGTATTTACTGCAATAGACCTGACCAATGGATACTAGACCGTGCCGGTCAGTAGGGAGGACCAATACAAGCTGTCTTTTACCTTTGGGGGCCAGCAGTATACATGGACCCGGACTCCCTTCGGATACCTCAACTCCGGCAATGAATTCAACATTTTCCTACATAAGGCCATGCCCGACCTGGGTGCGAGGGGTAACCTGCCTTATGTAAATGATGTCCTCATCAAAAGTTCATCTGTGAAGGAACACATAGCGGAGATCCGTTATGTTCTGACCCAGTTGAGGGCCGCCGGAGCAAAACTTTCCTTTCAGAAAGCACAGTGGTGTAGAACCCGTGTTAATTTCTTGGGGCATGAGATTACTCCTCAGGGTCTCTGTCCCCAGGAAAAGAAAGTGGAAGCACTTCAGAAACTAAAAGACCCCGCAACTCTGCGGGAACTAAGGAGCCTCCTTGGACTGACTAATTACAGCAGAAAGTTCATTGAGGGCTACGCAGAGATCACCAGACCCCTGATTCATCTCCTGAAGGGGGGGGTCAAGTGGGAATGGGGTCCAGAACAAGCCGAGGCGGTAAAACAACTCAAGAGAAGCCTCTCACAAGCGCCATGCCTAGCTTACCCTGTCAGAAACAAGGAGTTCTTCCTGGAGACGGGGTTCTCTAAGACGTGCTTGACGGCAGTATTATACCAAAAGCATGACAATGTCAATAAATTAATCTCCTATGCGAGCAAAATTTTATCCTCTGTGGAGGAAAAATTCAACGATTGTGAGAAGGCACTCCTGGCAACGGTGTGGGCATTGAAGAATTACCGCCTGTTTATCCAGGGGGAACACATCATAGTGGAGACTCCACACCAGCCTCTGCAATATCTCCAAAGTGACAGAATCCGGGCCGGAAATGTGAGTAATTCCCCAATTACTTCCTGGATTCTGTCAATGCAAGGCTTTCCTGTGGAGGTCAGATATGGCCAAAACAAGAAGAGTCCCCTCGCGCAAGGTCTGGCTGACTTGCATGATTGTGCCAGAGAAAACTGTCTCGAGGACGAAAGTCTAAAAATCAAGGACAACACGGAGGCATACCTTAATTCCCCACACAAAGTCTTTGAAGAAGACAAGTGTGAGGGAATGCCCACTGTCTATGTGGATGGATGCTCTTACCATGTTGACAACGACGGGGAGAAAGAACTGGTGGCTGGCGTAGGGAATGCATGGGTGAAGGAATTCCCAGAACCCTCCGCTGGATATAAAATTGGTCCCCGAAGTAGTCAGGTGGCAGAATTGATGGCTGTGCATCAGGCCATCCTCACTGCTGTCCAGCATCAACTCCACGAACTGGTCATAATCACAGATTCAGATTATGTACGGAACGGGTTCGTGGAGCACCTGGTTAATAGGAAAACCAGAGGCATGTTATGTGCTAATAACAAACCCTTGAAACATGGGAAGTTGATCCAAAACATTGATGATCTGGTCACCTCGGATGAGATGACCATCTATTGGAAAAAGATCAAGGGTCATTCCAAAGTAGAGGGACCAGACAAAACTGGAAATGACTTAGCTGATCAGCTGGCCAAAACCGGGGCCATCCAAGGGGATCTAATAGAAATAGAGTCCATGTTGGGGGAAATCCAGGTCACTGCTATCACTAGGTCCCAGACAAATGCTCACAATGATCTTTCCACTGCACAATGGAGTAAGGAGACCCCTGATGATGATTTAATTACAGCTCAGAAGGGCGATCCAATAATTGGTAAGTTTTACCAGCACATTGAGGACCCTGAGAACTTTCCCCTGACGGATACCGATTACATTAGAGTGCTGATGAAATGTCCAAAAATGTTCCGAATCCAAGACGGTTCGTTGGCAAGGAAATCGAAAGCTGGCCACGATCAGTGGGTGGTTCCTACCTCATTCCGAAGCCTGATGTTAAGTCACGCCCATGATGCGGCCACCGCCGGTCATAGGGGGTTTCACACAACACTGGAAATCTTAAGAGAGGTTGCATACTGGCCACACATGGGCCAGGACCTCAACCAATACTTGAAGGGTTGTCTTGTGTGTGCACAATTTCAGCCAACATCCCTCACACACCGGGCGCCTCTCCAAAAGAGGGGGATGACACTGCCATGGTCAGATTTACAAATCGACTTCATAGGCCCTGTGATTCGCTCGTCTAGAGGAAATAAGTACATGTTGACTGTGACATGCTTGTTTACCAAGTGGGTGGAATGTCTCCCAGCCCCAAATTGCAAGGCAGAAACAGCAGCTGCCCTGATGATTAACTACATCTTTTCCCGTTTTGGTCTACCTCAAAGGATTGAGTCAGACAGAGGTAGCCACTTCACCAGTGAAGTAATGACAAAGATGTGGGAGATACTGGGGGTCAAGAGAAAGCTACACATTGCTTACAGGCCAGCTTCTTCTGGAGCAGTAGAACGCTACAACCGGACAATTGTGAGCATATTAAAGAAGTTTGTGGCAGATTCTGGGCCAAGTTGGGATATCCGATTACCTCTGGTCCTAATGGCCATCACCATTTGAGTTGATGACTGGACACAAGATGGTGCTTCCTCAGCATTTGCTCTACAGAACCCGAGAGCAAACGTTGATAAATGCCTCCACAACTCATGAGTATGTGGAGAATTTAAGGAAACACCTTCAACATGCTTTTGCTTATGCTCAGCGGAATCTAGAAAGATCAGCCGAGAGTATGAAGACCCACTATGACCTGAAAACTTCCAGGAAGGAATATCAGGTGGGGGACCGGGTCTATTTATACAATTTCCAAAGGAACCAGGCCAAACAGAGGAAATTTTTGCCTACATGGAAAGGACCCTTTGAGATTATAGACAAGATCTCCCCTGTGGCCTACAAGATCCGCATCCCCAAAGGCGGTTTGGCAGAGGGGGAAGACAAGTGGGTCCACATAAACCAATTGAAGTGTTGCCATCCCAGGCACACTTTGCAGCAACTGGAGGAGTCCTCGGTAATCCCAGAGGGTACCGCTCCAGAGTAATTCAATTCCAACCCTAAAAGATCCTACCTATAGCCTATCAAATTCTGTGTTTCTCAAGTTTATGTGTTCCTGTCTCTTAATTTAAAAAAAATGTGCATGTTCATATCTGTTGAGTTCTAAAATATATATGCCACCCCACTATATCAATGGTGGGGGAGAAATGTCCATGAATAGGTATTGCCGCTCTTCCTTTGTCGTCCTAGGAGAAAGAAAACCTGGAGACTGGCCAAGGAGGACGATCCGGAGACCGGGAGCAGAGACGCAAGGGGCCCGGGGTACCGCCCAATCTTCCCATCAGGACCGGCGAGGAGAACCGATTGATCCGACCGGATGGAGAAAAAGTTGCTGAACTGTGCCATCTATTGGAAGAAGATGAGGAAACATCCCAGATCTTGCGAGTTCCATCAGTGAAACAGAATGGCCATCGCAAGAGGGGGGCTTGTGGGATGTTTTTACCCATGCATCCGAGCCCTACCACAAAAACTGTGCAGTACTCGCATTGAAAACATCATGATAGCCAGAGCTTCCCAGAAAATGCCCAGGGAAATGCATGCAGAATAGGCTGCCACCCATTTTTGCCGATGTTATGGGCACAGAAGGGCACTGCCTAAAACCACCATTGGACTACCCACACAGTAGCCTGAAACCATTGGGAATGGCAATGCTGATTGCCAAAAGCAACCTAGAACTTTGGGGAATTCATTTTCTTAAATCCCCAAAATGGTTGCATTACCAGTACTCACCACGATCAGAAAGCCGGCGTTTTAAAACCACCAGACTTTTGTGTAAAACTGAATAAATGAACCCAAAGCAGGCCAAAGAAAGACTTACTAAGAGGTGGATACAATGTAAAGTTATATTCTGAAGTGACTTGAATGTTTATAACAAGACTGGCTGAGCTCTGCAGGTCTGCAGCGGCTTAAACTGAAACTGGATTTAAAATGACCAAAAATCGAAATGTGTAAATAAACTGAGGGACAGACTTGTGACTGCCACATAGTTTGTCACTGTTAAAATGTCATAGTTTTGAACTTAGAATCAGCATTCTAGCTGCATGTGTAAAAATTGTTAGTTTATTTGAATGCAGAAAACTGGGTAACTAGAAGTGACATTAGCCGGGGCCTGGCTTAAGGAACTGAATTCTGTCTGACATCTACCCCCACAGGAGTTAAAACCTGCTCAGCCACTCTTCCCCTTGCCAAAAGGAGTTGTCACCTCTCTGATTAGATTAGGGGTGGAGCAGCTACAGGGAGTTGAACAAAGGCCTGTCCTGGGCCCAGGCAGATGGTTTATTAGGGTAGTCGTAAATGGCTTCCTTTTGAACAATGGGCCTTCCAGGGCCCAGGCAGATGGTTTATTAGGGGGACAGTAAAATAGCTTCCTCTTGGCAGAAGCTGGGAGGGGCAGGGTCTCTTAGCTTGGCAGAAACTGGATAAACTGGTTTCTACACCAAGTGACCTTGGAAACCACACCCCTTTGGGGCCAGAACATAAATCTAAAAAGATGGATCATTCATAGAGCGGACTTGTGAAAATTTTATAAGTGATATCATTATTCTTGTGAATTGTCTGTGCACATTTGAAGACGTGTTAGGACCCGGTGGAATGTTCAGGGGGGTTTTTAGCGGAAATGAGGATATTACTCTAAATGTATGTATGTTAAAAATCTGACACTCCACCACCTAATGCCCACATGCTTTGCGAACATTTGTGTAAATGTGGGGACAAATCCAATATTGGTAACCCGACCAAAAAGTGAAATATGTTGCCATTTTTGAACCCAAGCTCCTAGAAATGACAGAATTGGAACAGGGGCTACCATCAGTAAATGCATGATGTGTGTATGCAATGCCAAACAACTGTCTATCGGGGAAGTATGTATTTGAATCAGATATAGATTTGGGTGTAAAATTGACAGGGGTGGGTTCTCTGTATCATAAACAGACCTCATCATGATGACACTTCATTTCATTCCCCCAATCAAGGGGAAGAGGAGGAAGTGGCCAATGACAAGTGGAGAGGGGTAGGGCCTAGAAAGCTAGCCTCTCCACCCACTTTCAAAACACATAAAAGCAGACAGTCAGGACAGATAGAGACATTCTATTCCATCTGCTGCGGGACGCTCTGCCGGGAAAATCCATACTTTACCTCCATCAACCTCCAGAGAGCCAACATAGAGACTTCAATCTATCCACCTTCAGAGACCAAGACTTTACTTCAGAATTTGTAGCAGAGAGGTCAACTACAAGTTAAATCCCTCTTTAGCAGGCCTCAAATCATTGCAACTATTCACAGCCAGGCGAGCTGTTTGAATTCTTTGCAAGAACTCTTGCCATTTGCCAGAAAGCAGTGTTGTATCCAGAGAGAGACCAGCTGAACCGGAGACCGCTGTATCCGGACCCACAGACCTGATCAGAACCAGAGACCCAGACCAGACCAGCAGAGTAGAGCTGACCCAGACGCTGTGCGCAGAAACCATCCGAGGCGAGTGAAGAAAACCTGTTGACCAGATCCGTGGCGAGGCCTATTTCTAAATATATTGTGAGTACCTAGCAGAACTGTGCAGAACCAATCTCTTAGTTAAAATAATATAATTCAATCTATTTTAATCTAACCAGAACTGCCTCCTAACTGTCACCTGTCATTTGCAAAGCTGTCACTTGTCATTTTTTGGCTGCAAGCTGTAACCTGTCGCTTTGAACTTTTAAAATTTCAAATCCGAAAAACTACCTTTATTTAATCGTCTGTATCTCTGGAACCGTTTGGGCTAGGAACTTGGTTTAACTTTCCTCTGAAAGCTTAGAATCAGCTGTTCAACAAGCTTAGAACTGACTTGCTATTTTTGCCGTAATCACGATTCTCGCACTCGCGAATTTTACCGCGATTTGCGATTTGGTTAAAAATCCAGCCACGTGTGAAAACAGCAGCTTCATTGCTTTCCTTTGCCTAAAATTCGTTTAACCTGCTAGTTACTCCTAGATCCTTGCTAAAGTGAGCCTGAACTCATCCTAAGTATATTTCACTCACCCTGAACCTCCTGAAGGGAATTAAAAGCATTTTCAGCATATTTCTCACTGCATTGTCACCATATTCAAAGCATTTTGCCTGTGTTTCAAAACTCCGACCTGTTTTCCTCTAAGCTTGCTGGGATGAACTGAATTACATTTGATTGTATTTCTAAGAACTGTGTGCTCTCCCCTTCATTTACTTACATTGCATAAGGGGGGGGAGTGGATTGCCAGAGAAAAGTGATTACATTGTTTTGTTGAAATCATATTGAGTATTTTCTGTATTGCATTTTCATTCAACATTGCATCCATCTGAACTTATATAAAGCATTCTCTACCACCTTATTCTTCTGTTCCTATTCACAAGTGTGCTAGTGCCAGACTATCCATTATTGATTACTGCTCAGATTAAGTGTGATATTCAATTATTAATTTATTATAAAGTGTGATATATATATATATATTGTTTAAATGATCAAATAAACCGTTTAAACTTGCAAAACAGAACTACTTCGTGGCTCAGTGGGGTCAGGGGGATTCCAAGAGAGGGGTGTTATATAGGGGTAGTCATCCAGAACGCATGAACTGGACGTAAAGATATATCAATAAGGGTTTCCATTCAGTATCCCAGACTAGGCATTGACTTAGCTGTAGTGTTGAATTGAATCCTCTTACAGGTCTTGATAGCTGAATGATCTGAAGTGTTATAGGCGAATTCAGCCATAGGTATTAGGAGTGACCAATCATCCTGAACTTTGGTGGCGAAACATCATAGATATTGTTCGAGAGTCTGGCTCACACGCTCCGTGGCTCCATTGGTTTGTGGATGGTAGCCAGAGGATAAGGCACGTTGGATTCCCAAAATTCAACATACTTGTTTCCAAAACTGAGATACTTACTGAGGTCCTCGGTCTGAAATGATCTTGGAAGGCAACCCATGAAGTCAGAATATGTGTTCCCAGAAAATTCCGGCAAGGTCTGATGAGGAAGGTAGTTTGGATAAGGGTGTAAAATGGGCCATATGAGTAAACAAATCAATAGTGACCATGATTGTTGTATAGCCTCTAAAGGGTGGTAATTCCACGATAAAATCAGTGGCAATGAATTCCCAGGGTCTTGTTGGTATTGCTGGTTGGAGTATGAGACCGGCTGGCTTCTTATTATCGTGTTTGTTCTGATTGCAAACTGCGCGTGTTTGGACATGGATCCTAATATCATCCTTCATCTTGGGCCACCAAACCTGTCTTTGTACTAGATGGAGGGTGTTGGTTATCCCACACTGTCCCGAATGTAAGGTATCATGACATAGACTTGTGATCCTGTGTCTAAGTCCAGGAGTGGGAATGACTAAGTGATTATCTTTGAATAGATACCCGTCCTTAGCTGTGAGATTCCATCTGTTATTTCGCTTGTGCTCCTTCCAGAGGTCCGAAAGTCGAGTTTGGCCTTGGATATTCTCCAGGAGGGTGAGTGCTTGGGCAACAAAGATCGTATGAGGAAACACTTTC
Organism: Ambystoma mexicanum; assembly: GCF_040938575.1. Taxonomy (NCBI): domain Eukaryota; kingdom Metazoa; phylum Chordata; class Amphibia; order Caudata; family Ambystomatidae; genus Ambystoma; species Ambystoma mexicanum. Next base: position 1,175,446,005 of record NC_090929.1, read on the forward strand.
AAAAGGTCCGATCCTTCATAGTCAGGACGTCTGGAAAGGGCATCGGCAATTATGTTTTGTGATCCAGGGACATGATGGATGTGGAACTGATACTGGGCAAAGAAGAAGGCCCAACGGGCCTGACGACTGTTCCTACACTCCAAAGATTGTAGAACTTGAAGATTTCGATGGTCCGTATGGACCTGGACAGGATGCCCCGCTCCCAGGAGTAGATGTTGCCATTATGTGAAGGCTTGGCGGATAGCTAGCAGTTCCTTTTCCAAGATGGAATAATGAGTCTCACTGGGCGTCAGGGTTCGTGAAAGTTAAGCAATGGGGTGTTCCAATTTGTCCTCAAATTCCTATTTTAGTACTGCTCCTATGGCATAATTGGATGCATCTGTCTCCACTAGGAATGGCCGGTTAATATCGGGTTGAGCCAGGATGGGGGCTTGAGTAAACTCTGTCTTTAATCATTGGAATGCCTTGTCCTGATCTGTAGATCAGAGAAATGGAGCATTTTTCTTCAAGAGAGCAATGATTGGTTGAACAATTTCATAGTAGGATGGTATGAACTTTCGGTAAAAATTGGCAAGTCCCAGGAACGATTGAATCTGTTTCACGGATGTGGGAGCCGGCCAAGATAGTATGGCCTTTACCGTTGAAGGATCCATTCCAATTCCTTCTGGACTAAGGACAAATCCTAGGTAATGAACAGAAGTGACGTGAAACAGGCATATCTCGGGTTTGGCTAGGAGTTTGTGTTTACGTAATCGTTGTAAAACTGCCTTAACATGCTCTTCATGCCTTAGAAGGTCCTTGGAGTAGATCAAGATGTCATCCAGGTAGACGATAACAAAGAGGAACAGCATGTCCGAGAACACCCTGTCCATGAAACGTTGAAAAACTGCTGGGGCATTAGCAAGTCCAAAGGGCATGACCAGATATTCAAAATGGCCACAGGGAGTTCTAAAGGCTGTTTTCCCTTCGTCACCTTCCTTTATACGAATGAGATGGTAAGCTCCCCTTAGGTCTAATTTTGTGAAGATTACTGCACCTCTGACTGCTTCCAGGATATCCGAGATGAGGGGTATAGGATAACGGTCCTTGAGAGTGCACTGATTTAGACCACGGTAGTCCAGACATGGTCTTAGTTCTTTGGTATCTTTCTTTGGAGCGAAGAACAATGAAGCACCTGCTGGAGATTTGGACGAGCGTATGGTGCCATTTTCCAGGTTAGTATCCAGGTATTCTCGGAGAGCCTTCTTTTCAGGTTCAGATAATGTAAACATTCTGCCGAAAGGAATCACAGCTGTGGGTTCGGTATCGATGGCACAATCCTCTGGCCTGTGAGGAGGGAGAGCTTGAACTATCGCGGTCGAAAAAACATTAGAAAAGGCTTGGTAGGCCCTGGGAATCTGGATGATGTTAGAAACGGTGAGTGGACTTTGTTGGTTCTATTGAAAGTCTCTAGAAGGCTTTGGTAAGGTATCCAGGGATAGGCAGTGAGCCATACAATATTCAGATCCAAGAAACAGTGAGCCGGCTGTCCAGTTGATGTAAGGATTGTGCCTCTGCAGCCAGGGCATTCCAAGAACCATCGGATAATGGGCTGATTTAATGAGGTCAAATTTGATTCTCTCTTGATGGTGATTGGTAGAAAGTAGAATCTCTTTAGTCTGAAGGCTAATGGGTCCTGAGGAAAGAGGCCTTCCATCAATTGCCTCTACTGGTTGCATTGTAACTCGGCTTTCATGTGGAATGTTATGAGCAGTGACCCAATCTTGATCTAAAAATACGCCCATAGCTCCGCAGTCAACCAATGCCATGATGGGGTAGGATTCTGTCTTGGAAGGCGATAGAAGGGCCTGAAGAACCACAAGGTTATTTTGTCCAGGTGAGTTCAAGGATGGAATTGATGTGGAGCAAACATCTCTCTCCCGACACTGTGCTCCATCTAGGATCGGGAGCTGGCATTTCCCGAACGCAGTGGAGGAGCAATGGGACATTCTCTCACAAGATGTTTATCGGAGGCGCAATACATGCACAGACCAGTATGGATTTGTTGCATCCTTTCTTGAGGGGTAATGGGTCCTCAAAAGGCTCCTAGTTGCATAGGTTCTGGGTCCGGGGTAGAAGGAACAGTACACTCTGATCTAGGGGCATGTTCTGTGATGGTCTTTTGGAAACTTGCCTTAGACTTCCTCTTCTCTGCTCTTCTTTCCTGGATTCAGAAATCTATCTGTAAGGATAGATCCATAAGAGCCTGGAAGGAGCTTGAGCGGGCCACCTTAGCAAGCTCATCTTTTATTTCTACGTTCAGCCCCCTTCAGAAGAGTTTAAAACTAGCTTTTGGAGACCAGTCTGCTTCTTTCACAAGTTGTTTGAAACGAGTAACATAGGTGAGCATATCCTGGGACCCTTGTTGAAACTCGAGTAGTCTCTCTTGAGCACTATACACCTGCTCTGGATGATCAAACATTTCCTTAAGGGCTCTCACAAAACCATCATAGTCATCCAGGAGTGCGTCGCTTGTATTTACTAGGGGGGTTGCCCAAGTCAATGCATTTCCAGTGAGGTGTGAGATCATAAAAACCACCTTTGCTCTAGGAGTGGAGAAGTAGTAAGGCTTGAAAGTGAAGTGAACTAAACACGAATCAAGGAAGGTGCAGAGAGTCTTGGAAGAACCGTCATACTTGTCCACTATTCCTCCCAATATTACATTTTCTTTGGTTGCAGAATCACGTGATAGAACTAGCTGTTTTAATGCTGCGTTCTCTGCCTTGAGGTTCTGTACCTCCCTTGTTAATTCCTGCATGCCTCGCATGAAGTCTTGAACGGCGGCTTCCATCTCTGAATCTGTATCGTTTTTAAGGCGTCTCAATCTGTCACAAGTCTCTCCCCTTCTCACCTCTTTCTGTTGTGTACTTGTGACCTTCTGGGATTTCTTCTTCTTTACGGTCCGGGATTTGTATAGACCCGAACTCCGCTCTTCAGAGTCCAGCGTGAGAGTAGCGGTTCAGTTTCCAGGAACGTTCACAAAGTCCAGGGTAATTCCAGGAAGTAATTAAGGTACGCTTGGAGGCACGGAGGACTGTGACTCGAGCGCAGAAGGTTTTCCAGGAGATTGGAGAGGGAAGGGAACAGGAGGGGATTCAAGGAACTGGGAACAAGGAATCAAGCAAGAGCCCCGATCGAACTCCGGCTAAGCACGTCCGACTACAGGTAGCAGTAGCATTGAGATGAGCAGAGCCGCGGGGGCATGTCTCTTTTGTAGGATGAGCAGCGTGGAACGCATAGTCTGATCCGGAGCATTCCGTTCCGGGCAGCCATGATGGAAGGATAACTGCATGCAAACCCCTGCGAGTCAGGGACCAGGAGGTCCAGAAAGGACCTAGACGACGGTTCATGACACCTTGTGTCTCATGTCTTTCTTTATTAACTATAGTCATTAAAGTATAGCCTTAAAAGGATTAGTCTCCTTGCGACTGTAAACCGAATGCGTCTGTGTATTGTGTGCATTACTACAAATTCCCAATTTGCTTCTGTCCCATTGAAAACCCCAAACTGTTGTCCCATTGAGGGCAAACCCTTTTTGTTAGAATTCTATCTGTTATGTGTGTTAAGGATTCCAATCGGTGTCACACACTGGACCAGGACACTTGGTCTTGACCTGGGATCTGGTGATCAATAGGAATGCTTGTTTTTTTAATTTCAATGAATTCAAATTGAGCCGATACCTGACCTGTCTCACACCCTCTTTTACAAATATCCTGAGTCACAATGGACCATGAGCCAGGCCGGTTGGTGGAATACAATATTTATTTATTCTTAGAATTCACAAAAATCACACAACTTTTAATAGTGGGCAGCAATCACCGATGGGGTGATAATGACAATGGAAATGGAAGCAATGCACTTGATTAACCTTCTAATACAACATATCCAAAGCACAATTTAACAGGAGCACTTTTTGAAATCAGATAGATAGCACCCAAGTTAATGTTTCCCCCTGCAATATTCCCTCAACCCACAGAAACTATGAGTGGATAGAAAGAAGCAGCAGGTAGGGATAAGAGGAAGAAAACAGAATCAAAATCCGACCTTCCCTCACAAAATAAGAGGGAAACACGGATTTTAAACCCTTTGTAATAGCATGAAATGACACTCGGAAATTGACAAATAAATAATTAATGTGCGGTTAAATCTTTGAGACAAATATGACTTCTCACGACAACAGTAATGCATAATCTCTAGCAATCACAAGGCAAGGGATCAACAAAAAGCATACAATTCAAAAACAAGTGGAAAATTAGAACATGCTGCAGCCGAATGACACGTTGGAAAGTTTCAATTTTCTCAATTCCCGTTTAAAATGACACAAACAAATTTGAGGGAAAATGGGTGAAATACTTGAATTCTCAATACGGTTATTGGGCTGGGGTATATCTATATATCAGAGGGACAATATAGAGGTAAGCTAGCTGGTGAATTGAGAGGGATTTGGAAGGTAGAGTGAGGTTTGTTTTTAGGAAAATATAGCAGTGAAAAAGAAAATTGGTTTTAAAATGTAAGACACATTTTACTTAAACTAGATTTAGTGGCTAAGAAAGGAGGAACACCATCTGTGAATATAAAAGTTACACTGCAGTTGTAACCCTTCACGCAGTGTACCCCTTTTCTTTAGGGAAAATTAATTTATTTTATCAAAATATCGCCAATGACTTTGATCTATGCAGAACAAAAGGAAAATAGGAAAGTGGCGCTAATGCTGGGAAATTCAATGACAGGGTGCATGGAGAATTCTAACAGTTTTAACAAGTTCCAGGGTAGGGATAGGATTGCTTAGAGAGTAGCACAAAGAGAAACAGGTCAAGATGAGGTAGACTATGTGTTATGGGATGTGGGATACTCACAGTCCATGCTTGGGTTTGGGAATTTTGGAACAGTCAACAGGGTTCTGGCCACTGCACCGATCACGTCACCAGGTAACGGACTCTCCTGGCAAAAGACAGCTGGGCAAAGGTCTGGTCACTGGATGGCAAGTTCAGCTGGGAAATTCAGGTCACTGGATGCACAGGTAGTGGACAAGCCGGTCTAGTCTCAGGATGCTATGGTACGACGGCCTTTCCCTTTTTAATGGGATTTCAGTGGGATTTTCTTAATTTAGGCCTTTGCTGGAGTAGAGTCAGCTATGCTTTGGCCTGGTAGTGAAATCTGGTACACTTTGCTTTGGCATTGTAGTGGATTCTGTAGTCTGGCAGGATAATTGTGGAAGATCAGGAATGCAGGCACTGGAAATTCAGGAGAGAGTGTGTGCAGAGCTCTGTCAACCGCTCCTATTCATAGAGCATGGTAACATCACAAAATTATTGTTGGGCAGAACTGAGCTAGGCCTAACTCCAAGAAGCGGATAGGACAATCAATGTTGGTTGCCTCCTCAAGGAGGAGTCCCAGTTAATGAGGTTGCATTTTATGAGGTGAAAAGCCATCCCACAGTCCTTTTTGCCAAAAATCAGTCATAACCTAATTTACACATTTATACATTTGTGGCATTTTAACCAATCACATGACCAGATTGCATATTTTAGGTAGAGCATAACACTCCAATCCTCATGGTTGTGGGACCTTGTTTCGCCCTTCTACCAGTTTTTTGTGCTTTTCAGTGAGAATTATATTACTTAAAATTCTATGGGCATCATTACGAGGAATGCGGTAGGGGTTTAACGGGATCGGTAGAGCTGCTGGCCCCGGTAAACCCCTACATCCCATTACGAGGTCTCTTCGCGGGACCCGCTAAGGACGCCTGGTTTTACCAGGCATCCTTAGCTGGTCCTGCAAGTGGACCAGGATGCTAACAACGGGCCTGTAATTAACGGGCCCGTTGTTAGCATCATCCCCATTCCCATTGAGCCCTATGGAGGGCTCACATGGGAATGGGGATAGACTGGGGTCAGCTTCCCTGAATGGGGAAATACCGGGCCCTCCAAGGTCAGAATGGCCCAGTAATTCCCCATTCAGGGAACCCAGACCCGGTACCTGGAATGAGGGTAGCCATGCCACAAATAGTGGTGGGGCTACCTCCATTCTCGTAATGAGGCCCTATAACTTTATACATGGGTGTGGATTATTATTAGGCATGTAAGTATTAAAATGTGAAATGGCATCATGGATCCTTCCCTTACAATACCCAATTATTTGCCATTTTTATTCCCCATGTGTCATTGAAGTGTGTGATGTCTTAAATGAAAGCTTCTAAAATCACTTTTAAACTGTTAACTTTTCATATTTTTGCAAAGTCCTGTGGCAAAGATAAAAGTCTTACAAGTTTTATTTATAAAATAGTCTTTGGAACAAATGTTCCATATTGTTACCCATATTCGGGCATAGCTTCCAAGCTACCCCCTCAATACAGGGTTGTCACAGAGATTTCCTTTGAAACTTCCTATAGAAGTCAAAAGTAGGTGTGATTTTTCACTTTGCACATCTGTGTCCTGGAAGTTCCATTGTAAGATTGCTCAGCCCAGACCCAAGTCTGATTAGTATGTGAAGTTTCTTTGTCTTGGTCAGTCAAAGTTTTCCAACCTAGCAATTATAACTTTCGTGTCCTGTAAGTTTATGGTGGCTCCATTTTGGGGGAATCCTTAGCTCTGACCAACTGGAATACCCTGTTTTGGGATCTTGCAAAATCCAGCCAATGCAGTTTAACAGTTTCATTTTTCTTTTATTTTGTACTGAATCAAAACAAACCTGTTGGATAAAACATTGCATACATGTATTTCACAGCACAATCCCCTTTTTACATTGCTAGGCAAGGATACGTTTTTGTTCAACATAGTCCTTTTAAAACAGGCATTTCCTTCTTTGGTTTGCAAAAGCCCATATTGACACATGTGGTGCAAGCTGCTGGCATTTTACTTTCAAGTTTAGTTTTGCTCTTCCATCTGCATTCCCACATGGTTTTGTAGCTGTAGTCAGCTTGTTTTACACAACAGTCTGCACAAGGCCAAAGTCTTCATGAAATTGACATGTGCACAGAAAGCTACGATTTTCTTTTCAAGCTGTGATTTTTGATATTTTGTAGCAAAAGTTTATGTGTTTTCCGTGCAGTTGAGTAAAGCGTTTGTTGATTTTCTCAGATTTGTCTGGCACAGAGCCTGTCATTCAGGAATAATGCTCTTTTCTGATGAAGCACAAAGTGAATATGGCTGGGCATGGCTGGGTCTTTTTGATAATGGTAGTGTGATGCAGAACAGGGACAAAACGCATCAGAGCGGCATTATTTTAAAGGTGAAATATTCCCTTTTTCGAATGGGAACTTTGGGCTTTTCAGCAAAGCAGCGCTGCTTTTTCACTCCCCTTCTTTTGTACATGTAAGAACACACTGGCAAGCTTTTTCAGTGTGCCCAATATGTGCTTGGCAAGGTGGTGCAGCCATATTTTGTCATTGCAAAACCCAGTTTTGGTGTGAGGAAATGGTGATCACAGGAGCCAGTGCAGCCATTTTGCTGTTTCTGCTGAAGTGCAGCTTGGTGATGTGGGGAAGTACTGCAGAGTGTGTAAATATATCCCACGTGTGCCGCTGTCCTTTGTCTTAAAACCGATTTCCGATTTTGAGAGCTAAGCCCTTTCCTTAGCTACCTGTCATTACAAATCCTGTGTGAAAGGAATTTCCATCTGCTGTTTGTATTTCTCTTTTGCATTTTCTTCTTCCCCAAAATTGATTTTCCTACCTGGTTTTCACGTTGCCCTGGTGTGCTGATTAGTAGTTTCTAAGTTTCCCTATCTCCTCAAGTGTAGCCATACGAATTTCCTTTCTAGCTGTCCCACTGCAGTTGTGAGCTGCTGTACGAGTAATCATCCAAACCCGATTCTGCCGTTTTGCTCTAAAAACAGGTTTTCATTTTCTTTTCTGACTTCCGATCCTGGAGTGGTGCGCTGTACTCCAAATCTGGTTTTTCTCTCTTTATCCTTGCTCCTTGCCACTGCCTTCCATCTCAAGGGAATTAAGTTAGCTGATGTTTGGGGATGAGTGTTGCAGGGGGTTGATTAACTTTGGTGCTATCATTTGCTTTGAAACCGCTTTTCCTGTTCTGTTATTAAAGATCCATGTGAACTGTGTTAGGATTTTGAACCCATTGTTCTGTAGGCATCATTGCATTTGTGTTGTCATCACATTGGTGGCTGCTGTAAAATTGTATTTTAAATATTTTCCTTTTTCCATTAAATAATAAATTAATACATTTCTTATTAATGCACAACAGCCTGGTTCCTAGTCCATTGTGACATGGGGTGTTTGTAAAAGGCGGGTGCGAGATGGCTTTGGGGCCTAGTCAGATAAAATAACCTGTTGTTTATTAAAGATAAAAAGTGTTTTTATTGTGTGCCACATACATTGTCAGGGGAAAGAGTCTCTGGCGGGAGTGTGCCGTGTTATACAACCATGACACCAGCGTTTAGTTGAGACTTCTTCAGTTTCCGGGCCACTATAGTGTCCGTAATACATATCCATTGAGAGAGGTTTACAAAAGCAGAGAACACTGACATAAAATATACGGGTGAAGAGTGGGCAGAGAAAAATACAGTTAAGGCAGACATATAAGGCAGACATATTACTTGTGGGTGCATGTTGGTTGAAAAATAGTATTTCACTAACTTTATTTGATTGAAATAAAACCAAAGCCGAATTTCATTTGCATTCTGCTGGTCTCAAATGTCAACTTCCGGCTGAAAACGATGGGCATTGCAAATGCACTTAGAATGGCATTGCTCACTTCAATGTACAGGGTTGTCATTCATTACATCGAGGACAATCAGTACCCCTGAGTTCCAGAGTTAGTGGGTGTACGATTGAGTGATACAGCGCAACGCTCGGCGTGTACAGTATCATACACGGTAGGCCATTTAACAAACATCTGTTTACAAAGTAACATGTCAACCTGTCCGTTAATGGTAGCACTTGCTTCTAATTGGCTGAAGAATGTGCTGTTCCCCAAGTGCTTTAACTCTCTCCTCTTTTTCTTGGATTTTCTGAGAAGTGCCGTTAATGGCTATGTGTGGCCTTGCATGTTCATGTGATGAGCGGCTAGTCACAGATAGAGGGCGGAAGGATTCCTGTGAACTGCGCTCGGCTACTGCATATGCTAGGCAATGAGGTTAGCATACACCCCGAAACGCAGTCATTGATTGCATGCGCCCTGGAATAAACGTGACACCGAAAAGTATCTAGTACGTATAATGCCTCTGGAACGTCTTCGTGTACGTACACTGAGGTCACGACGGGTAGCTTGCGATTAACCCTAGGATGTAAACTTTCTGGGGTGCATGTGGAAGCGTGTGCCATGAGATAAGACCCAATTAGACATTAGTGACTGTTGAACCGTAGACGGTTCTGCACAGTTACACGTGCGTGTCCAAACACTTGCTTTCAACTTTGCCTCGCGAAATGTAACACGTGTTTCTATGGGAGGTCGGCGTGTTTGGGGTTGGTACCTATTTAGCATGAAGACATTGTGAATTGTGTTTTGACACAATACATACTAATTAACGATCGGCAAGTGGACAGGTTGGACATACATTGTCATTTGTTGTGAGGAGGGTAGCGCCACAGGGAAGCTTTAGGTCGGCTGTTAAAATAATTTCACAGGTTTTGCACCGGAGTTGCACTTTTCTCAAGTGATAAACACCGTTTTACTTGTTCATTCTGCTCTTCAAAGTAATGTACTTCCATGTTTTCTAATAGGCTTTGGGGAATTATCAAGTCAATCAAAAAAAGCTATGCTTCCAAAATCAGTTGATTTGTGTTACATCCAAAGTGGAATGTGTCCCGTTACTTTTTTTCTCGAGAAAATGGTCTAGAAATGTATAGTGCACGCAGGATTGCGACCTTGCACCTGCAGTATTTATTTGACATACCATTTCACCGAGAAAGATCTTAGAACCACAGTGAATAAAAAGCTGACGGGAGCGCGTTCCCACCAACATTTCCTGTGCTGGAAACAAAAGCCTCGGTGGCGTGAATGGCGCGGCAGCGCTGGCTCGCTTAAACGTGCCGTCGTTACCAGATGGAAGCGCGCAGCCTGTTCCGTCCCATTCATCCTCGCTTCACCCTCCACTGCTGCTCATAGCAGCGGCTAATTGTCACATTTGGTAACATAATATGGCAAGGGGCGGAGTCAGGGGGCTCCTCGTAGGACTGGAGAGAAATGTGTTTACCTGTCAGTCGCCTGCGTGAGCATTAAGCGGATCCCGGGGTCGTGTAATCCTGATGGATGGAAAGGAAAAGAGCAGCAGAGAAAGAAGTTGCATCGTTCCGGCCAAGCCTGCCCTGGATGAGCCTGGTTCCGGTTTTCCTCGGGCACCGCTCCAGCTTGGCAGCGTGTTAATCAATGCCTTTATTGATGCCTGCTTAGGCTCAGTTTTCTGTAACCTTATCCGAGTGGCTGGAGGGTCAGAGCCACTATGAAACCGGAGCGCCGTGTAACGCGAGCAGCCGCTAGGTGCTCGTCTCCTGGCTGTTCAGCTCATGGGTGCTGATTCTGCTGCCGCCGCCGCCGCCGCCGCTGCTGCTCGGGCTGGGACTGGGAGGGACGTCAGCTGAGCTCCCCATCACTCGAATGAATGCCATCCAAGTTATCCTTGAACGGTAAGCAGCACCCCGCACGGGGCAGCCCTCACTTTAGGCTCTGGAGCCGGCTCCCTTTCCTGACTGTTACTGGATGCTTTCATTTTGTCTTTTTTACCAAGCCCCCGGCAGAAACCAGAAAAGCTGTGTCGTGGATTTGTGCGATTTTTCTTTGAGAATGGGTCTGGCAACGTTGGTTTTCGGTGGTCTTGGTGCTCGTGCCCACTGGGTGGCCTCTGTCTTTTGGACCCGTGCTGCGCCGCTGTGAATGGAGCCGGGCACTGTGGAGCAGACGAGGGGAGCTTCCAAGGGTTAAGGTGGGTTGTCAGAAGCAGAGACGAGAGGAGGCACTTAGCCTCTATGGGACGCAGGATGGGAGTGCGGCACACTTCTTGCAGGGAGCGGGCTTACCCATCGCCACCTCGCCAAACTGACAGTAATTCAATGATTCTGAATTGATTAGAAAGGCCTGTGAGAATTCGTGGTGGTTTGTGTTGCCGTTGCGCTGCGCCGAGGGTTCCAAGTGTCCAGAGCTTTTGGCAGAGGCTGCCGGGTGGTATTGTGTGTAAAGTTCTCTAAATGCGAGCCAGTGAACGGGGTGTGTGGGATGCTGCGAGGGACACAATTCAGACAGTGACATGAATACGATGTACGGCGCAATGATATATGCAAGATTCGCGGGCGTACTTGGGCTATGCCGTGCTTCTTGCGAGGCGTATGCATGTCAAGACGCAGAACGCAGGGTGGTCGGGCGGGAGAACAGACGGGCGAGTTGACTACACACTGCACAGAGATGCATTTGTAATCCAGCGCTATACCGTTGACTGTCCGCACAGCGGGTCTTCAAAAAGCAAACGAAGACTGAACATGCATCTCATGCCTGCACCAACAAAAAAAAAAAAGATATACATTAAAACACTGCCAAACGTAATAAGCAGCTAATTACACAATATCTACTCGAGCTCCACGACCGCTGGCTCTCTCCCGCTGCATCCCGCTGTCACGGGAATGCAAACCCATCATATGTAGGCGCCCGCGTTTCGGGCATGTTGATCTAGCTAGCTATGTCCTATGCTGACCGGCGATTGCCCTTCCCCCACCTCACAGACGCACACACACGTCTCGCGGGCCGGTCTTAACCCCCGGATCACCACCTCTCCTCCCGTCGCCCAGCAGGGCCCTGACTCCACCTCACAGAGGCTGCTTGGCGGTGACACGTGCTGCCGTTCTCAAGGAGTGATGCCGGCAAACTCTGTGAGGGGAGTCCAGCAGGGAGATACGGCGGGTGGGCGGAGACAGGTTGTTGGTCTGTTGTCGGTTTTCATACTAGCAGTTGCAAGACTGGCCATTCCGACTGCATGCGAGTTAATACTTGTTTTCTCCAAATTCCGACATCGCCCACAACTCCTAAACACATCTCTGTTTTTCCAAGTCATTTGCTTAAGATGAATCTTTTAGAAGGTGCCGTATCACAAGAGAGAGCGCAAAACAACGTGACGCTGGCAGAGCCCCTTGTGTTGGGCTACTGCATGTGCGAGCCATGGGCCCCTGGAGCCACTCTCTTGAATCTGCACATTCAGGTGGAAGCTTTTTGAATCATCCGAGAGTAAAATAACCTATAAGTAACTATTTCTAATGCTCTGCAATACACGCATGTCACTGTAAAGCAGCACATATGGAAACTCTTACAATACGTTGCATCCAGGATGTGCTAAGCTAGGGACCACCTGTCGGAATGCACTTAAAGTTGTGCTGCAGGAAGAACACATCTGTGCTTTGCTACTTTGAAAGTGGAGCACTCGATGTCCACTATTGGCGTTGCCAATGTGCTCTGCCACATCTACGAAATGGCTTGAAAGTGGTTGTAGTGACATTTACTTTTCTGGTGGTGGAGGGAAGAGTACCCAGTGTTAGAAGTGTACCGAAAAAAGTAGTGGAACGGTGGTCTCGGCGGGGGAGAGGTTAGGCTGAAGCATAGTGCACCATGTGATAAGGTGTTGCGGCCGGGGCATTGCAATAGTCTAAGTGGCTAGTAACCAAGACTCCTAGTAGAACTTTACACTTGCACAGGGTCATGAATGATCACATCCTTGGTATAGATTGGTGAATATGGCCGTAAAACGCAGAGGAATGGTAAAGAGAAAAAAATAAAAGCAATGGAACACCGCTCCCGACCGTTCCTGCGCACTTCGATCACTGAGTGTACCAACGTGTATAGTTTTTGGCAGCACACGACTCTCCTAGAGATAGACTTTCTTCCTTGAAAAGATGTTAAACGCATTTTATTTGGGAACGGAGGTGAAATGTCTTACTGGAGACAGACAGAAGGTCTACTTTATCATTCTTGACTTGCCTGTCTTAGTTATTTACTTAGAGTTTGATTTCTTGACACAGTTGACTGTCTGAATGGAGACCTCTTAATCAGACACATTTTAAGTTGGAAAACCAGTGGGCTGGAGTGCTTCTGTTAAATATGTCTGCCTGTGTGGTTATCCCTGCCGGATTTTGATAATGTAAGAACTCAACCCGTCTGTAAGATAGGTCAGCGGGTTGGGCGCTCGCTGCTGTGATCTGAGCGTGACCTGCAGGTCGCAGGTTCCTTTCCCAGCAAGGCCAACTCAGCCTTTCATCCTTTGCAGGTCGATAAATAAGTACCAATTTCGGTTGGGTGATATTGTATGTAAATATGTGCTCTGTAAAGCGCTTTGGATAAGGACGCTATATAAATAACACATCATTATCATTATTAATAAAATGTCCTTGTCCTCTTCGTATAAAGGAACAGTGGCACCCAGCTTCCCATGACCTTTACTGCCCCAACCTGGAAATAACCATTAATGGCAGGTTCCATCTACAGTCATCGTGGTGTCATTTAAATGGATGCCCATGGATACCCCCTGCTTATTTGTTTTTTATAAAGCATACAGAAATGCATAATAAGCACACCACCCACTAATACACACCAACAAGTGGTATCCCTCAGGGTTCACACTTCATCACTGTCCAAATGTTCACATTAATGTGCACTTTGCCTCTATAACTGTTTCTGTTACTAATGAACTTTCTTACACGATCATAACTTACCCCCTGACAGACCATCTTCCACTGAGTAGGCTGTTTTCAATCTATAGGCTCAATTCACGAAATCCATATTTCTAAATTCGGAATCCCCTGAGAATTTAGAATCATGCGGCCAATTATTTCTTTCTAGAGTTCAGCGTCTCTTTTGTCATCAGGGTCTGCAACTTTGGGGGCTCTCCAGGTCTTTAGGGTTCCACATCCCAATAGCCTTACAATGCATAATCATTAGTGAAGAATCATGGGATTTGTAGTCCAACCCATCTGAAAAGCTGCAGGTGCCCCACTGGTTAAGGACACATTAAAACTCCTTGGGGTCAGATTTGGCACACATTTAAAGTTGTTGGGTTGGCTTTGTGTGAACAATGTATTAGGGGCTTTACACTGTTGTCCTAAAGAAAGTGAAACACTTCTTTTATACTGAACATCTGAAGACTGCATGTCCTGTGTTAGATGATGCCTAGATCACGTTAGTCTACTACACTCGAAGAGGGTGTTCAGTGATAGGTACCAGCAACAACAACCCACCTTCTGCGCTACAAACCTGTCCTACCCACATTGTTTAGGCGATAAAAGGTTTCATCCGTAATGCACTTCTCTAAAAATATCAACAATCGAGCATAAGCTCCTAAATAGATTAATGTGATTTAATACACTAGGATTCAAAATCATGTTCAGTGGGCCTCATTACGACCCTGGCGGAAATGGAAAAATGATGGCGGAAATGCAATACCGCCATCGAACACCGCTCGTTGCGATTATGACCCGTCACCGTAAAGTACGATGCCATTAGCGACACCGCAGTGAACGGCAACGCTAACTGCACCAAGTACGCGCACGCGCGCCTTGCAAAACCGGAATCACCGCCATGGCGCAACGGTACGCGAATTCTGACCCTAGCGGACATGTACTGAACGCCATCAAGCACGTCGTAAAGTACCATTCCGCCATGGCGAGAAATACGGCATCGTGAACCAACCGTAAATGGCCCACTGAGTGCCTGTACTCCACTCCCTGGCCACATTGCACAACTCCTGGCAGGCGCAATGTACTCACACTATGCAACCAGTGAAATCTACAATTCACCCATGCATGCCAACGTAGAAATGCATGCAGGGGCTCAAAGCGCCCCGTGAGTGGGCATCCATGTACGGCATGTCACCATAGCCGTACTGATGCAGCACAGGCATGTGAAGGTACAATACATCAAAATGAAAATCAAGAACACATGACACAAAACAACAGTAGTCCCCCATCGCTTGCCACCAGCGCAAGGCAACATCCAAAACAGCATCCTGAGGGGGATTGCACCAGCCCTGTACTCTTGCCAGTAAACAAACCAACCATCAGCAGAAGCATGTACCACACAAGTTGGCAGAGTGACTGAGCAGCCAGGCTCATCCCAAGAGGGGCCGATGGGAGCTGCAGGGCACAGATGGCATGAATACAGAAGCTATTCCAATGGACATGACCCCAGTCCCCCTCCAACAAACGCACGCAAACACAGGCACCTGTGACCAGCCACATTCTGAACATCCCATCATTCCACCAATCGACCTGGCTGACAGGCACCAGTCGGCCAAAAGCCAATCCCCCGCCCCTGAACAGCACATCATGTAAACAGTCACAATGGCAGCCCCTATCCGTGACCATACTGTGCTACGTAGGCAAACGCGGCCAGTACTGTACCACACAACTCAACTCAGAAGGCGGAACACAATGCAGATCATCTCGCAATACATACCGCCACAAATCGAAAATCGCCACATCACCTGCAAAGAATAACGCAACACGACAAATATCGGAATACAATTTAAATGCACATCC
Source organism: Ambystoma mexicanum (assembly GCF_040938575.1). Classification (NCBI taxonomy): domain Eukaryota; kingdom Metazoa; phylum Chordata; class Amphibia; order Caudata; family Ambystomatidae; genus Ambystoma; species Ambystoma mexicanum. The sequence continues at coordinate 1,175,461,513 of NC_090929.1, forward strand.
AAATGACAAAGGCCCCACAGCAATTTGCAAAATAACACCAAAACATCCATCATCACCGAGGGCTGCATCTGCAATAATTGACCAGCTTCCACTTGTGTGACGCCCTGTACCATCATGGCACACAGGGCCTACATCAACGTTCCAAAAGGCAACATGGAAGCGGCAAGAACCGCAGGTCCGTCCCATGAGGCAGGCACTAGTCGAGCTGAAAGGCCGAAATGTTGCACCTAGCCACCAGTACAGCGTAAGGGCATGTGGCCCATTGGCGATCGTCCCATAAGATCGAAATGGTGCTCCACTGATTCACCCGAAGCTGCAGGTGTCGAGAGTAAAACCCATCTGGAGGAGTGGCGTAGAGATGGCATCTGCAATAGGGCAGGAGATACCTGTCACCCAAATGAAACACAAATTAACCGATTGCATTACGGGACTCATGATGCATTACAATCTTCATTCAACACACCAAATCCACACCCATATGCATGCTAGCCCACTCCAAAGGAATATACACACCCCTAAATCAGTATCGATTCATAACGAAATCAATCGAGGTAAATACACCATTGGCAACGTCGGTTACTGTGCATGCGTCCGTCAAGATAGAACCCATGACATGGGATTAGTAACGTGCCTAGACACAAGTGTATGAAGGCGCGTCGAGACAGGGAGGATCCGACAAGGGCAGATAGACGTAAGTCCCACTATGGCAGCCTTGCATCACATAGCGCAGGGGAAGGGGAGTGATTCAAAAAACCCATGTACATGGCAGACCCTAAACGGAATCATCTGTCCATGCATCCATTCATCATTCCCTCATCCCGCAATGAAAACGCATGAATATTCACTCACATAATATGTGAAACTTCCATCGCGTCTGTGCGTAATGCAGTCTGCAAAAACCACTGTGCTCCTGGCCGGATCTGTAGTGTTGTGAAGCAAGATGGATTTGGGAACGTCCTGCCTTATCGTCCACTACGCTATTGCGCATCCCATTCAATTCATATCATTCATTGCTTGCTCGTTATGGGCCATGTCCCAAGGACATTCTACAATAGAACGTTACATTTCCAGCCAGACCTGTGGGCGTATCCTCGCCGCTACTTCAAAACCAAAAATGCTGGCCTTCGAATTCCTCACTTGCAACATTACGTCGAAAAGGCTTCTGTGAACGCTTGCATTCACAATTACATCAATGTAGTGCGGCTGTGTGTCATAATGCTAACTGGCTGCAATCACAAATGGGACGCCACGCCCGTCGGTGAAGTACGTTACTGTGCTGCATGAGGGTCGGCCATCGATCGAGCCCTACATACCACTGACTCTTCACAGGTATGTAAGCGGCTGCAATCATAGCATGTGTAACAATGGGAGCATAGCATGAAAATCAGTCAAAGTACATCACACTGCCATCGGGATTTGATACATGATTCCAATCCCAAGATGCCATGCGGCCAAATGCAGCCTTACGTGCGGGACGTGCTCGGCCAGAAGGGATTGCATCTGCCACAGATTCATTCAATCAGCACAGGTGGAGGCCATACAGGCCGACAGCACATATATAGCAGACCCAAACCCCTCCCACAACCACTCCCACTCCAAAATGCTACCGGCAGGACTAGCGATGTTGGGCCTGGGGGACCAGATAGCACTGCAAGTGCTACAACTACAAGAAGACGACGAACAACAACAGGTACAACAACCGGGCGCACAGGGGAGACGGAGGAGAAGGAGGAGGAGGAGGGCAAGGCAGGGTCAGCAAGGCCCACAAGCACTGCCACTACCACCACGCAGGCGGCCCGCAATCCCACGCCTCCGAGCTGATCCGTTCAACCTCACTGCTGAGCAGATCCACACCCTCTACCGTTTGGACCGGGACACCATAATCGCCATTGTGGACATGACACATGCTGACCTCGTGAGCATGATAGATAGCCCAACCGCCATCCCACCCCTACTGAAGGTGGTGTCTGTACTCCACTTCCTGGCCACAGGCACCTACCAGCACACAGTGGGACAGTTGCATGGCATTTCACAGCCACTGTTCTCACGGACACTCTTCCAAGTGCACGATGCCCTCCTGAAGCACGCCGACGACCACATCACACTACCACGCACGTACCAGGAGATTACCAACGCAAAAGTGGGATTCCATGCACTTGGCGGCATCCCGGGTTGCATTGGTGCCATCGACTGCACCCATGTTGAATTGGTTGTCCCACATGCCATGGAGGTCCAGTACCGCAACCGGAAACAATTTCATTCAATCAATGTGCAAATGGTGTGTGACTCCAACAAGATCTTTACGCATTGTTGTGCCAGATTTCCAGGATCTACCCATGATTCTATGGTCCTGAGGAACACAAGAATACCACGCTACATGGAGCGACACGCAGGGCACAGATCCTGGCTACTCGGTGAGTCTCATTCCATGCATGACATCGTGGCCCATTTGATGCGTCAATGACCTTGCAGGAGGGGGGGGGGCTACTTAGCACTATCATTCCACTGACACCCTTTATTCGTCTCATACAGGTGATGCCGGGTATCCACTGAAGAGATGGCTCCTTACACCAATCCGGAACCCACAGAACGAGCATGAGGAGGACTACAACCATGCCCACTCACGTACCCGTGTGGTCATTGAACAGGCATTCGGCAGCCTCAGCAGGTCTGGCGGGGCACTCATGTACAGCCATGAGAAGGTTTCTAAGATGGTCATGGCATGTGTCATGCTGCACAACATGTGCATACGTAGGAATGTGCCCATGCCCCCTGACGCTGTACTGCATGCACCTGAAGATGATGATGATGATGAGGGTGGGGATGTGGAGGCACCTCAAGGAGTCCATGAGGCACAGGATGCACGTGCAATCCGACAGAGCATCATAGATGCATGCTTCTAGCAACCACGCATGGTGCCCATTACACGGAAAGGGGACCTGTGGCACTGTGTGTGTGTAGTACAGGCACATTGTGGACTGTACGCCTATGAAGGCCTCGTACGCAAATATCAATGTCCACACATGTCATTGGATGATAATGAGGTGCTGTATTGTTAATGTGATTTGATTTATACACCCTATGGACCCGCCACCCAGTGAAGCCCAACACACCCCCTCCACCCTACTACCTCCCCCCCCAACACCAGTGTCCAAATATGCATGCTGTCCGTGGGTAGACGCTATTGCAAGCCCCCTCTACGGGTATCAGGGGCACCCCTGCCCGTGGAGCGCAGGTTCCTGCCAGATCTGCGTTGGGGGCTGCCCTGGACGGAACTTGCCACGGATGATGTCTCTGCCTGCTCGCGTCCATGCATGTCTCTGAGGGTTTGTGAGAGCTCCGAGAGCACACGGCGCACAGCAGCAAGTTCAGCACAAACGTCTTTGGACGTCGCATGCAGTTCCCCCCTCAGGCTCTCGGTGCTTTTCTCCATTTGTGCTCTCAGGCTCTCGGTGCTTCTCTCCATTTCTCCCCTGAGGCTCTCACTACTTTTCTCTATTTGTGCCCTGAGTGTCTCGGTGGATGTTTCCATGGCTGCCCTGGAACCCCCGCATTCATTTGCATGGTCCTTGAGTAGCGTGGACACTTCCTGCTGTTGCTCGATCAGCAGGTCGAGGGACTGTTGCCTCTGCTGGGCCATGGACATTTGCGGTGGTGTGACAGGGGGGCTGCTCAACACATGTTGCCTTGGCACAGGACTTGTGGGGGTTGGCCAGTCGTCGTCTTCAGGGTGCCCCTGCGTGGTTTCGTCATGGTGTAGGGGATGGAACATGCAGGGGGATTGGGAAAGGTCATGGATGGTACCTACGTCGCCAGCACTGTTTTCCGTGTCGGAGCATGCTGGCATGACAGCTGTGTCACCTATGGTGCTGCTACCACCAGAGGCAGTGCCATCAGATACGTTCTTTGGGGGGACCTGTGGTGCTGGGGTTGTGGACTTGCTGGCTGCTGGGGTGCCTGTTGCAGTCCCCTCCAGTGTGCTGCCACTTGATTCCTGCTGCTGCCGTGTCTTGATCCTTGCACCTGAGGTGGAGGCTCTTGGGACGTTGGTCCTGGCCCTCTTTGCAGGCGTGCTGGTAGGGGTGTCCTGCAGCTCGTCGTTGGTATCGGACCCTGTGGTGGAGTAAAGAGGGGCGAGCGTTAGTTATGGGTCTGTCGGATTTGGAATGGCAACGTATCAAATGCATTGGGGTGGTACATGAGGCTGATTTGGGACTGGGCCTTGGAGGTGGTCTCATTTTCGTGTGGATTGAGGATGCATTCATTTGGCTGCCTGCAGTTAGGGGGTGCATGCTGCACATGTAGGGGTTGTTTATGGCATCTTGATTGATTTGTTTATTCATTCTGACTTTTAGAGGGCGCTGTCAGGGCAAAGTATGTATTGCACTATGGGGTCACATGGTACTGCACATGTTCGTGTTTTGTGGATTTCGCATTGTTTCTCTTGGCCAACCTACCTGATTCTCCGGATGTCGGCACTCCTTTCTCCATCCCTCCGACTCCCTCTATGCTCTCCATTCCTATGGTGGAGGCGCAGATATCCTCCCAGGGGGTCAACTTGATGGGCGACTCTGAACCCCCCCCGGTAGCTGTGGCGATGTTCCTGTTCGCAGAAAGTATGCTGCGTACGCGGATCCGCAGGTCGTCCCACCGCTTGCGACATTGCTGTGGCGTGCGGGGTGTTGTCCCCACCGCACTTACGCGCTGTGCCACCAGGGCCCATATGGCCTTCTTGTTGGCAAGGGCCGTCCTGGTCATTTGACTGGAGAAGACGACGGCGGCATTTTCCTGGAGGGTCTCGGTGAGCACGGTCAGTTCCTCTCGGGAGAAGTGTACCTGCCGCTTGCGATCACACGCTTTCTTGGCTACCTTTCCCATATTTATTTTTTTAACTGGGGTTGCTAACGGGTTGGGATGTGTGTCAGGGTCGGATTTTTAATGGTTGTGTTGGGATTCGGATTTTATAGTTGTGCGGCGTGCTGTTTCCCGTTCCGGCCACATGCTTTTACTTCCGTTTCCGTATATTTACGGTGCCCGTAATTTGCGGTGCCCGCTCGTTACGGTGACCGCTCATTACGGTGACCGCTAAGATGGGTGGCAGTATTGCACCTGGTGCAGCGTACGGCGGCGGTAAGGGCCGTTTTGGGGTCATTTCCGCCATCGCAGCCTTTCGGATTCCGCCATGGCGTAATGCTCGTGCCCGATGGGTCGTAATTAGCCGCACTTTGCTCCTTCGTGCAATGGCGGAAACGCTATTTACGCTGTTGCGGTCCGGTCAGTCACTTTCCGCCAGGGTCGTAATGAGGCCCAGTGAGTTTAGCAAAAAAATTAAACAATGGACATTTCCCTTTTAAATCCAACCATTGTATTAAAAACAAACTTCACCTCTAAAAGGAAAAAAATATGAGATTTAAAAAAGAAAAAAAAATGAAAAAGTAAGTGACAGCAAAGGATAGGATGAAACAAGAAAACAAATAGTAAATTCGTCAAAAAAGGAGGCTGTCAAGCGAGGGATATTGCATGCAATTAATCAAACTGACAAATATGTCATTTTGATATGGAATAGAATAGGCAATCACATGGCTCCATAATTAATAATTCGGCACACATAGGGCCTCATTACACGGTAGGCGGTGAACCAAGGTGCTAATAGCACCTTGGTCCAAGCCGGTAAATTACCGGCACCGCCTTGGTGGAAAGGGGAATTACCGCCCTATTCCAAGGTTGGTGGGGCGGTAATTCCTCCTTCCCCCATTGCCCTTCCCCATTCCCATTTTTGCCCCATAGGGCATAATGGGAATGGGGAAGGTGCTAATTATGGCACCGCAAATTTGCGGTGCCGTAATTAGCACCAAGGTCCCTTAGCGGGTTGGTTTTTAACACCAGCAAAAAGCAGGCGTTAAATTCTCCAACCCGCTATGGGACCTCGTAGTAATGCGGTAAGGGTTAACGGTCACCGGTACCATTACCGGTGACCGTTAACCCTTACCGCCTACCGTGTAATGAGGCCCATAGTCTTGCTGTGCCATACTTGCGAGTGCCTTTTCTATAAAGTAATAATCACTTAACTGAAATGGAATTTAACCCCCTTAGTGTTATATCACGCGAGCTCCCTGGCATGACAAGAAAGGCGGCTTCTATCTGTTATTGTCTTGGGATGCACAGTGAACTCGGCTTTTCACCACGTGGGATTTGTACACACAATGACTATTGCTGTATTTACGATTGTGTCATTCAGCAAAAGTGTTGTAGTTGTGGAGAATGAGGGGCATTTGTGTGCACCTGTCTTGTCATTTCATTGTGATCTGTGTGAGTACTCTGATTGGCATCACTTTATATGTCTGTCTCTCTGTGTGGTTTGTATGGTTTGTAAGGCACAATGGCAACGGTTATCAAAAGTTTATTCTAAATGGAATACATTGCATACTACTGAGAAACACATTCACAACAGAGAACATCTTAACTTTGTTACTGCCTATTGGCAATGTTATGTTATAACGTAGTTTTACTCATGTGTTGGAACAACACACCCCACACACACCAATGGTAATGATGAGGCCCTCTTGTGGATTCCAACAGTTGAAGTGAGGTTGAGTTTCACTAGTGATGACCATGTACGAGGGTAATGCCACCAAAAGTAAAACCAAAGAAGTAGTAATCCAGGAAATGGAGCATACACCAAGCAAGAATTAACAAAAGTGTATTGGATCCAAATAGCTGGGAAGCACAGTTCAGGCAGCCCAGTGGAACTGAAATGAATGCCAATGGAACTTTCCCCTTCCACATAAAGCAGTCCCTTGTGCAGCCCCTCCCTAAGAAACCCTCTGATGATCCTTCCTCTGTGGCAAAGTTTCACCCAATCTCTATCACTCATTTCATGGGCAAACTCTTGGAAAAGATAGCCATCTCCCAGCTTACTCTCCATACTGAATCTCTTAGCTGTCTCCATGACCACCAGTCTGGCTTTAGAGCAGCCTGAAGCACGGAAACTGCTCTCCTGTGAAGACTTGCTCTATAATATCGACTCTAGCCTTCCTTCTGTCCTCATCCTCCTTGATCTATCCTCCGCTTTCGGCACGGTCAACCACGCCATCCTGATCAATCGTCTCTGTGACAACCTGGGCATCACGGGTCAGGCCCTAGTCTGGCTGACTTCCTTCCTCTCCGATCGACCCTCCCAGGTCCCATTGGGGTGCTTTCTCACCACCACCTCTCTCTCCACATGTGGTATTCCCCAGGGATCTAACCTTTCACCCTGGCCCTTCAACCTTTGCTTTGCACCTCTGGCCCACCTCATCTCTACCTTCTTTCCTAACCTTCAGTGTTATGCAGATGACAGTCAGCTCTCCTTCAGGCTGCCCTCAGCCGCCTCGCCTCTCTCGCTCATTCCGGACTGTCTAGCTGCGATTGAGGAATGGTGTGCCTCCAACGATGTCTGCCTTAATGCCAATAAGACTGAGATCCTTCTCATTGGGACCCCTGCTCCCACTTTCCCTCTTTGACTCTGGCCGCTCTTCTTGGGACCTCTACTTGCACCTTCCCGCGAGGCAAAAAACCTTGGTGTCATCTGTGACTCCACCCTCTCGTTCTCTCCTCACATCACGGATATCTCTAAGAAGTCTGACTACCAGCTGCACCTCCTTCGAGGTATTTTTCCTTTTCTCACTTTCCCCTAGAAGTTCACTGTCCCCAGAGCCCTGGTTCTTTCTAGGCTGAACTACTGCAGCAGCCTCTTTCTAAATCTGCCTTCCTTTACTCTTCGCCCATTGCAACTAATCCAGAACATGACTGCAGGAATTGTCCTTGGCCCCAAGCCCAGAGATCATATCTCTCCAGCCCTGAATCTCTCCACTGGCTCTCAGTGGCTCCAATGATCAAAGTAAAGACCCTCTGCATTGTCCCCAGGGCTTTCTGGGGCCGGGGACCACTCTACATCCAACTCTCTTCCTATGCATTTTCCTTCCTGAGCCCTCTGCTCATCCACCTCCAACTCTCTGAGGGTCAGATGCTTCCCCAGGCAGAGAGTGGGGGATAGATATCTGTCCTCGAATGGGGCCTCCCTCTGGAACAGTCTCCCTGCCTCTCTCAAACTTGAGCAAGAACACCTAAGGTTCCAGAAGCAACTCAAGACCCTCCTTTTCGCTTCTGCTTCCTCTCCCTCTCTCCCCTGCTGATGTACCTGTCTGCTGTACTAACTTGTTACCTGCCCACCCTCTGAACTTTAATGGGTGCCAGACTACTCACGACTAGTAGCCCCCTCCACTGCTTCAGGGGCTCCCACACACTTAGGGACTGTATCTGCAACCCTACAGTCCCCTGCCTCCATGCACTTGATTGAGCCGGCCGCCCTGGCAACACTTACTTGAGCTCACCTATTGTACGCTCCCCCCTGCTTCCACCTGGCACTTCTCCTCTCCCTTCCCCCTCGCAATCGCACAATCTGAATGACACAAGGGCTAGTAAGATTGTTTGTTCTGTCCTCCCTTTGTATGACCTTCCTGGTCTTGTCAAGCCTAGAAACACTTGTGTACTGGCGTGTTATAAATAACTAAGCATAGCATAATGAAATGAGCCGTCAACACCACCCACTATGACAAAACATTTGATGTCCAAATTACAGAATTGTCATACAACATTTTAGTTAGATTTTCAGGGCAAGTCACAGGAGCTGATTGGTGGAACTACACTAGTTCCATATGTGCATGTATAGGTTAAGTGACTCTGATTGGGTAGAATCTTTTTTGAAACAAAATCACATTAACACCCCTTGCGGCATCACACACCCTTAATTATGTGATTCTGCTGATCAGTCAAACACACTTGTTTGCCATTGGTTGGCAATGCCCAGTGTATAAATGAAAAATGATAAATGAAAAAACGACTGCATACTTATTGGACATACCATCTTGAAATGGCAAGGGGCGAGACATTCACACCAAGTCTGACCAATGTTGTGCCCTGCAGACATCAGCAAGGACACTGTACAATGTTGCACCCTAGTGACACAGAAACCTCTCCCCGCTGATTAGCTCCCTGTCATGTGCCCTATAAGCCATACCCCAATGCTCTGACCCCCCAGTTCCCTTCTCACACATTGCTTCCAAGTGTATTCTTAAAAAAACAATACCACACTGTGACTGGATTTAATTAACTGTGGTTGATTTATATTTCTATGCCAATTCTCTCATGAACCCATTTGCCTGGCTCATTGGCCTCAAAAGTATCTCTTGGCACAACTTTGCTGGGACTGCGTTCTTCTGGGAAACTTCAGCCATGCAACATTTCTGCACACTGTTTATGCAGACTGTTCCAAACTACATATTGACCTGCATCTCTTTAATTATGCACTGTCTATGACAAATGTTTTCCTAGCAAGGGCCTTCAAGAAAATGAGATGGCCTCACTACTGTTCACATATTCCCCAAAAGCTCCCCTGAGTCAAATTGAACCCCCATTGAAATTCAACAACCCGCTGCTTGCATTATACAACTACCCCATTACTGCACCCAAATTACCTACCCCTTGCAGCATACACCTGTGGGACTTCTCACACTGTGTTCAATGATGTCCCAGACTCCCAATGTCGCCCACCACATTGCACAACTGGTACGTCTGCCCCCTTGGCAGCATTTACCTGGACCTTTAGAACATTCCCTCCTTCGATTGATCTATCAATAGACACAACCTTTGGTATCCATATCCTTATTACCCTGCCTATGCTCCCCCTTTGTGCCTTGTTCTCCTCTGGGGAGTAATCCAAAACCAAACATGCCTTTCCGTCTGCTGAGCAATCTGCCCAAAATGCATCATAGGTATCTTTATCCAGGGGTGGCATTGTAAATACCCCCCTCCATTGTTTCCCTTACTCATTTGTAATCCTTATTGACATGCACCCAAGGTAACGAGTACAAAAACGAGGATTGGTACAGCTATATTAAAAATGTTCCCCTACTACATGGGGACCAGGGCGGATATACATTTGAGCCAGTTGCCAGATGTTGCTGGTTTTGTTTCTTTTGTCATACTCTCATGGAGTGTGTGCAGCTCTTCAATAGGCTCCACCAACCTACTGTTGGCTGCATTGTTTTTAAGCGTGAAAGTGCAGCAGCTGTTGCCGATCTTTAAGCAGCCACTACCTTCCATTGCTGTTAACAAATACAAAATGTACCGGTTCTGAAGCGCAACCAGTCTTACTGCCCTTAACTCCTCTCCCACAGCATTCAAGCCCATTTCCGTTGAATTCACCAACTCTAATACTTTATAGCAGCTGATCAGCACACACTTGCCATTCACCACTGCCTGGATACCTGGAAGGAATAATGATACAAAAAAGGTAGACTCCTTGCTAAATAAACAACACTCAAGTGGAATAGCAGCCAGTCTGTCAAATGAATTCTGGGACCAGTAATTTCTGTCCCTGTAAATTCTCTCCAAGTTCAAGACTCAGGCTTGTCGTGTGTGCATCCACCCCCACTCAAAGCTTTATTAGTGTTTAAATCGTTATTCAATAGTGCAGGCTGGCCAGTAAACAGAACAAGTTCTGAACAGGGCACCGCCAATGCAGGGCTATGCAGAGTCCCTAGGAAGCAAGTGCCTCCCCAGTTGGGAGGATACAGGACATATGCATAGGTCCCACATGGCCACCACATATCTATAATACCTGCAGTCCTGCTCCTCAGCAAAATACATAAATAGGTTCCTAGCAACCTATGTTAAATACTAAGAAATGTTTCCCATATTTCACCAATGCTGTGCATCTTAATGTTACAGTCAACGGACTAAAGATCACATTTAATGGAGAACAAGAACACCATTAGCCTTGACAAATTGTTCAACCAGTGTGTTACCAAAAGCAAAAGATTGTTTTATTCTTAATGCATGAATAATATTGAAATTCTCTCAAATCAAAAGAACATCAAAAGAAAGATGTGTACATGACATGCAGTGAATGAAAAATGGTACAAAAATACATTAAAAAATACATTCATAATGAAATACATTTCAAGAAATAAATTTTCAATGCTGGAGTCAAGGTCTCTAATTAAATTGCCATTTCTGAATAAATCAGGGAAGAACAGTTCTGCCCAACTGTACTTTATAGCTTTTAGGAACCAAAGTCTCCTTCAGCAAGAATTTTCGGCATGGCATTAGTTGATGCATTGCTGACTTCTTCAAGACAACATAAACAATGTGGACCCTGCATAATAAACACAACATAAATAAATTATATATTTAATTGAACTATTTCCATTAGCTACATACATCAGATAATGAAAACATGTGTGGATGATTGTGAAACTAACCTTATAAATGGGTATGCTTCTGCAACATTCCTTTTCTTCCACGTTCTACTTGTCTGTGGTGGTAGAAGCTGTTCTACATATGTCCTCTGCTAGTCTGTGTTTCAGTCAAATTCTGAAACCATAATATGTGTGGGGTGTCAGCACTTCTGATCTAAAAAAATGGTACATTTAAGCCATAATAATTGATGCTAAATAAATAATGAAAAGCAGTGGGATGTCTTCCCTCTATTATCCACAATTAAATTGTAGATTCAGTCTGTTGGTGTCCACGCTATATATTATGGCTGCCCTAATGGTTTTCTACCATATGATTCCATGATGGCGGGTGGGCTCGTTGCTAATGTACGCTAGAACAAAGAGATTGAAAAACGGACTGGTGATATTAGACACTGTCCTACCAATGGGCTAGTGAGCCGTTGACATGCTGAACAACCTAAATTGTGTAGCTCATAGGGTTTGCCTGCCTTTTATATTTAGAGAAAATGGCACCACCTGTGCCTTGGCTGGGCTTCCAAATAACTCTAGGGGTGCGCCAACACAGCTGTTGTATTTTAATGATTCCCTATTGGATGTGGTATCTAACATGCAAAAGGAACACGTAGAAGTGAAAATTGAACAAGGTGCCTAACTTTGCTCAAAACATGAGTTCTGATCAAACTGCATGTATCGCCCATGTCCCACCCAATCCTATTTGGCGGCTAAACTCACCAGCGATGAGATACTCATCACTTTTTGTGCAACCCGTGTTGGTCCCCAAATATGTCAAGCCGGTGGATCTAAAACACAAAGAAAAGCGTGTGAGTTCCCTTATGTGCAAAGGTTGTTTTCTCATCAGTCCACGTGAGAGTGTGAACATGCTTGTTGCAAATTATGTGACAACCTTCTTTCATCTTTTTCACAAAAACAAATGTGAAATTAAGGTCCGATAATCAGTTAAAAATCACATTTGTTAAACATTTTTCATACTTAAAATCTGCAAATCACAAACTCACAAACATCAACATCATAACGTGCAAAGTGCAAAAGTGCTATTAATCACAATGTCCCTGTGTGTGAACAATGGAACTTCAGGTATTCACAAACTGGCTGGCATACGCTGATGACTTGGTGTTGTTGGATTAGACCCCCGCTGGTTTACAGCAAATGTTATCAGCCCTTGCTGAATATTCTCGCGAGAATGGCCTCACCATTAACACTGGTAAAAGTAAAACCATGACCTTCTCTGCGAAAAAAGCGAATCCTGTAATAAGATCTGGAGTATGAATGGTGAGAAATTATAAAAGTGCAGCAATATACCTATCTAGGCATGACAATCAACAAAAAACTAAGATGGGAATATCAGTGGCAAAGCATTCAAAGGAAATATAGCAGCTCAGCAAGTGCAATAAGTACCTTTATTGATAAAAACAATGCATACTCTATTAGTACTGTCCTCCTGAGATGCTGATGTATGCTGCTGAAGTTTGTGGACATAAATATGTTAACAAGATTACGTTTTTCGAAGCGAGAATATTGCGTAAACTCTTGAGGCTACCTAAATGTATTTCTAAAGAATATTTTTATTTAGAATTCAACGTGAAAGGCGTTGAACATGAACTCATTAGAAGACAAGTTATGTGCCATTTCAATCTCAACAATTTAGCAAATGACACTATTGTGGTTCCCTTTATTGCAGCATGTACGCAGGTAGAAACATGTAGGGACATAGGGATCTTGTGTAAAATATCAACTGTTTATGAGTTATGGTGGGACCGGTATGTTCGATATACTATGCTATTTGGTGCCTCTATCTTTAAAGGCTGGTTAAACAAGAATGTATCAGCATTAGGTAATGAATGCTGTGTCATTGAATTGGCAACCAAATCTCATAGTGGTCCCTTCCTTTTCTATCTGCAGGAACGTATCTCAATCCCACTCTATATTAACTCCTACCCTAGTCCTCAATTGGTCCACAGCTATTTGCTGATGAAGTTCAACAATAGTGAAGCATTGGATACCAAAAGTGGGCAGTTAGCTTTGTCTCAATCAATGTGTATGTCCTACCTATGTGGTAATGAAATAGTGGAAATATTAGAACATTTGATGATTCAATGTGAGTGCCTAATGGAACTGCGAAATAAGTATCTAAAATCATATGATAATAAGATGGGCACTAATAATCTTTCCAGAATATGGCAAATCTTTATGAATGGCAATGATTATAACTTAATTTTCTTCATGGTACGATTTTATGTGCATTTAGTCGAGATTTTAAAAATTGTCTATTATTAGAAATGTAGTTGTTACTCCGGTTTTGACAGTTTTTCCTTTTGATTACTTGCCATAATTGTACCATAGCATTATGTTATGAGCGATTAATTGTGTATTATCTAATAACAGAAATGAACATGGAAGAAATTCATGAATGACATGGCTTAATCCACACCACACTATGTAATATGGTTTTAGCTTACCAAGGTATTGTAATGTAATTTGGATCAATGTTGTCTATGTATGTTTTTAAATGTTGTATATAGAAAGCCTATTTGGCTATTAAGTATATTAATAAAAACCAAACAATGGAACCTAATGTGAAAATGCTGCGATAATCAGCTAGTCAATCGAGTACATGCCTCAATCAACTATCAACCTAAACCACCTTAGTGGAAGGTTATACATAAACAATTCACATTCAAATAAGCCACAGTCTACTAGGTAAGGCAATTATGAGTGCTGCCTTCTTGGAAAATTGAGCTCTTTAGAAGGGTCTTCTATTTCCTGCTTCATCCTAGTTTCAACATGTCACCAAAATCAATTTGGCAATGTTTTCCTAATGACTGACCACCCATATCTAAAAATGAATAAACAACACAACTCAATGTCAAATGTGCCCTTTCAAACAATGAAAGCTTCACATTTGATCAACTTAATCCTTAAATAAAATGCACATGCTAATTACTTTCAGAAGTGCATGGTTCATGTTTGCTCAAAATCGCATGACCCAACAAAACCAAACAATAGAAGAAAAACAGAAATTACTTGGTTCCCTCTATTATGGCATACCTGCACCTGATTACAACATAAGCAAATAGGAAACTTACAGCATCTCCATTTTAAAAAGGATAATGTTGCAGCACCTCTGTTGTTCAGTGGAGGCTTGAGAGCTTGCACAACTCTTCAAAAGAAGAGAATGTACCTGGAAGAAAAAGGATACAGAGGGGAACACTGGTAAATTATTTCCCCCTTTGATTCATAAAAACGACAAAGCAGTACTAAAAGGCATATTAAAAATCATATTATGCACATTAAACTTGTGTTTGACCATATTAGCCGTTGGAATGAAGTGTTATGGGCCTACCTATCCGTTGTTTGGTTTATCTTTTTCACTACATTTTCTTCTAACCCTACCAGTACTTCCACCCTAGATTGCAACATTTCCCCCCTCCCATGCCCCGTCATGGAAAATGGATCCCTCAATGTGCACCAATGGTCTTGTATGACACCACGGAATACTGTGCTGTGCGGCTTTAAAACACTTTAATCTTGTGTGGGCTCTGAACAGTTGCTCCCCCCTTCTTGCCCCCTTTGTCACATAGTCTAAAATGATATGTTTTTTGTCCTCTTTGTTTGCCAGTTTTGTAAGTTTCATATAATTACTCTGGCGTATACCTCTTCCCCCTCATATATCCATTGGACGGTAACCGTGTGTCCCTGAAACAAACCCCTTGTTTTGCATAATGACAAATGCATTAACCACCTCCCCTCCCCCCCACCACCAACCCAGCAACTACAACTGACTCTTCTTGAGGGAGAAAGAGCTTGGGCATCCCTGCAACATGTGGAATGAGAGAACACACATAACATGTGTCATTGGTCGTCTCTCACCCACCTGTCTCATATCGTCAAGCCATATGTTGCCAGACACAGAGCCATGACTGGCCCTAATGCCATCTTCGAACAATTCAGAATTAAATACTGCTCATTTGGTGAATACTTCTTCATTAGTACTCCTACTAGGGGCAAATGGTCCCCTTTCAACTAAACACCAAACTGACGCTCATGAGAGGCCCTCTTGTGGATTCCAGCAGTTAAAGTGAGGATGAGTTTCATGAGTGATGACCAAAAGTAAATAGTGAGGACTTTATGTTACTTTCTATGACTGTGGATAACTATTTGATAAACAGCTTTAAAAAGGGACAACAGTATAGCTTGAAAATGAAGACATCCTAATTGAACATTATATTACCAGTTTATTGCTTTCGTAGTTTGAAACAAAGGGTTTATATTCTCTCTCTCTCCCATCCCCCCTAAGAATATATTGGTATAGCTGAGCCATGAGGCCTGCTTTGGCTTGAGGAGCCAAAAGCAAGCTAAGTTGGCAAACGATGTATGCCTTTTCATCTTTAAAACAGAACACCAATACCTGTCACCCCACCTCCTCAATCCCCTTAACAAAATCAAAACACCTGACATCATCTTCCCTGCCCCAACAACACAACTTCATACCTGGTGTCCTGCTCACTTTCTCCCAACATGGGAAACATAAACTTCCACCCCAATTCTGGAAGATAGGCCACAGTGATATAAAATATTTTTTACAGTATCACACAATTCCTGTAACATGGAATTTGACCCAGTCTACTCTTTGCACACTTGTTACATTTCCTTGCATCTCTAGATTATATAAATGTGTGATCATGTGTGGTTTAAGGAGCTAAAATGATGGAGTTCCATAAAGAGACTTAAAAGTACACACATCATAATATGAAGCAACTTGAGCAATATTAAACACCTTACATAAAGCAAAAAAGAGTGATTATAGCATCATTTTCACCCTGAACATAACTCTGAACATACCAGAATGTAACACAATATAGGCCTAAACAATTCACTGTGTTTTGCAACTGTACTTTTAAGACTTAGACACACAACAACAAAACTACAACTTGCAGTGTTTGTTTCACACAGACTTGGAGCTGCTTATATTGCCTAGCTCCAAGTGGATTTAATATAAACTGGATGGGCGATAGCTTCATTCTTTAGCCCGAGTGAGGGCAACAGGCAGTACCCAGATGTGTTGGGTGATGGAGATTGAGGGCACACCGAAGGGCTACATGGCAGGTGGAAAGCCTTAAGTATTCCCCTTGCCCAAAACTATTGTGACCTCCCACCTCCTCATTTAGAAACTGGACACTACATGGAAAGGCCATGGCCTCTGTCTATTGCCTGCCGAGAGTAAAAATAAATCTTCTTGGAAGGCTCCTTATAAATTAAAGGACAATATTGCTGGCAAACCCTCTTGCCCACCAAACAGTGTAGTATCTTCTATTCCCTTTTTCCGTTTACTAGGGAAACAAGGTTCATAGGTAGCAGCGTAGTGAGCAAGTTAAGGATACTTTAGTCAGTGGAGAGCACAATTTAAATTGTCAATATTTCTATTGTCTTTTCAGCAAACAATGTTGTTTAATACACTATATATAATGGGGATTTATGTGTAGTGCATAGTTAACAGAATCACTTCTAAGTGATCCCATTGTGGCAGACAAATGAAATATGACCCATTTAGTAGAGTGATTTGCCAAGGATTGCCTAGATTGGTCAAGTGTGGAAGCCAGGTTTTCTGGTTGCACACATTGCAATTATGTACGTTTCATACAGCACATTTGCATTTGTATTTGTATTTTATTATTTATATGGCGCTTTACACCAAAGCGCTTTACAGCATAACAACCAAAATACATTAAACATGGAACATAGAAGCAATACAATAAACATGATTCAAACCAGAAAAACAGCATGTAGACCAATTTGCATTTGGGAAGGAAGGGGAGAGGTATGGGAAGGAAGAAAGAGAAAGGGGAGAGGGAGAAGAGGGAGTAGAGGGGTGGGTGGAAGTCAAATGGGGGGAAACAGGAATAGAAAAAGGAACAGGAAGGTGGAGTGGGGAAGAGAAAGAAGAGGAGGAAGAAGAGAAGAGTCGGGGAGGGGGGTGAAGAAGGAGGGTTTTTAAGGAGGAACGGAAGGAGGAATAGGTGGAGATGGAGCAGATAGAGAAAGGGAGCGAGTTCCAATATAAGGGGGCAAGGAGTTGGAAGGAGCGGAAACGAGAGGAGGCACAGGGAGGGGGGCAGATAGTAAAAAGTGATCAGCGGAGCATAGAGAGCGAGAGGGGGCATAGAAAGATAAAAAGATACATGCTCCCATTGCATCTTTAGTTTTGCTACAAATGCAATTCCTGGCAACTATTACTGGGTAGCAGGATCACGTTGATGTACTGTGTGAATGGAGGAATATGAAGTGATGTTTGGCTCAGCTCTAGTTGGGCTCTTCTTTCAAAGAGGCACTCAAGCTCTGTCAGACCAGGCATTTGCCCTAAGCAGGCTCGAGCCAGCTCCTCTGCCTCCTCAACTTTAAAAACACACACATAACCATTCTTATGAGACCCTAACGAGGATTACCACAGCAGCATTTAGTGTTCGTGATGAACGTTGGTAAGTAGCAAGGCATTGCTTTACTGTGGGGACCTAGTTGACACACAATCTAGTTACCATACAACATACTAGTGAAGACTAAATTAGGTATTCACTACATGTTTTTAACAGGGCTTTAGAATAATATACAATTTTCCACTCTTTACATGGATGTTGCACATGTATGTTTGCACATATTTGACACATAAACCTATATCTAAAATGTAGAGGGCACATTACAAGCCTGGGAGTCCAGAAGTAAGGGTGCCGGTAGCAGCGTACAAGCACCCTTTCCAGACCACCACACTAAAAGCAATGCAATGCAATGGTGCTGGTGCTTCCGTGCCCCCATTCCCACAGAGTCCTATGTGATTCCACAGGAGTGGGGACTTACACATCCCGGGCTGCCAGGACTTGTAATGTCCCAGTGGCACTAGGGTATCAGGAGGTGGAACAGTGTTTCGAGTTCAGTGGGAACCTGCCAGTAGCACCGGTGGGTTACCGCAGAACTTGTAATGAGGCCCAATGTTGTTTCTCTGAGTGTTAAAAACAGGTCCTCACATTATTCCCCACTTTCATGCACACAAGCATGTTCCCATCGCCCCTGATGAAGACAGTGAACACTTTGAGAGTTTGAAAAAAAGTGAGATTTGTTTGTAAAAGAGAGTTATCAATACCTTTCCATTTGAATCAGACACATCTTTCTCCAAGAGCAATGAAAGAATTGGTGCTTTGAATCCAACATCTACTTTGTATGGCGCAACATGTGCTCTCCTATTAGAGCCGCTATCTTTAAAGTAACATTTTCCAAATATGCTGTGTGCACACAACCTTTATCTACAAGTGTCCTCTACATATATTTGGCATTTTTTTCGCTTCTGAAATTTGACATGATTTTAACCTTTTTTGTATCTCACTGTCATGTAATTCATGCAGGCGGGGGCGTGGGGGGGTTAAACATCTAAAATAACATGCACCTATAATTACAAAGTAATTATATTTTGACCCACAGTGTACTCTAAATGATCGATCAGTGTGAATCCAAAGAATAAAAATAGAAATATCTAGATTGCAAAACCTTTATCAGATGCTTATTTGACGATTTGTAGGAAACACCGAACTTAAAATTCTACTCAAATACATTAAAGCAACCCCTGCAGATATACAGTTTCATAGCCTACTGAAATCACAAATAATTCCAGGAAGTAACAGCATGTCAACAACATGAAACTGAAAATAAAGAATGTGTGCACTAGTTGGATTTTGTCTACAGTGGATGAGTCTAAATGCAAACAATATTACTATTTTAACCAAAATATGTTTGTTATAGTCCTCCTAGATGTAACGAGTCAGTGATTTGTCTCAAGTATGTTCATGCAAATGTACAAAGGTCGTTTTCTCAACTTTGTAATAACCCTTTGTGGGAATTATTGGTAAGTTCAGTGAGTGGAGCAAACCAGTTTGCAGAAATGCACTTTTAGTTTGTGGTATTCATAATAAGTAGGGTTCCATTTACCCCCCTCGATTTGTACTGAAAAAATAAGTGTTGTTCACTAGTCTACAGCAGACACAGTGATGAAAACATGTACCCTACCTACTCTTACCAAATTAGATTATTTTAGTGTTGGCAAGCAGAACGTTGGTAAACATTGGACACAGGTAGTGGTTGCTATAAAATATATGCAAACGCTTTTGATTTCTGAGGTTCATAATTTAGTTCAAGGTAGTTACTTTGCAACCTGCAGCATTTGTGTTGCGATTCCAGAGGCATGTTTATAATGAGCTGTCTGGAAGTTGTCCACCGAAGGCTGTGCAGCATGTATGCAAGGACTTCGATATTCATTGTGTAGGCAATATTTACTTATAAGTGCCAAGTAAAACCAAGTAAATGGCCCAGTAAATGGCCCATGGAGTGTCATTTTAATGCCAAATCTCTTAACCTGTACATTAAATTAACTAGCAATGGAATTGAACCCAGCTAATTCCCTTACTGCCCATACAAACCACGAGTTCCATTTTTACCAAAGGGACCTAACACATGAAATGAATTTTTAAACAAAGTTCACAAAAATGTTGGCCCTGTATTTTTGATCAATATCTGCCTTGCAATGATCCCATACATTAAGGCTCAAGCAAGGGAATCCTCAATAGATGGGCTCATTTTAGGCATGTACTGCAATGTGTTTAGTAGCATATAGTAAAAAGACAGATGGGATAGCGCTGATCCTTCGTTTTCTGAATTCTTTTTTTTTTTGCATCAGTGTTTACATCTCTGCTTTATTTGCATTTTACAACGAATATTTGTAACCTTCACGCAGCAGTCCTTATATCTTCATTAAGCATTTTCTTACAAAACCCATACAGATTGAAACATGCATTAGCACACAATATGACACATAAGGTAATAGTGCACATTGGGGCATCAGCCGAAGAATCTGTTGCTCTCATGTCGGTTCGGTAACTGCCCCATGTATCCTTAGGGCGACAATGTATCAGGACGGTGAAAATATACATTTCCTCTCTCTCATTTCAATATGTCAGTTTGTTCAACCATGCAGAGTGTGTTGAGGCTGCAGTGGGTTTCCAACATTCAAAGATAAATTTCCTTGCAATGAGGCGCGCCACATTGAACAACCTAAGGTTTTCAACTGTCAAAGTTGCCAATATCGCCAAACAAGTATTTTGCTAATGTTAGAGTTGGTGGTATCCCTGCCATTTCTGAAAAGATGTCTGAAATCCCTGACCTAACTCCAATACAATTTAGGACACTTGTCAGTGACGTCAAGAGAGAACCGTGCATTAAAGCCGATGAAAGAATTTAAATTTAAATGGGAGGTATCTGGCTTTAAGAGAAACCTCCTTGGTATAGAGACAGTGCTCATTATGAGTATCGTGCTGTCTGAAAAATTGTCGATAACGGAATTACCACCAGTTTTCCCCCTCAGTCATACTACGAGTTTTCACCCTGCAGTGTGAGATTTACCTCCAGCATTATGCTTGAGGTAAAATCATCCCACTTTCCCCTGAAAATCTGCAAAATCAGAAGAACTACCACCGACAGAATTACTATTGTGGTACTCCGACCAAAATCCCCAATGGAGTCCTATTGGATCCAAATTAATGGGGACTTACACTGCCAACACCACTTGTAATCTGGCGGTAAACCACCAGACCAACAGGTGGTAACAGTAATTCTGTTGGGCAGTATTCCCGCGGATTTACTGCCAGACTATCGTCCAACTCGTAATGGAGCCCTATCTCGCCCAGGTGTCGTCCTGTAAATCGTAACCAGTATCTTCTTCCCATGCTATACAAGCACCAGATGGATTACTGAGTTACTGCTGCGCTTTATTATACAATGTTGACAACAGTCCACGGCCAACTGTATCTTGCATGATCGTATCGAGACAAGGGTGTGATTCAGGCTCAATAGGAAATGTTGGCCATTTCTTCCAAAATGCTGTTTTCATGTGCATGAACTGAAACAACAGGATTTGGTTGTTGCCCATTTTATAAGTGAATTCTGAAAAGGTAACAAACCGCACATCTGGGAACATATGCCCCAGTCTTCCTAAGTCGTATGCGCTTATCCTGGGTTGGTAGAATATCGGAAAAGCCCCATATTGATGCATATCCGCTATAAGGTGTATTAAAACCCTACTGTTTAAACAATCTGGCCCAGGCCCCCACCATGTTCAAGACCGTATGAAACAGTCAGTCATCGTAGTACCTCTTACTAAAAATTAAAGAACATACTTCCAGGAGGTGGCACAAACCAATATGCCACAAACTGTGCTTGATTTGATTTGATATTTATAGAGCGCATGAACACCCTAAGGCAACTTGGTGCTATATCCAGCAGGTAGAAGAGCCAAACTATCCATTAAAAAAGAAAAGTCTTTACAGCGTGCCGAAAGACAAGATGGTTCTCTGTAAGCCGCAACTCAGGAGTGAGTTCAAACATTTGGTCGCCGCAACATAGAATGCGGGGCCACCTACACGAGGGAGCCAGATCCTCAGGATTGCTATAACAGTATTATCATGAGAGGGAAGGGCTCGACTGGGAATATAGGCGCAGGACTTTTGTTGCAGGCATTCATTTCCCAGTCCATAGAAAGCCTTATGAACAAGGCTTAGGGATTTAAACTGCACTCTTTTTTCAATGGGAAGCCAGTGCAGCTGGCGAAGAATAGGGGGAATGTGAGAGCAGAACAGGACTTGTGAGAACACACGTGCTGCAGAATTTTGAATTAGCTGAAGGCGTCAAATAAGATAAGAACGTTGAGTTAAATTGAGTGAATTGCAGTATTTGGCTCAAAACGATGCAAGCGACCACTGGAGTATGTAATGACACAGGAACAAAAAGAAGAATGTCCTGAAGTATTTTTATTTAAAATGCCCAGCTTGGCAAACAGCTGAGACCTGTGCTTCTTGAGTGAGGCAGAACGTTTGACACCGAGAACTTTCACCATGAGAACAGGAGAGGAGAGAGAACCAAGGCAAATAGGAATGAAATCCAAATTCCATAAAGAAGTAGCAGAAGGGTGACCCACCACCAGGATCTCTGTCTTGTCCCCATTAAGCACAAGATAGTCATCACTCATCCATCCACCCACTGCCCCCAGGCACTCTGTTAGCTGAGATGCAGCCCCCATATGTTGGAGATCAATACGAACAGTCATCTGTGCTTCATCAGCATGCGAGTAGCACCTGGAACCATGGGAATGGATGAGTCTGACCAAAGGCTGAATATACACATTAAAAGTGTAGGGGACAGGGTGGAACCCTGAGGAACACCACATGAGAGAGCGAGGGGGCGGACCGAAAGGTAGAGAGAGGCATCAATTGACTGCGCCCAGTAAGAAAAGATTTCAGCCAGGCCCGCACCTGGCCAGACACCCCAGCCTCTATTAACCGGTCAACCAGGATGGCGTGGTTGGCAGTGTCGAATGATGCTGAAATGTCTAAAAGTATCAGTGCAACCACCCCATCCTGGTCAGAGAGCAGGGAAAGCTCATCAACAACAGAGACTAACACACTTTCCGTTACCCCGGCCTGGAAGGAAGCCCGACTGGAATGGATCAAAGAAACCAGTTCATTTGAGAAAGGAACTGAGTAGAAGGTGATATAAGTGACTCAAGCAATTTTTATAGAAAATGGGAGGAGAGGTATAGGGCAAAAAATGGAGAGGACAGAAGCGTTTTTCTAGGAAGGGAACTCACCAAAGTGTGTTTCAGATGACCAGGAATGATTCCAGAACTGCACAAATGGTTCACTGTCTGAGTGACACATAAAGCAGTCTGAGGGATCGTCTACTTCTCCATATTCAGAGGGATAGGGTAAAGCATACCTCATTTTCTGCATAGCCTCCACCATTTCATCGGGACTATTGACGGGAAAGATAGACCATGACTGTAAAGGACCAGTAAAAACAGTCAGGGGAAGCCTGATCCCCCATCCTAGAGTTAATGTGGCAATTTTATCTCTAATATTCACAATTTTCTGAACAAAGAATTGAGTCAAAAAGTCACAGAGAAGTTGTAAAGGAATAACCTCAGACTGGGTACTGGGAGAAGATGAGAGTTTATGCACCAAACTGAAAATTTCCCTGAGCTGATTAATTATTAATAGCTGTCTGAATCGTCAGAGTGTAGAAGTGACATTTAGCCTCACTGACGGCTTAATGATAGCTACTGGTTTCTTGTCGCAGAAGTCGTCTATCAACCTCACAATACGATTTCCTCCACTTCTGCTCAACCTACCTACATCAGAGACAGTGCAGCCTAGGATCACCAGTAAACCAGGGCTTACAATGAGAAGAACTGTTGGTCAGGAGTCTAAGAGGAGTCAGATTGTCAGCAACAACAGTAAATGTCTGTGTTAATGAACAAAAATCTACACATTGGGTCTTCAGACACACAGATTTAATTTGAGCAATAATAGCAGAGTCAGAGACAAGACCCTACCAGCATCTGAGAGATTTAACACCAAGAGCCAAGCCACATTGCTCCTTAATATTGATGTCAAAGGGTACAACAAAATTATCAGACCAGTAGACAGGAACAACGGTTACACCGACACTAAGCCAGCATAACAGAAGATTAAATCAAGTATATTGCCATGTTGGTGGGTGGACTGATCTACCAGCTGCAGAAACCCTAAATTATGAATTTCTGACACAAATCAATGTATCATTGGAAATGCAATATCATTCATATCATGAATTTTTAAATTTTGCTTGAGAAACAAGGTGGAATAGCTTGAAGTCATTCTACACCACAGCATTGGCATAGTTCCAGAGCCCACTGGACCGGTTGTGCTCTACACACCACAGGAGCCAACGTTAGTACACCCCTTCCAGAGTCCTCTATAGGAGATTGCAGTTAAGAGTGGCATTGGATTGCGACTCCGGATGTCATCCAGCGGGGCCACAGATGACAGGAATGTACTGCAATACATGCCGGTCCGTGGAAGCAGTCGGTAAGGAGGTTAACACAAGTGTCTCCACAAAGTCCAGGCAGCTGGCATAGCTTCTCTGGCGGCCAAGTGCTGCTTTGAGACTTAGGAGCTATTCAAGGATATTTCTCAGGTACCAGAGCACTGTATTCATATTTAGGCAGCTGTCTTGTTGCCGCTCAACAACACCCTTTCAACCACAAATTCTTTCAATGAGACATATTCATTTGAGATACAACCACAGTTACATTACCTACATACAACAGGGTTATCCTAAATAATCTCAATGCACAGGTGGATATGTATCCAAACTGCACCTTAAGAAAACTGATTGTATAAGAAAAAAGAAGATCATGTGGACTGATGACATTGCAACCAACCTAGAAGCTACTGTTCAAGCTCTCTTCCCAACATATCATCCCATTTAAGTCTTGTTAGCAATTATTTGTAAACACATGTCTTGCCTAGCACTCCCCACAGGACTTTGGCACTTTTAAGAGTGAAGGAGGGGATTGTTCCTGCACTTCCTCTCCACTAGCTGCTTTGAAATTGCAGAGAAAAACAAATTAAGAGGGGGATGCAGCGTGAGCTGTGCTTTCATTGAACAGGGTAATTTAAATAGCTAGTTGTACTACACATTGTCAATTTAATTAGCAAACATACAGAATTGTACTGCAAATTGAGTGGGGCACAACAGCATCTAATAAAGTCCACTCAGAAATACAGAAGGCCAAATGCAACTTTGGTTACATTAACAAAATAGCCTCCTTTATCTGTTTTTTTGGTTGCATATTTGATGAGACCCATATTGACATGTACCTCATTAGTTATTTTTAGTTATCTTTTGGGAGTAAAAACAATATTTCCTTTCCGAAATAACAGTCACCAGTAGAATCAAATTGCAATAACATTTCTCAGCATAGATGATATGATACATCAGAATGAAGAAAGAAACACCCCTGACAAGAGACTTGGTTATTCTGGCTGGTGGAAAAGCATGGAGATGGTACAAAATGCATGTTAGCCAAGTAGTGCCATATTATGGAGCTAATGTTCCCTTCCAAAACATGTTTACCTATGTTGCAAAACAGTAACACATGGTATCTTAAGTTATTTATCTTTTATACTGTGAGACCCACCACTGTAGTTGTCTTAAATCACTGAGTCCTTGTCCCTGGGTAAGCAAGTTGTGAACCCCACCCTGTGTGTTGAACCAGAGTCTGCGGTAACAGAGGAACAAGGGAAAGTGAAGAAAGGATAGAGTAAGTTGGGGGAGTGAGCATATGTACACATGTTAGTGTAAATTAGGGCGTTGTCACTCCCCAAATAAAATGCACAGCGTAGAAGATGCGCATTGTGCCTATAAAAACCTATTCTGAATACAATTAAGGTTTTCACAGAATATCACCATGCCTTTGGTTTAAACACCGCATGGGACCACAATACGAATTTGCCAGATTTTTGAAAAACAACAGACAAATACCAAAAATGTGGGGGATAACTGTGTGTAGTGCACTCAACGTTCTGGAATCTTGTCAAAATGCAGCAGAAAGTACACTTGAGGTTCCCCTTAATACCTCAAAGGTAATAGTCAGTAATAGTTGTGAAGTGTACTTATATTGCACAAGTAGACCTATATTACAGTAACCAATACTCAAAGTTCCATATCAGAATCCATAACAACACCAGAAATTATATTTAGATGAAGCCATTGGATATGTGCAAGGTGATTTATTCTAGTCACAGCCGACACATGTTTCAACCATTCGGTCATTCTCAAGGCAGTCAAAAAGTTTTTCTGGGGATGATCCCCTATTTGATCTTTAGTAGAATTTCTCAGGTGAATTAAGTTGATATTGCAGTGCACAAAGGTGCCTCTATTAAAAAACACTGTTGTATGCCTTCTCAGTTTGTGGCTTGATTGCCTTAATGGATGTTTTGGTGGGGCGCAGTGGCCCGTCTATTTCGCTGAATCATCATTATATATAAAGGTCCCAATACCTTTGATTCCGTGTTGCACGGGTAGATCCCAAGCGATTGCCTGTGGTGAGCAATTGGGATCTAGACCAATCAAGCCACTAACTGAGAATTCAGGATCACTTTAGCAATGCTCTATGAATGATTGTCAGGTTGCACACGAATTTCAGCAAGGAAAGCAAGGACAAATATTTTTACGTGTGGCTGAAATTAAGCAAAATGTCAAATTGCGGCAAATTTAGTCCCGTGCCTCGAGCGCAATTACGGAGGCACTATAAGGAGTAGGAAGTCGGTTCTAGGCTCCTTGGAAAGCTTAGAATCTTAGCTTTAAGATGACAGCAAACCTCGCTCCTAGCCCAAACGGTTCTGGAGATACGGCCGATTTAGTAAAGGTAGTTTTTCGGATTTGAAATTTTAAAGCTCAGAATGACAGATGACACGATTCTAGGAGGCAGTTCTAATAGGCTAAAATAGTTTGGATTAGATTATTTTAAACTAAGAGATTGGTTTTGGCACAGTGCTAGCTGGGTACTCTCACTAGATTTTGGACAGGAATGCGACTTCGTCACCGATCGGGTCAGGATTGGCTGGACTTATGCTAGCAGTTCTTCACAGCGATCTGGTCTCTGTTCTCTCTGGTTCCGGATACAGTACTGCTTTCTGGATACTGCTACAGGTTCTTGCAAAAGTTCTTGGCAAAGAATTCAAACAGCTCGCCCGGCTGTTGAATAGTTTGGTTGGTTTTGAGGCCTGCTGAAGAGGATTCAGCTTGTGGATTCAGGCCTCATTGCTACAAATTCTGGAGTTAATTTCTGGTCTCTGGAGATTGATGGATTTGAAGTCTAGATCTCTGGATGTGAAGTCTGAAGTCTCCTGGCAAAGCATCCCGCAAGAAAGTGGAAAGTGAATGTCTCTACCTGGGTTTCAATGTTCCTTTTATGTGTTTTGAAAATGGGTGTGTGCCTGGGCCTAGCTAAGCCTGCCCCTCTCACTTATCATTGGCCAAGCTTTCCTCTCTCCCTTGATTGGGGGAAAGAAATGGAGTGTCAGAGTGATGCTGTAGGTTTTATGGTTAGAGGAACCTCCCCTTGTCAAATTGCACACAAATCTATTTCTGACCCAAATACATATTTATCTATGTACCATTTTTCTAATATTATAGGTCCAGTTAACATATTTTCTGTAGCACCAAACCATCTGATCCCTGTCTTTGTCCGATGTCGTGTCCACTTATGACAGAATTCTCCCTTTTTTATCCAGATAACGACCTCTAAACCTTTCCAGATTTTACACACATATGCACCAGGGATATGGGTTTCAGATGATAAAGTGTCAGATTTTTAACATGCATACATTTGGAGTAACAACCTTTTTTTCCGCTACTATCCCCAAGAACATCCCACAGGGTCCTAACACCGCTTAAAATGTGCACAGAAAAATCACAACAATGATGATGTTGTTTATATAATTTTTACAAGTCCGCACTATGAATTATCCATCTTTTTAAAATCATGCTCTGGGCCCAAAGGGGTGTGGTTTTCCAAAGCACCTGGTGGAATTTCTGGTTTATCCACTTCCCCCAAGCTCAGCTTGCTCTCACAGGCACTGCCCCTCCCAGTTTCTCCCAAGAGGAAGCCATTTTACAACCCCCCCAATATACCATTTGCCTGAGCCCGGGACAGTGCTTTGTTTAGTTTCCTGTAGTCCCCAGGTGCTCCTCCCCTAATCCAATCAGAGAGGTGTCATCTCCTTTTGGCAGGGGCAGCAGAATGCAGCCAGGCCTGGGAAGAGTTGTTGAGCCAGTTCAACTCCTGTCGGGGGTAGTTGTCAGGCAGAATTCAGCTAAATGTCACTTTAGTTCCCAGTTTTCTACATTCAAATCCAACTTACAATTTTTGCACATGCAGCTAGAATGCTGATTCTAAGTTCAAAACTATGAAATTTAAACAATTGCAACCTATGTGACACTCACAAGGAGGTCACTCATTTATTCTAAACATTTCGATTTTAGTGGCTTTAAACCCAAATTCACTTAAACTGCTGACATCCCCAGCTATTTTTTATATATACATTGAGTAATCACTTCCTTCAAGTCATTTCAGAATATAGTTTTACATTGTATCCACCTCTTAGCAAGTCTTTCCTTGGCCTGGTTTGGGTTCATTTGTTCAGTTTTACACAAAAGTCTGGTGGTTTTAAAACGCCGGCTTTCTGATAGTGGTGAGCACCAGTATTGCATCCATTTTTGACATTAAGAAAATGAATTCCCCACAGTTCTGGGTTGCTTTTGGCAATCAGCATTGCCATTCCCAATGGTTTCAGGCTACTGTGTGTGTAGCCCAATGGTGGTTTTAGGCAGTGCCCTCCTGTGCTCACAACATAGGCAACAATAGGTGGCAGCCTATTCTTCATGTTTTCCCTGTGCACTCTCTGGGGAGTTCTGGCCATCATGATGTTTTCAATGCCAGTAATGCACAGTTTTATGGTAGAGCTTGGATGCATGGGTAAAAACATCCCACAATAATTCTTAATTCAAAACAAGACCACTTTTTTAGGGTGTATATACACGTCATAAGAGCACAAAAGAGTTAAAGAAACGTTATGTTGTTTGTCCTATCAGAGCAATTCGATAGCACAGACTGTGACACATCTGTTAGTAAGACACGCCTCAGTGACATTCAACATAATACATTCAGAGGGCTGCATTGCCTGATTTGTATTTGCTGTTTTCCATGGGCATCCAATAATCTAATGTACATCTGCATATGCTTCCCCTAGAAATGCACATGCAGGGGAAGCAAGCCGTCAAGAAATAAATTACACTTCAACATGATCACTCCTTATGCATTTCAGCCATTAAAGGTGCGTAATTATTACTCCCATCACAGCGTGCAGAATCTATGATATCAGACACCATTAAGGAGCTATGTTAGCTTCCAGCAAAGTTCAGAACATTTTGGATTACACTATTACTGTGGCAGATAAACCATCCACTGCTTAAAGGTGCATCATGCACTCTGCCAGGCACACCCGTATTGTGACAGTGCATACACTGTCCTTTTTGTAATGTGGTGCATGGCACAGTTCACTGAAATGATAAGCTCTGTTTCCTCCATCCCTAAAGAGCTAAAACGTCCCTTGCGCAGAGAATGAAATATAAAACCATGGGCAGATCAGTATGCACTTAAAGCAGATACAGGCTTGGTGGTAATTATGTGTATTGAACATCTTAACAGACATCGATGTAATGATTTACAAGGCTCTGGAAGCATTCCTTTAGGGGGGAGGGGGATCAATCTAATTTGCTTCAGAGCTGCATTTAGAGACATAAAGAAAAAACATGCAATCTTTGTCAATTTGCAATGATTACAGACCATTTCTAAATGGATGTTTTTCATTGTATCTATTCAACCGTTCTGGGCGCTAGCCCTCACGTACAGGCATGCATTCTAGGTAAATGTTTACCTTTGAATTCATTACTACTTTCAGTGAGACTAACAATTTACTCCCGAGAAAGATAGCCTCCTTCCTTTTCTACCGTTCTCAGTGAATGCACACACAACTATTTTCCACTCGCACTCTCTGCTGTGCCACACACATTTAAAAACAACATTTGATAATAAATGTACATTGGCCTATTACGATCCTTGTTGGAAGCACAAGGTAAAATTCAAAGCCCTTCGACATCCTATGACCAGCAGAGTCGGTTTGAAGGTCCTTGAATGTACAGTTGGGCAGACTTTGTAGAAGAAACTTGATATACATTAGCACCTTGCACCCATATGAGAGGGCCATGACACATAGAACGGAAGTCTTTTTACTGGGCAAATCCTAACATGCACACATCTTCCCCATTTAAGAGGTATTTACTGTACATTTCAAGGATATGTCCTGTTGTTTGTTAAGACCATAAGCATGAGACAAAGCATTTCACATGGTCAACAATGTTCAGATGTGTGTGCAGTCAACAGAAGATGTGGTCTTGTTGCTCAGATTGTTTCTAGAATGCAATCACTGGAGGAGAATAAACTATGGAAATGTATGTTGCAGAGGGAATTGTGTATGCTGGTAGGGCCCACACAAGTACACAGTTTCAGTGCAACACTCACTATATTGAGAGATTCTTTGGAAAACAGTGGTGAGGCAATTCAAACCACACTACCTTTGAAAAAAATGCATCCTCCAAGCACCATGCCACATTAAACATGTGAGCATACTCAAGCAGTGCTGTTCATCATATTTCCACAAGAATGTCACATACAGTGGATATATACAATGCAAAATAGAATTCCTTTGCCATCTCCACCTCATGTGTTGGAGCAGTGACAGCCAGGAAGCAATGACTAATTAAGTCAGACTATTCAGCAATGTGTCCTCCTTTCCCCCTCCACCCATTCTCATTCCCTCCATTCCTCCTCTGAATCTTCCCCTTGTCCCCCTTTCTCCCTTCTCCTCACCTCCCAGGGAATCATATGGACAATAATAAACAGCTTCCTTTCTAATCACATCACAGAAATAACAAAGAACGGGTATAGAAAGAAAAATACGTTTAGGAAAGGGCACGCATGTTTTGCCTTATTACAAGATAAGTCACACCAAGTGTTTAGATAAGAAACTTAAAAGTTGAGTGTCAAAAAACATTTTTATCCACCCTGTAGGTGCAGTGGAAACAGAGTGGATCACCTGTTCACTCTGGTTTATTTTATATACAAATAGAAGAGATCTATAATGCAGTTTAGGTATCTATACTAATGAATTATTGATGTAGAAGGTAAAGAAAAAAGTAGAGACATCCTTGAGAGAGTATCTTTTCTCACACTACCCAGTTTTTAAAATAGCACTGTTTAATGCAAAGACAAGGCAACATAATGTACGTTTTTGGCCTGATGAAGGGCAGGTAGAATTGTGTAATACAACGCACACACATAAAAGGCCAAACCACAATGTGCCAACTTGATATTTTTAATATAATATCTGGGACTGTGGTGAACATGTGTAAAGGTCTACATCCCACCAGATCGAGATCGAGTGTGATTGTCGAAGGGATGAGTCATGTTTTCTAACCCCCCCCCATGTTAAACATGCACAGAATCAATATAACATATGCATTTTAATAATGTATTAATGATCTATGTATTATGTATTAGCTGTCTCGCAAATGTGACAACATTATCCTTTTTGAATATGCCCCTTCAATCCAAATTAAGTATTAAAAACATTATAATACCTTGACCTCGAAAATAAGAATAACTAGTAATAAATGGATACTTGATAGTGAAACCACACAACATCTTTAGCAAGTATAGTGCTGGTCAATTGTTTGAGGGTTTAAGAATTGTATTCCTGCCAACCACAAAAAAAAATGAAAAATAACTACTGCAAGTGTTCATTACAACCAACAGTGATATTGTGGTATTGTATAAAATGAAAGTGTTGCTTTTGGAAATATTGGAATGTACCATTTGGAATAACAATCTATCTCGATCCGCCGCTCTCCCAATTATGAGAATTCATAATGAGCTAGGCTTTCCTTTTTAAAAATCCCTAATATTATGGAAAAACTGTCTTTATTTTACAATATTAACTGAAAATACTCAGAAAAGTGATCTGTATAGGATTGTGGAGGAGTATAGTTCTAGAGTGTTAAATGTGTTTCTCTCATATTGTGATGATATCCTAGAACATATTTGCTGCGGCAAACAATTCTGCTAATCAATCCTATTCAGTTTAAAAAGACACTTCTGGAATGGGACTGGTGCAACAATAAATGAAAATAACTAATTTGAAGAATGTCACAATATGACAGAATTCATACGTTGGCTAAGGCCTTACCAAAATATGTTCTTAAATGTCCCTGCACATGCTATTGCACTTTAATACTGCTTTTCAGACTCAATTGTGTACGCAGTTTGGAAACCTATGGATCATTCCATGTAGAGAGAGGATGTAACATATGCAAAATTCTAGAATCTTTAAAAGACTTGTTTACAGGCTGTGTGAACATGTTAGAGATTAGGACAAAGGTGTTTTCCAGATTCATTTATGGTCCCTCACGAATTATAGCTGATGAATGTATTGTGTCTGTTTGTTGGCAGGAAGACAGATCCCTTAATTATATTTTACAGCAATTAACATGTATATTAGATTCATCTAGTGTTTTATACAAACATGTTTTATTCACTCCTGTTTTAATCTTTTTCTATATTCATGTAATTGTGGAAGGTTTTTATTGTTAACCAGATCACAATGATCTAAATAACATATACACTATGGATTAAGTAACCTTTACTAGTATTACTTAATGAGTTATATACATATGTCATTGGTAAACATCAGAACAAAGAATGGATTTTGTATGGGTGCGTAAATAAATATATATATTAGCGTGAACATATAGATTTAACACTGGGTACGTCTGATTTACTATAATTCTATTTGCTGTAATAATCTACGCAATGCTACTTGGTATGATGCACCTTGGCACTCGATTGCGTGTCTATACTAACAGCACAACAGAGGAAGCTATATGATATGGCATGGTTTGGTGCTGTGTACCATGTTCTAATGATGTTTATATACTCTCATGCGCTATGCACTTTAGAATATGTCTATATGTCCTTTGTATGACCATTTTTTCATAACGAGTGCTAGTCACCATATTGTACAGCGTACGGAACCTAATGCTTTGGAACTACAAAATAATACAGAGCATGAGGCAGCACGGAGTGGGCATATATACTAAATATGAACCATTCAGTCCAATTACGGCATTGCTTGCCTAAATGACTATGTTGTCACAATGCTAGGGGAATCATGCATTGAAGGATCTTTTACAGTTGCCATTCCTATTTTTATTTATTTGTGAGCGAGCCATGAGGATTTATCAAAGGCATCACTGCACAATGGGATTAGCCTTTGTATTTTCACAGTTATTAATTTAACACATTGGATATGGAATGCGTATGATGGGCGAAATGTTAGCAGCGACACCTTAGTGTAGCTTTATTGACTGGCACAGTGTGTGTCTGAAAAACGTATAGCACATATAAAAACAAACATGGGGCTATGTTCGTTCATAATAACGGCAAAACCTCTTCTCTTTCGACAATCGTTGAAACATATGTTCTTGTTTAAAAGGGGTGGATAAACAATCGCAAAACCATGTGACCAAGCAACTAGGTGTTGCCAAATGCATCATTGTCCCTATCCTGACCATTTTGTGGAGATGTACAGAAGACGTTTTAACGGTTGTAACTTGAAACAATAAAGAAGATATTTGCCTTCATCTTTTTGGATGCTGCTTTCTTCTGTGACCGCGGGCTGTTAAAGAAATTCCCGACATGGAGTGTGACTTAATTTGACTAGTGTGTACACACCGGTGAATATTGGATAGATATATATATTATTTAGTAAATCTGGAATTATTATCTATTTATTCAATGTTTAACATTACTCAAAACTCTGATACAGTAGCATTCATTATTTTACTTTCCAAAATTACCAGATTAAAAATATTTTACTACTATGGTGCATGCTGCAGCCATAACTACAACACTCCAATATATTGTTTTCTTTCAATGAGAACATTCTTTAATATATTAAGTAGTTCATGATAGGTCTCCCGATCTACCCTGACATCCTGTTACCAACATTATAAACACAACCCCTTTTGGCGACTTTGCATCAAAATTAATGTCATACATAATGTCATCAGTGATGTCATCAATGACAAGTTTGATGCCATCTTTGGTGTCCTGGGTGTTATTCGTAGCAGTGCACGGTGGTGGCGCGAGTTATGGTTGCTTAGCTTATCATAACTGGCAAATTTCTAGGGTTTTTCGGTTTTTCTTGTAACCATCACGTCCCTTTAACAACGTTTTTTTCTGTGAATTTCATAGGTTTTAATTAGCGAAAATGTTTCATGATGTTACATCACTGTATATAAGTTATTCATAATTCCTCTTTTAACATATTGAAAGAACTGTAAAGCTCCTTTAACAAACATATGTTTTGGACAGAATACTGATGTGTGTTATTATCAGAAGTGCATGGTGGGGATGCAAGTCATGGTTGAATTGCCTAAGGCATGAGGCTCGACCATGACCCCAGCCCCACCAAACCACCCCCATTATCCATTGCACCTACCCTGTATCCTAGTTCAGTGTCCACTATAGACTCATAATGTGACCGATGGCCAGTGCTCATGGCTTGCAGCCATGGCCAATTTACACAAACCATGCCACATTCCCCAATAGGCAAATCAGAGTAGAAATTTATCCTAGCTGAGGGCCAGGCCCACTGCCCAGCCAGCAAAGTTATATCACTATTTTTTGTGCTTACATTTTGACACTTTCAAACAAGTAAAACACAGGACAGATTTGAAAAAGCATGCTTTCAGGTCCGTAATGCTGCTCCTCACTCAAGTTTGCTGTAATCACTTTCAGCACTTGGGGCTGCAGCCACAAGCAGAATATGTTTTCCCATTCAAACCGAGGGCTTTGGCCATGCCACATACCCCAATAAGTAAAACAAGGTACACATTTGTCCTTGCTCAGGGCCCGGCTTATTGCTTAGGCACCAATGTTATATCACAATGTTCTTTACTTATATATTGACACTTTTAGAAAAAATAGAACACAGGACAGATTTGCAAAACCATGCTTTCACGTCCTTGCTGATGCTCCTTACAAATGTTTGCTATAATCCTGCGCAGCACTTTGGGCTGTAGCCACAAGGAGAATATTTTTTCCCATTCAAACCTATCCCGATTTGCCCATGGCCACAGGCTATACCTCAGTCACCAAAGGTATATCACTATTGTTTGTACCTACATTATGACACTTTTCAAAAAATAAAACACACACACACATTTGCAAACCATGCTTTCAGTACCTTACCAATGTTCCTTGCTGCAAATCCATCCATGTTTTATTTTTTGAAAAGTGTCAAAATGTACATACATAAAATAATCATATAATGTAGCCCCCACCTGGCAAAATCCATTCAGACTTTACACAAAAATTGAAGGTTGGGTCTATTCTCTTTCTGAAAACATTTGTGCACATTCGTCAAATGGCAACAAAGCTATAAGCCATCTAAAAGTGTGGAGAAACCTTCTCTAATGTTGTGCCCTCTCGAAAAAATCCCACCAGACTTTGCAAAAACGTTCAAATTTGGGTCTAAAATCTTTTGCAAACCTTTGTGCAATGGCACCACACTTTTAAGCCTTTCAAATATTTTGGGACCCCCAACCCCATCTAATTTTGCTCCCTCTTTGCAGAAGAGCATCACACATTCAGGGTCTGGTCTAGAATGACGTTGCAGGATTTCATGCAGTTTCATTGAGTGGCACCAACGTTCTAAACCATCCAAAAATAGATTTTCTCCAACACTGTAATTCAGAAAAAGGCATGGAAGTCCCCAAATAATCTGAGGTGTCCGCAAACATCACAGGACTGTCCCCAAACATCTTGACTTTCAGGTACTTTTGGAGATGAAAAAACACCTGTTTTTGGCTTTATATGGCCATATCCCATCCCATCCTCATCAACCCTCACCTCCCCAGAGATTGTTTCATTAGTTTGACAAGTGCTATGCTGTGTGTTTTAATATGTTTTTACTGCAATGTCGGCTGACAACGACAGCTGTCTGCGAATCCAACATGACAACCTTTTCAAAATATCTGATGTAGCTCATGTTTTTTACTACCCAATCAGCGGGTGCGCCCGATGTCTGCAGACATCACACTGGGCCCTGATTGGTCCAGAGGGGTGTGCACCGAATGAATGGGGAAGTGAGTTCGTGGACAGGACCCAGATATCACTAATTTCATTTTACCTACTTTTTGATTTAAAAGAAAAAACAAAAAAAGAACAACTGGACGGGTTTTCATTGCGTCTATGAGGAAAACCACATATTTTGGGAACCCCCTATAACTTTGCCCCCCTTGATGAAAGCTTACTAAACTTTACAGAATCAATCCGGGCCATATACATTTTTTGCATAATTTGGTTAGGATTCGTCCGAGGGGGGTAAAGTTATAAGCCATCCAAAAAGTGTCATTGTAGAGTTAACATTTTTATGTAAGAAATAATAACTTTGTTGTGTAAATAATTGAAAATCTATGTTGGGTAATGACAAGTAAGAAGTCAGTGATAAGAGTGAAAAGTTCATAGTTACAGTCTTTACCCACAGATAAAGTAATTTAATGTGGTAATTAGTTGGAAGCATCTTTAGTCACAATAGTTTTAGTCCCTGTTTGGAAGCATCTTTAAAATGCATGGCTCCAATCAGTAGTTCCCACCTCTTGATATTTCTTTGAGCACTTAGAACTATTGAATTTGATGTGGTTGTCCATAGGCATGGACAAGTATTAGAAATGTACAGTCTGCCATTATGGAAATCCCATACATGTGCATATCAGAGCCCACTGTGTAGCTGTTCAGAGTCCATCCGTTCAGTGGGATGCAGGTGGCTTGTGACACAAATAACATCAGTATATGATCTCTCTCTCTGTGGCTGAGGATGCATTATAAATACGATGAAGCAATCTGAAGGCTTCCACATTCCCTTCTGACATTGTTGTACAACATATTAAGGGAGTTTGGGGCACAAACATGACAACTGGTAAACGTGAATGCTCTATGTCAAATTCAACTGCATTTAATGTTTGAAGGCAACATCCATACAGGCAAGTCTGTCTCTAGCATATGAATTCACGACCTGGCAGGTGACCTTATAGCTTGTACAAAACAGTAGTATGTGAACACATGACGTTGTTTACAATATCAATTGTAAGTGGCACATTATGCCAGTTTCTAGATATGTGATACTTCACCTAGCATTTATTGACTATAGGAAACTTGTGTGCAACTCAAAATGTGCCAACATGGAGAACCCCTCTACTAAAAATGACCACCGCGTTAGTATCCTATTCTAGGGCAGGTACTCACTCTGGAGGATCTACAGTCATATTTCAACTCACTGTTCCTTACCAGAGAAGAAAATCATATTTACATATCAGTAAGCCTGACCCACAAGAACAATTCAGCATGAAATTGATAGCCACGTCTCTCCTAACAAGAGTATGATAGCAATTCCAATATATTTGCCTAGTTGTCCATCATCAGTAATGTGTTGCTTTAATTATCTAAGCAAGCGAGTAAGGTATTCATGTCTGGATTACCCTTTACAATGTGGGGTTGGGATTTTGCAGTGAGGTGAAATATGTCTTTCCAAGGAGAAACCACTAGCTGTTCCACATCTGGACTACCCTTTATTACTTAAGGAGAGGTCCCATGACCTTCCAAAAGAGACAACATTGTGAGACCCTTTACTGAAAATGAATATGGCTTAAATCGCCTGTTCTATCAAAGGTACACTTTCAGGTGGCTCACACATCACATTTTAGTCAACTGAGCCTCATCAGGGGAGAAATATCTATTCACATATCAGTCTGTTCCTAAACAAAAGGACCGTCCAGGAAAAAACATGCTGGGCAATTCTTCTGTGAACAAGAATACCAACAGCAGTACCAGACATGTGTTTCTGCCTTGTCGCCAGTGAGGTGTGACTGTGGTTCTGTGTCTCTCAAGCCACAGAGATCAAAGATTCCTCATCTTGACGAACCTGAATGATAAAATCACAGGCATTCCACATTTGAAAACAAATATGTGAGCCCCTCTGCAGAGAGGTTCAGCCATACTGAAGAAATACAGATTTTATTTGCCAAAAGTAGATGTAATGGAAAAATATGGTTGGGCAAATATGTTTTTAGCATGATTGGTAAGACATTCGTGGGTACACAGACATCCTGATGACTACAAGCAGAAAGTTAACGAGTAATACATGTATCTGCCATCTACCGCACTGCACAAGAAAGGAAAACTGGACCTGTGATTATTTTGCAAAATATCATGCTAATAATTAGGAACCATTTTTTACAGAAGACACTTGGACATCTACTTAGCCACTGGCAGGTCAGTCTTTCGAATGTACACTGGGGGTAATCAATGGCATACAATAGATTGGTGGGCCAGTTTAGTTACAGTTCAGAATCAGGTCATGCTTTGCATATCATATGGTATGACAGGTTGTACCCCCCACTACAGGCTAAGGGGCAATTAGAGAAGGCTACCCTAATACACAGCTAAAGAGAATGTCATGAAAGCAAATGTGTGTACTGTATGTCCGGTGTTGTTGTATTCTAGAGACTTAAGATACTACAGTTCTGGGTTCACCTTTCACAGGACCTGTTCTAGTGTCCGGCAGGCAGAAATAAATCAGTAATTGTATGGAAAAACACAAAAATGATGTTTTAGTTGGGTCTACTGGCCAGTTAATAAGCATCAAAGTGGTCCATAATGCATTGATATTTGCTGTTGGTGCATTTGGGTGGTGTAAAGGGAAGGTGTGTTTTAGAACACACATTCTGCTTACCATGGAAACCGTTAATGTCATGACATGAATTTACAGAAGCACTGAGAGGTTGGATTAAGAACCTTCAAGACTTCTAGAGCAGGACATATGGACTTGTTTTTTACATTTATGTTGTGCTTTCATCAGTGATCGAGCCTGTCCCCATGGCCTAAAGGAATATGTTTGTCTGCCCCATGTGGCAGAGACCCCATGGTATTGAGGTAGCCTGACCTGCAGGAAAGACACTATAACACCTGGTGCAGTTGAACCCCCCAACCCCCAGACACATTTTAGACATTCAGACTGAAGGGTAGAAAAGCATCCATCATCCAATGAAAACTTTATTAAAAAGGTATATGTGTTTGTGGGTGCACGTCTTGTGCATGAAAAGTACACATTTGTCCGAGTTTGAATGAGCATGTATGCATATATCTGACTTCATGTGCATGTTGTGAATGAAATGTGTGTGCACATGTAGGTTTCAAGAAGTGTGCATGTGTGTTTGGAAATTTACAAATGTTTTCTGAAGTGTGTGTGTATTCATGTGTTGTTGTAGGAGAGTTTCAATTAGTTTATTATTGAATGTGTTTATGTGAATTTATGTGCATGTGTGAGGCCATGCGAGTGGTGGACATGTGTGGCAGGGTAGGTGAAAACGCTTGGACCACAAAATGTGCTGTATAGTATTGTGCTTGCAGATAATGCAGGCAACAACACAAAACCAATTTAAAGCAGACATACTGCTATGTATCTGGGCCCAGGCAACATG
This sequence comes from Ambystoma mexicanum, assembly GCF_040938575.1. NCBI lineage: Eukaryota > Metazoa > Chordata > Amphibia > Caudata > Ambystomatidae > Ambystoma > Ambystoma mexicanum. The sequence continues at coordinate 1,175,500,884 of NC_090929.1, forward strand.
AGCATGTGTTCTGTAGGATAGTAATGCACATATTGTAAACACACACCTCATAACCCTTTATTTGGCTGTCCTGGCATATATTAAGGGCAATTCTGGAAGACACTAGTATATATTTGCCCACAAATCACAACATTGCCATTCGATAGGCAATGCTGGCATATATTTTGGAATGAGGCATCATGAACATGTAATTTACATTGGCAGGGGTGTGACTGTGGGCACCATACTGAAAGTGGATTACAGTGGTAGAACTGGCATATTTTGAAATAGTTTTAAATGTGTAAAGGTGATGAAACACTTGTGTATAGGTGCGTTATAAATAAAATATTATATATATATATATATATATATATATATATATATACACACTTTATTTATTGGCTTACTTTGTCACTTTTTGCCGGCTCATTCCTCATTTCTATCTTGGCTCCAGTGCGGGTAGATTTCCGCTCCCCCACATTACAATATGGCTGCCATTGAATCCATGCCTCAATGCACCCTTCATTCCATTGACACAGTGAAAGGACTACATGATTTTATAACTATGCTTTGGTCCTTTTTTTCTTTACGTGACCAAGCGCTCAGTTGAGCGTGAAACGCGTTGTCTGCAGGTCGTGCCTACGGGCGTCCTGCCTCTGTTTCTGCTGCTTTCCCAGCCGTGTTTTTACACACTTTTGTGTTCGTTTCATTAAACTTTTTTATGACCTTCTTCGTGTGAGCTGCGCCTTTTTTGTTTGAATTTTGCCATCTGATCCGCAGAGAGTGCGGTCTTCCCTCTCTCCTCTCTTTTCTTCTGAAATATTTTTACACGGAGCGCACCGTGTTGGACCTGCACCGAGACCTCTTCTGTGGCGCGCCTCATTGAAAAGTTACGCAAGAAGGACATTTCTAAATGGTGGGAGGAGCATTAATTGCAAAACTACTTGGACATTGGACGTGTACCGCGAGGATTACGCATTATGACAATGCCCTCCTTCGAGGACCAAGATCCTCGCATGCTCCAAGAGTGGGGAGAAGCCAGTAAAGGTTGCTCTGCGCATTTACTCACCATCTTGGTCAAATATGCTAAATCTGATCGAGCAATGGCCTTAGAAGAACTTGAAAAGAAGGAAACTAAACTCAATAAGGTGTCCCCTAGTGAAGAGGGTAAACAACTACGCAACAAAATCAATGAGGCTCTACTTATATATGAAGATGATATTAAACAGCGAAAACATCGCAAGTTTATTAGGGACAAACTGGATTACGAGACAGGAAGTATCTTCACTTTTACAAGAAGATTTGATTCTTTGCGGAAAAATCCCGTTATCCAGCCTGCATCCACTGCTTGTTATTGTTCTTGTTGTTATTGTAATTTTGCACTTATATAGCGCCTTACATACCATTGGTATGGTCTGAAGGCGCTGGTAAGTTGAACGCCCTTGGGAACCAAAGTTCAGATCAGTAGAGAGAGTAGAGAGAGTCAAAGAAGTGCATGTGAGCACCAGATATGTGTGCAGCTCGTGCGGTATTCGTGTGATAGCTGCTTCTTAGCGATAGGTGTGGTGGTTGAGAGATCAGGAGAATGTGTTCGTTCTGGCAGGATTTATCCAGAACGGATGTGGCTGCGTTAGGCCTGAGGAGAACGCCTGGCTGGGGGGTGTGAAACCAGCAGTGATGTGGAGTAAGCGGCCGACGTTGGTATGAGAACAGTTATACCGAATGGTGTCATAGTATCTCTGCGTTCTAGTTGAGTGGTGATGTAAAGGAGAGAGTAAGCGTGTTGGTGTGATATGATGGGTTATATGCTCTTTCGAACATTCTCTGCATTCCAGATTGTACTATATACGCTCCAGATACATTGTTTTGTTTCTAAATCCACACATAGGATATTGGGCACAATTTCTAAATGCAACTTTCTCAGTGAGGCTATTGGGCACAATTTTTAGATGCAACTTTCTCATTGAGGCTATTGGCCACAATTTCTAAATCCAACTTTTTAGAGAGGCTATTGGTGCAACTTCTAAAAGCAACTTTCTCAGAGAGGCTATTGGGTACACTTCTAAATGCAACTTTTCTCAGAGAGGTTATTCTTCTGCAATGTGGTGATTCTGGCACTATTTCGTCTGAATCTGATATCACAGTTACTGAGAATGACGAGCCTCCTGCGAGGCTTAATTTTTTAGACGAGATGCGGCTGTTATGCCAAGACGGGAAGAATCAAAAATGTGGCAAAGGTCAAGGCAGGGGAAAAGGAAGAGGAAAAGGACAGAAATTGCAAGGAGGAATACAACTCGCCGAGGCCGGCGTGGGAAACGGCTCAGGAGCACGTCAAGAGAGCAGATCAATGCTCTCTGGAGCCAAAAAGTAACCATCAATACCATGAAGCTTTGTCAAATAATTAATCTGTCCATTCATGTTCTCACCAAAGCTCAAACTTCGGTCCTCTCCCTTGGACTCAACTTCTGTCCCACCAAGTCTTTTGATTATGTACAGGCACGTCTAGATCTAGACAGGTTTGTCTGCAAGATCAAACTCAAGAAATTCTTCTCTATAAATCCCACTGTGATCAAGCCCTCTGTATCTCGTACAGGCCGGACTGACCTTCTGATTTCAGATATTCCATCTCTTATGGATTTGGCCTGTCTTGAAGATTTCCAGTTTGATCCCTTAAATGTTGACCTCACTGATTTTGACATCAATCCTAACTGGGACGTTCATACCGAACTCACGGATAAATCTATTTTTAATCAACAGTTTCTGGTTGGTGGATGTATTGAAGCATTTTATGATTTGTGTGTCAGTGATCTCAGAAAATTACGGAGGACTGTCATCAGTAATAAACATAATCTGACCACTTCCCAGTTTATGACCATCGATGAACTGCAAAGTCTATCAAATATTGTTATTAAGCGGGCCGACAAGGGGTCGAATATTGTGGTTCAGGACAGGGTCCACTATGTTACTGAGGCTAATCGTCAATTTAAGGATCGACTGTGTTATGCCCAATTATCAAAAAATCCTTTTGGTGACATACAGTATGAACTTAATATCCTCGGTACTAAGTGGGTTGATATTGGCCTAATTGAGGATGATACAGATAAACTTCTTGTTCCCTCTTGCCACACTGTACCCACCATCTATTTTCTACCTGAAACCCACAAATCTCTTACTCATCCACCTGGTAGACCTATTGTTACTTTATATGGTTCTTTGCTTGATCACTTGGCCCAGTTCATTGATGAGATCTTATTTCTTTTCGTTTCTGTTTTGCCTTCTTATTTGCGGGACACTAAGGATTTTTTGCAACACATCACCAATACACCTTGGGAGGATGGTCTTGTTTTGCAACCCTCAATGTCGTTTCCCTCTACACCTCGATTGGTTATCAAGTGGGAATGGGAGCCTGCAAATACTTTTTAGATACCCGCTCATTGAATCACTAAGGCCATAGTTCCATGACTTTGGAAATGTTGTTTTTTTGTTTTACCAACAGTGTCTTTCTGTTTGAGGGTTCCTTTTTCCGGCAGGTAAGGGGGACTTCTATGGGCAGTACCTTTGCCCCATCATACGCAAACCTGACAATGGGGTGGTGGGAGGCTACTTTTTTAAGTGATTTGCTCGCATCCCGCTTTTCCACACAAATTGTCGCCTGGTGGCTATATATTGATGATGTTTTTGTTATATGGAAGGGTACCGAAGCTGACTGGCAATTTTTGTGAAATGTTTAAATACTAACACGGTCCAACTACGCTTTACTGAATGCCACAGTACCACCAAAATTCTTTACCTTGATGTGGTTGTGACCCTTGAAAGATCTGGTTTTCACACAGCACTACACAAAAACCCTCTAACACCGGTCTATCTCTGCATGCCACTAGTTGCCATCCAATGTCATGCAAACGCAGTAGTCCTTATGGCGAATTCATTCGCTATAGAAGGAACTGTACAGACCTGGCATCTTTTGATTATCACTGTGCCCAGGCGGCTCTTAATTTTGTGAAACAAGGCTACGAGCGTAGAACTATAGAAATGGCCTACACCAAGGCCAGTGGACTGTGTAGGGATCAACTATTGTATGGCATTGAGTCCGATCAGACTACTACTTATGATGAACCTAGACTTATTGTCTTGTTTGATAATGCCTCTAACCATGTCCGTAGAATTATTGAACGACATTGACGTGTTCTCATTTTAGATGAAGATCTATGCCCTCTACTTTCTAAACGTCCCACCATCACATACAAAAGAGTACCCTCGCTTAGAGACAAACTAGTATCTAGCTTTCTGTCACCCATCGACAAAAGTTCTTCTCTCACCAACTGGTTGGCGGTCTCCCCCATATGCTTTAACAAATGTTCTAAATGTAAAGCCTGTGCTCATGCCACTGTATGCAAATCTTTCATACATCCAGTCACCAAATGCAATCAGATCATTAAGCATTCTATGAACTGTGATACTGTTTTTGTAGTCTATGTTCTCTCATTTCCCTGCATGAAGTGGTATGTTGGGAGTACCACATGTAAGCTTAAATTAAGGATCTTGCAGCACTTTAGGGCGATTAAAAACTCGGATCCCGCATACCCTATGGCTAAACACTTCATGCATGAACATGGAATGACCTGAATTTGCTTAAATGTTTAGCAGTGGCACATGTTCCTATCCATCGAAGGGGTGGCGATCGTGTTTTAAAGCTCAGACAATTGGAGACGAGATTTATTTTGGACTTCGATACCAAGTTCCCCAATGATCACAACCTTGATGAGGAGCTATATACAAATTTGGTTACTTGAGGTCCACTATTATACTTACATGGGTCTGCCTTCCTTTTTTGATATATCATATCTGATTCCACTGCTTGTTCTGAGTTGTCTTTTCCCCTTCTATTTTTAAAGTGTTTGTTCACTGTGCTATCCCTGGCCATTAAATACTACTATTTTTCCACCTTATTTTACTGGTGGCTTTATTATTTCAATTTGTTTGAGACCCGCATTGGTCTCACTCTTCAGCTGCTGCAGTCACAACCTTTTAGGAAATCAGCTTTATTTTAAAACATTACCTGTAGTCCTTGGCTTTTAAAATGTTTATTCATTACTTAATTTCCTTTGCTGTGATTCTTTGGTCGAATTTCTTTGGCATTGTGCCACTGCCAATGCACATTCCTTGAAATTTTGGGTTGTACATTTGAGACTGCCATTCCGTTCTCAGTTGCTCTGTCAGGTTGACCTTTGTGTTATCTCCAGTTATCTTGTATGTACTGTATAGGGTAGAGTTGTATTTTGCCTATTTTGCACATGTAGCTATTGCTATTTTGGCTTTGCATATTTGCACATGTTGCTTTTTTCATGTACTGTATTGTTAAGAGATGCAATGTGCAATTTTTGCACATGTTTATGCTGCTATTTTGGTTCTGCTTATTTGCACAAGCTCATGCTGCCAATGTTGGCTTGCACTTGCACTTTATGCCCTCCATCTCCAGTCCCAGTATGACATACCGCCTGGGTTTTAACTTTTGTATACATGAACTAGCTGTTTTTATCCTGACATAGATTTGACCCATTGTGGTCTTTTTATACCATCAATGTATTTTATTCTACTCTACGACCAACACTCATCTAATTTTTTTAGTGCACTATGTACTTATTGTGTGTGTAATTGTCCTTTTTCGACCAGGAATCCACAGTGGAACTTGGGGTGCATTTGGTTTGGTTCATGTGACTTAGCCCATTCGCTTTGTCGCCTCCCTTATTATTTTAGGGCTGCCTTTATATTGTGTGCACTTTGCACTTTATTTATTGGCTTACTTTGACACTTTTTGCCGGCTCATTCCGCATTTCTATCTTGGCTCCAGTGTGGGTAGATTTCCGCCCCCATTACAATATGGCTGCCATTAAATCCATGCCTCTGTGCACCCTTTGTTCCATTGACACAGTGAAAGGACTACATGATTTTATAACTATGCTTTGGTCCTTTTTTCCTTTACGTGACCATGCGTTGTCTGCTGGTCGTACCTACGGGCGTCCTGCCTGTGTTTCTGCTGCTTTCCCAGCCGTGTTTTTACACACTTTTGTTTCATTAAACTTTTTTATGACCTTCCTCGTGTGAGCTGTGCCTTTTTTGTTTGGATTTTGCCATCTGATCCGCGGAGAGTGCGGTCTTCCCTCTCTCCTCTCTTTTCTTCTGAAATATATATATATATATATATATATATATATATATATCATAGGGCATTGGTGGCCGCCCTATAGTTAAGGTAAGTTGGACTCCCATAGGAGCCTCAAAAAATTCTATTGTTAATACATTTTGATTCCAGTAACAGAGTTAATTAGGGAGACTTGGGTCCCGTCAGACTGCAAAGTTTGGTTAAAATTTGTTAAAAAATAAAAAAAGTTATTAAGACTACAAACAAAATAAACTCAAAGTTCTGTGTCCTACTTCCCATTCATTTTCCCATAGACAAAGAAGGTCAATTTTTGCCGAACCGCACAGTCCAAACTGCTGGATGGATTTGGAAGTCTGAAACAACTTGGCCATTTAGCATTTAATGGAGGACTTTTAGTGATTTGGGGTTATTCTGTGCTGTTAGATTTTTTAAATATTTGATGGAGAAGGGATGTCCCTTCTCCAAAATAGATAGCAATATCTCAGGTAAATTTCCAAAACTGTTTTTTTTTAGAAAGGAAAAAGCTGCCGTCTTGTTTGTGAGAGATAGCCGCAGATATAGCTGAATAAAGCACAAGTTCCAAGACCACTTAGAGCAACATGACCTACGGGCGCAGGCCCCTTCCCAGCTTTGAAGCTAAGCAGGGTTGGTCCTGGTTACTGCATGGAATGGAAACAGTCCACAGTCCTGGATGTATTTCCTCTGTTTTAAATATCTCATAACACACTAAGAAAACACACACCATCTGCATTATTATTTTTTTAAACAGTGCTATTGTCAGTCCTTGAAAGTATTGCAATTAGAGACATTTTTTTTGCCTTTTTCTGAATTACATTCTCGTAGTTTCACAGTCAAGATGAGGGGGAATAATGCCATAAACCTTATAAAGCAGAGTATTGTTGAAATCTAGACATGGGGTGAGGAGGGAAAATTATGAGAGGTCAAGTAAGACATGAATATATGCCCATGTTGTGGGTAAGAGAGTTTGTATTCTGGACACTGGTGCAGTTGTTTGCCCGTGATTGTGGCTGCTTTTCACAGCACAAATAAAGAACACAAGTAGGTGGACAACATAACTTTCTCACAGAGGGCGTATGCAACCCCTCAAGGTTTTTGAGGTTGGCAAGCTTGCTCAAGTATGTGGCTACCTGCATTGTACTCAGGTTGTCATGTTCCCAGTGCAGATGCTTACCCACAAGACCACAAGCACGTGTTTCATATTAGGATTTTGTTTTCCAGGGAATATTTGACAACAGATTTCTGGGTTTAAAATGTGAGCATCTTTCATAATTTGCCATCATATTTATTGGAACATTTCTTCTCTCAGGTTATTTTTCTGGTATTCATTACTTTTTTAAAAGTCCAATGCTTTTTTGTCTTGCCAATTGAACTACATTTGTATATTTCAATGTAAGATATCATTTCTTTTACTGTGCATATATTAATGGAGACAAAGGAACCTGGGCTAATGTTATTCTTGCAGTCGCTCATTTATTCCCTTTTCCCTGCTGCTTAAATGAGTTTAGTCGGGGTTGTGCAATGTATCACAACATTCACCAAGAGACCAACCATAAACACGGGGATTGAAGCACACTGCTTAACCAAAGTGTGTGATTCTTGGCGAATAATTTAATGTCACTGCACATTGCCTAAACACGTTGTGAGTTCTCAAAGTCTGCTATATTTTATACATAATAACACATCAATACTTATACAGCTACGGTGACATCATGGGTGAAAAATAACTGACCATGGTGAGTGACATGAGTCTCCCATCCATGCAGTAACTAGGACTGACACTGCTTAACTTAAAACAAGGAAGGGGCCAGCCCCCTCAGGCCACATTTGCTAGTTAAGTGGCCCCCTCAGACCACATTTGCTAGTTAAGTGGGCCCAACTTACAAGAACACCTAAATCTGCACTGTCATTCCACCCCCATTGCACCCCAATACTGTCATTCCTCCCATGCTGTCATTACTTCCTGTGCTGTCATGATTCCAAACCACAAGTTCATTACTCTGTCATTCCTGCCCCTTTTCTGGCATTTCTCGCACTGTATTTACACTTATATGTGGTGTCATTACTCCCTCTGCACTATTGCTCCTCCCCTGTGCTGTCACCACCCACATTCTTACCTAATCATGTAATATGCAATAACGAATGCAAAACACCACACTATTGGCTTTCCAATGCTAGTTTTGTTATTGTAGAACTACTAAAATAAAAAATGTATACATTATGTGAAATAAAAGTATACAATATATGTCTAAATATTATTTACTTAAAACACATTCAATCATGTTGAGTGTGTACATCTAGCAACAAAAGCTTCATACATGGCCTTAAGTAACTCTCTTCAGATGTAGTGGACAAGAGCTGGCATGTGGCCATGCCTTGTGTGATGTATACATACCCTCACCTAGTATGTCTTGTGCATTGTCTGTATCCATCCTTTGGAGGTAATTTGCGTATGTAGTGCCCTTGAGCAATTCCCTATGGGAGGTAATCCACTATAAAATGCACACATTACAATTCAGAAGTGCCATTCTTGATTCTACGGCTGATGCCTTATGTAGTGTACATTGATGTTGCCCTCTGTAATGTCACATGTGAGGTCATGAACAGTACCTGGTGAAAAAGGACCGATAATTGATTACAACCCCAAGCCAATTCTTACCCATTTACTCATCTTGTGCAATCTAATGAATATTGTGACACTGCAACTTTCTTATGACTTGTTAAAGCTCTTTTTTCCTTTCTGCCCATGAACTCATACTCATATATGTTAGAGTGTCACACTATGTGATGCTTGTGACATCATTGTGCTCTAAATCAGCATCATACTCTAAATGACACCCACTGTCCTCTATATAAGCACCCACCACCCAATCCTCAAAGAAAGTACCCATGCACACCCTCATCTTGTCCTTGGCTCACACAGTGTACAATGATTAACTCAACAAAGGCTACACAAGCTTAGGCTTACACACGCAGGGATGGGGTCTCCAAATGCCTGCTTGTGTTTTGAAACCAGACCACCGAGATGCATAATCCTGCAATTCAAATAACAAGCACATGCGCTAGCAGTAAACAATGATTTCCTTGATCTGCCTCATTACATCACATCTTTAGTAAATGCAACTTCACTCCCATCTGTGAGGGGTGCATGGTATCACAAGTAGACATTGACACAAGAGCTGCACCTTTCAAAACCTTTACTGATGGTTTAAAAGGGGTTGGAAAACTCCTATCTTGCCATATAACTAAAATGTAAGTATTCTCAACCATCAAACAAAAAGAAAATACAGTCCTGGTCAGTCTATAGTCAAAATAAAATGGCATATACTAATACATCTAATGCCTGCCCTTTTTCTAATACAATAAATCTCTAAAGGGAATGTGTACTGCAAAAAAGGAAAATCAGTGTTCAAAAGAAATGTCAGTATGGCTGAGTAACCTTCCATCCCCAGATTTTGGAGCACGGGGTAAGGTGGCACACTTGGACCTTGTGACACTCTCTGTCTTCGGACACAAGAATGCAGTTTGTTTTGCACTAATACAGTCCAACAAAAGATTCTTTCCTTTTGGTTACCACCATTCAGTAGAGGTTTCCCTCTGCCAGGCTCAAACCTTTCAATCACAATCCCCAAGCTTCAATCACACCTTCATAGGCTTCCCTCAATTGGGCTCAAGCCTCCTTTCAAACTCCTTCCGCTGTCAAAGACTTTCAAAACTGCAAGGCGTTTGCTCTTACCTCGGCATGACCACTTCGACCTTCCTTCCTCAAACGTCACTTTTTCTCTCCTACATCAGGGCCTCTTGGTAAATGTAGTTTCGAGCACAGTACTTATTTCAAAGTTGAAAGATCTCTCTCACATCCAGGTTTCCCTATGCCGGGATCAAACCAAACAGTTCAGAAACATCTCTCACATCCAGGTTTCCCTCTGCCGGGGAAACAAACCTAACAGTTCAAATCTTGGATCTCATATCTTCCTGCCGCCTCTACAGCATCAGACATTTCACAGAGGCTTCGATTCTGCAATCTTCATCCGCCAGACAGACCACTCTGTTACTTTGTATTTTTAATTTACAGTTCTTTACAGCACTTTGCTTTCTCTCGCATGTTATCGGCACAAGCGCATCCTTCATTCTTCGGATACTGTTGCCATCAAGATTCTTTTAACACAGACTGGACTTTCATTGTTTCATCAACTCACCGGCTGTGTTCATTAATTTCCGTCTTTCGAGGCTTTGATCCTGAAGTCAATGCTGATACCATAACTGTCACTGACCTTGCTCAGAGTTTGACTTAGAATTCCACCTTTTAACCATGTGGGGTGACCTAATAAGTACCAGGTGTTTTTAGTTAAGATCAAGTGCCTGACCCTGCCTGATCTTATTAGTGGGAAATGACCAATGTACTGCAAGGGTGGTACTACTTTCAGCCTCAGACCTCGTCTTCCTCGACTCAGTGTTTGTGTAGGAAAAGGGGACACCTGAGTAAGGGATTGCCAGGGTCTAGGCAGTGAAACACTGTCTGGTTTTTCACATGTCCCTCTACCCAACTAACGACTCAATCACCTGCTTCTTTTACAGGACCCAAAGCACCAAGAGAGCAATCAGTTTCAGAAGTTGTGTTAATTGAGGTCCAATAACATAGCTGAAGATAAACACTAATATTGCAATGTTAGCACATATAAAACAAATACAAATAAAGCTGTTTTAAAAAGAAACATGAAAACCATCACTTCTGTTCATAGACACTGTGCTTAGACCATTCAGCAGTTTTTTCATCCTTTCTATTTTCAAAGAGTCTCAAAATAATTACCTGACTTGTAGGGCACACTGAGGATTCCAAAATGAAGGTGTAGTTTGTGGTTTGGAGTTAACAAGTATAGAACTAGGATGGAAGTGCATTCTCTAATGTGCAATTGAACAATAGTCTAAATGTCCATCTTTTGAGCCATGCGTGCCATAGAAAAAGCCAAACTTAAAATACCAGCTTCACTAGACCAGCTGCATGGATAATGTTTGCTCCTGCATCGCCTTGATCTATTTCACAGAAAGGATATTATATGGTTGTTAATGTGACTGAATTTGGGAGATCCTTAAGCTTAACATGTTTAGTGAAAGCATCAAAGACTTATGGTGCGTGCTTATTTTGTTATCTTTCATATTTGGCCTAAATAATGCATTGACGTTCATGAAATACTGATGAATACTCTTTGATCACAAAACACTTCAGAAATTCTTCACAGGGCAACTACTGTGACCGTTTCACAGATGTGACAGGAACATTTGCCCCACACTCAATATGACTAAGACCATGGTGTAAGGAAACAAACTCATTTAAGATGTTTTAAGGAAAGTTACGAGACAATGGGGCTCATTACAGGTAGGCTGCAGCAGTAATAACGTGCTGGTATTAACATCTACTGGCACGTTACTGCACCGGCCAACTGCAAGTTTGCCATTTAGAGCACCTGACTTACCTCCAGCTTAAAGCTGGAGGTATGTCAGGCGTCTTACTGGCAAACATCGCTGGTATTACCAGCACCAGTGTTACCAGTGCCGTTTATGCTGGCTAATCCCCCATGAAGTGCAGTGGGACTCCATGAAATGGGGATTTACCACCCACACCCGCACTCGTAATCAGGCGGTAAAACCGCTTGACTGAGTCCCGTTATTAGTATTTATGTTTGCCGGTATCCTGGCAGATTTACCAACAAGATACCGGCAAACTCGTAATGAGGCCCAATGTAAACATTTTTACATTTTTCTAACATTTTAATTTCTCTCTGTGGTGATCAGCAAAGCAAAGTATATAGCCGCCACATTCAACAGCCAATTGCGCAAGGACATAGACTTGCAATTGGTACACGATTTCCTGATAAGGTTGAGTGAAGGGCATGAACGAACAAGAATTATAATTTTATATCATTTGCAGTAAACAGAAAGCATGAAGAACCAATTATTACACAGTAATAGGATTGACTCCCATGTCAATTATAGAGTCTGTGAAAAAGATTACCAGGAGGGCAACCATCCCTGGAGCATCATGGTGATAACTGCCCTGAATCAAACAAAAGATATTTAATGGCATATACCTTAATTTTCCTGCAACAAATCGGAATGCCTTCTCTAAAAAGAAAATTCAGCGTCGTGATAGGTAAGCTACATGCTGAAATTGTGTTTTTGTTAAGCTCTCCCTACAGCAATTTCAAATGCAATATTAGAGTTCATAATTGTAGAAGCAGAAACAGATATTGAGCTCAGATGAAATGTCAACATGTCTTGCATGGCACACTGACATAGCCTAGGAGTGTGATGCAAGGGGGAGCAATGGGTGAGCTTAGACCTGAGCAAGGATGCTCCCATTGAGAAGTGGAGAGGGAAGTGGCAATTCACTGATCTGCATATGTGTCCTTGCTTGTTAACATTCTACAGACATTGAAAAGAAACACATTTCTTAATACAATAAGCAATTGACGTAGAACATGTCTTTTTTTAGAACATGGAAATTAGGTGTAGTTTACACTTCCTCAACACTTTCTTTATATCTTTAGTGAATGTTCCCAGCAATTCCAGAGATCAATACATTTGTGTATGGAGGACAAGGATGTCTTTGTATGGATCAAGTTTGGTGTTCTTGTTAAAGATTGTAAATTAAAAAAAAGATAATAAAAACCAACAAAATGCTAACTTTATCAGTATATGAGGCAGCAAAGTCAGAAGCAAACCTATTACAATTCTAATCTCTGATCTGTAGATTATTGCACACGACCTTTCAAATGTACGTGTAACCGTGATGATGCACCATAACGAACTTGAATGTAGGCCAGGGCGGTACGGAAATTCAATTTTTTAAATTATTTTTTAATAAAGGGACACTCAGAGTTATTTGTCAGTGAACCTTTCTATCCTGAAGGTTTTTCTAAGAACCACACTGGCAATATAGCAGAAGAATTGAACACAGATTCTCTGAAGTGCATAATCAGGCTCCTCGTGTTCCTTTAGTTTGACTCACAGGGCCTGATTCATGGAAGTGTTTTATAATGGCGCAATCCCATAGAAAAACATTCCATGAATCAGGCGGACAGTCTCTCAGAGCCTCAGCCAGCCTTATAATATAGCACTGTCTCTCCGAGGCATACAGTATAACCCCTTGGCTTTAACAGCAGCGTGAATATTTCCAAAAGGTACCTGGCTTTGGCTTGCACAGTTCTCAGAGGTACTCACACCCTTTTGGCTTTCTCTATGACTTAAAACGTTTTCAGATTATCACCTCGAATGCAATCCAACCAAATCCCACACGCAAGACAACTCACAGAGATGCCAGTTCCTCCTGGTTCTGAACTTTTCCTATCATAAAATCCTTACTAACATACCCCACCCTCTTCTCTTGCAGAACCACATGAGCGCCTGGAGACTGCCCTTGGGTGGTAGTGGTGCACTATATAAATGACATAACATAACCTAGCCACTGGTCCTCAGTAACTTGATCTGTTCTCTGAGGCATGCACCCAGATTCCATGTTTTGGCGATTGGTTGAAAAAGGTTTCAGATGAATAAACATATCTCCTTTACTTCTTAAGCATGTTGAACAGTTCTCAGAGTCATACATAGCCTATTGTCTTTGGTCATATATCATATGCACACAACTGACCTTTTGACATTGGCAATTTCATGTACAGTACTCAGAGTCATAGGTATAGATCTATGGCTTTGTCAAAATGTCAAACCGGCATCAGAGACATGTACCTAGTCTCCTGACTTTGCCAGTTGGATGGATAGTTCTCAGACGGAAACCATGCCTCTTAGTGTTTTCAGGGTTGTGAACAATTCTCAGAGTACACTTAGACTCTTGGTTTTGTCAGCACCTTTGTCAGATCTGAGACACACATTTAGCCTCCTGGCTTCATCATCAGATCGAACATTTCCCAAAGGTACTTTCAGCTGCTTGGACTTCTGTGCATCTTAAACAGTTTTCAGAGACACCCATCATGCCCTTAACTATTTCTATTATCTCAAATGCCACTCAGAGGGATGCATGACTTTGTAAGTGGACTGTGCAGTTTTCAGACACATGCACCAATTTTCCTTGCTTTGTCAATAGCCTCAACAGTTTTCAGACGGATGCACGTAGCCCATTCACTATATACGTGTGTTTAATAGTTCTCAGAGGCATACCTACCCTTTTAGATAGAGACAGTTCTCTGAGACATTAACATTGTCTCTCAATCAGTTCTCATATCTATACACCCTGTTGTTTTTGTCAGTTGGTTGAACAATTCTCAGAGGAATCCATAGCCTCGTGTTTTTTTTTCCCATTGGCATATACAGTTCTCAGAGGAATCCATAGCCTCTTGTTTTGTTTTTTCCATTGGCATATACAGTTCTCAGAGAAATCCATAGCCTCTTGTTTTTTTTTTTGTTTTTCATTAGCATATACAGTTCTCAGAGAAATCCATAGCCTCTTGTTTTTTTTTCTTTCATTGGCATATACAGTTCTCAGAGGAATCCATAGCCTCTTGTTTTTTTTTTCATTGGCATATACAGTTCTCAGAGGTTTCCATAGCATCTTGTCTGACAGCAACTTGAACAGGTTTTAGAAGCACACCTACCTTCCTGGCATGTTCAAGTGTCTGCACATTTCCTTGAGGCGCACGGCTTTTGCCTTTGTCAGCAGCGTACCGAATTCTTGGGGAACACTTAACCTGTTGGCTTTGCCAGGAACTTCAACACTTCATAAAGCCAGGCACCCCATTTGTTAATGATGTCAGCAACTGAATAAGTAGCAGCAGATGTGTTCCACCAAAGTCTAGTGATGTATTGGTCTTGACAATGATGTATTTGTGTCTTCCTATCCGGCCTGCTATGAGCATGCAAATTCAGAGGTTCCAGAAGTAATTTTTCTACCAGCGGTGAATGTTGAGTTCTGATTCAGCAGGAACTCGCTCACTTAATAGTCCTTAAGCTGTAAGCTGATGGGTAGGGAGTTTCTCTCCTTTTATTTTGAGTTAGAATCGGTATTAGGGCCTTCACGCTATCCTTCCTTCCCATCATCCTCTTCTATTTGGATAACATCATATGGCATGGGCCACGAAGGTTGTATATCATTGTCTAGGGAATCAGGTTGTATTTTGCATTCTTGTGAATGCCCTGATCAGTAAAGGTCTTGGTCATGACAGGATTTATTCATACCCCTTTGGTCGTCCATTGCAAACCATCCTGTGCCGCAACACGTACCTCCAGATAAACGTGTAACCATCACCCACTGTGTGAATATGTCAGTAGAAAACTATGGTGATGTGGAACTTTGCTTGGCCCTCATTGCCAAAGTTGACTGGACGATTCACCACACGACACACTGAGCTATGTTTTCCAACTTGTTCGTGTTATGTGTACTCTGGTCTAGGCTGAGGACCATGCCTAGCTGGCACTTCAGATGGCAGGAATACCCATTGGCAGACAGAGCTCCTAGGTGGGACAATAGTTAACACAACCGGTATTCCAGGATATGATGCCCCCTCACATTTGGGTGCATATGATGTTCTGGTGGGGAGGTCAGGAAAAGCAGTTACTCTATACAGTAAAGTATCTCAGGAAATGATGTATAAAAGGGGAATGGGCCTCTAAAGAAAGCATCCACTTCATTTTCACAATTTGAGAATAAGAGTTAACCAAATCAGAGCAACCTTCTGCCCCTAGGAACACAGGTCTGTCGCATTCGTATTGGTGAGTAGGTTTAGCAGTACGGCCATTTTTATTTTGTGCTAAGTGCCACCTCATCAGCAGTGAAACATCACAAGCCTCAAAATATCATTGTGATTTATCCAGCATGTTCTTCTCTTACCTTTTCCTACACAGTCTTCAGAAAGGTGCAGATACATCAACAGAGGCCTTGCAGATGTGATACGATGAACAATACTGGCCTTTGGGAGATATACACATTGTTATGGGCATCCCAATTCACCTTCCGGATTCAATGAACTTCACATGTACATATCATGTCTACCCTTCTTCCAGCCAATCACACACCAGCATACCTTGTCACAGAGTAGAAATATAGGAATCATGAATCCATCAACTCTCTTATTTAGGCCTGAATTGACGATGTCCAATGGCTCTTTCATTCAGCCTTTCAAGAACAAGAGCAGAATTGATGATATTCAATAAGTCAGATTCAACCACACAATATAGCTAGGTAATAATAGACCCAAGTGACGTGTTTCCCTCATCATTGGTACGTGCTTTCAAAACAATAGTTTCACTTAAGCCCAATTGCAAACAGCACACTCGTGCATTGAACAGCCCTGAGCTCTAACCGCAGCTGACCAACTTTAGTCCTTAAAAGCCTCAAACAGCAGTGAAGGTAACAGTTAATTATTAAACACAATAGGGTAGCTTCAATGCATTCTTGCAGAAATAAATCCGTGAGATGTGAGATAAAATTATAGACTTTGCGTTAGAACCACAGTTGTTAGTTGTGTTGTGCTTCCCTAACTGATACTCTTCAACATATATATGTTCTACCTCATGTTAATTCGTAAGGAAAATCACCTGTCTGTGCTCTGATATGAAGTAAGAATCATAATCCGCTGCTCAAGACACGGGTGTATCTCACCCATGTGATTGTACAATGTCCACCAACAGCAATCACAAGACATCTACCATGACAATTAACTCATACTGTTGTTCCAGGTCTGGGCCGTATATGTCACCTTCCAATGAGAGAGCAAGCACAAGAAGATACCCCCATATAGTGTGCATGTTTGACAGTGTTTCCATCTAACAAAAAAACATATACATAGAGTTATCCTTCTACACATTATTAATATATTTAATATGAATTGGAATGAACTACCCAAAGGGTATGTTCTGTTACACAGAGAAAAAGGATGTCACTTCTCTCAGGGCTATGATCCTATTGGCAAGGTAGTAGAGAATCCCATAGATCTAGAATTGGTTATGTGTTATTTTACCAATCACAATTACAAAGTGGTAAATGTAAGCTAAAACAAATAACAAAATACACCACATTTCTTTCTTTTTATAATTTGGGGGATCCCTCGCAAACCCCCTGTTTTTTACCCTTATAAAGCCACCCCAACCCCATACTGACCCATTTTAACCCCTTTACCCTACTACCCTTTATTTATGTAATTAATGTTTGTGGTGTTTTTCGGTATAATGGTCCACTCTGAAATGTACCACTCTGTAATATTTTAGACATATTGACTGGGTACCCTAGAAATGTGCCCCCTCGACATCCAACACCTAGTAGCTTCCCTACCCATAAAGTACCCAGCATTCTCTTCCTTTCCTTCTTCCCAGTCACCCAGCAACCTGGTACCTTCACTATCAGTTTAAGGGTTATACCACACACGACACTAATGTCTATACCTCTCAGTTTCAGGGGACTAATCCCCCCTCCAAACATTTTTTAGTTTACTCATTCTAAAGGTTTTATCCCCAGCATGCTTTTTGCATTAATCAATCTCAGAGTCATCGCACCCAGACCATTTCCTTACTTCTATCCAGGGTTATAGAGACAAGTTCACTCTGCATCCAACCTTGACACAATGCATGCAATTATATAGTGCCCAGGTCACTATGCCAGTGTCTCTTCAGGGATACAGTGCCCAGCGTTCTATATGGTTTCCACAATGCCTCCAGGAACATCAAACTCGGCTCTCTATTTCACTTGCATTGTGTCTTCAAGAGGTAACACCCAGTTTGCTCTGCCACATTTACAGTCACTCTGGAGATATGACATCCTTCTGATCGGGCTGCTTGCACTGTACCATCCAACTCACTCTCCAATTGCAAAGTGATTCTAGAAGTTGTGTTTTACAGTTCCCTGCTCACAAACATAGAGGCTGAGAGGCTTTTCAAAAATGAAAATCCGGTTTATTTTTTGTGCTCGATGCAAGTGATTTATGTGATAATTCCGGGGTAAGATGAAACTTGAAACTGCTTAAAATGCTATTTGCAATAACATTAGGCTAGAAGTGGGCAGGAGGAAAGAGGACACCATATGAAGTTGCATAGTTGGGGGTGGGCTGGGGAACTGATTACACGCATAATATCTTTGGCTTTTTCTGGGATACAAGGGGCATCTTGTGAGATTACTGTGGCAACATTGCAAGACGCGATCGAAAAACAAACTGAATGAAATGAACAAATGAACAAATGAGTGATGAGGTAATCGGAGTGGGACAGGGACGGAAAACACATTTGAAGGGAGTGGGGAGAACTAGAGCAGATGAGGGGGACTTATGGTGATTGCCAGTGAGGATGGGCATGATTTTTGTATTTTTTACAGTTTTTTTTCCATTATCGAGGGAGTCATCACAAAACTATACTACTATGGCGCTAAAAAATGATTTCAGGGAAATTAATGCAGGAATACGGGATGGAAAAACACATTTTACACCTGCAGAGATCACATCTATTAGGCAGGGGCCAATTAGTATTTCTGAATAAAAATAAGTGAAATGTTTTTAGCAATAGGTGTCCCAGAAAGCAAAAGGATCAGAGTTTTCATGCTATTTATAGTGGGATGACCCCATGCCTGTGTGTGTGTGTGTATATATATATATATATTTATATATATATATATATATATATATATATATACATATATATATATATATATATATATATATATATGTATATAAATCAGGCATCATTCATTCTGAGAATCATCAGCAAATGTCAATGTTTACAGGGCTCAAATCACCTCAAAATTCAGGTCGTTTGACTTTCTGCGCAAGCCAGTTTGCTAATGGTTAATATCCTGCTAGTCGCTGTTGGGTGTCCTGACCCACGTTTGAGCTATCATGCTGCAACATTTGGTACTGTGGGCTTAGAAAATCCAAGATGGCCAAAAAGCCCACAAGTGTGCCAGAACCCAGGAGAACCACACAGTTTGTGCGCACACCAAAATGGTTACCTCACTTGCCACCCACCAGTGTAAAGAAAGATCTTTGTTAACAAAATCCACTGTTACTGATGTGAAAAAGTTGCTGAAATCGTGGCTCACCGGACCACTTTAAAGATTGAACCCTTTTGTGGGGTTCCACATAACCATTTTACTGTAAGGAGCCCCATCAAAACAATGTTAAGCAAGGATTATTTACTACCATGTAAGAACCATTCCTGTTTGTAATGCATTAATCCAAGAAAGATCCCAAAAATGGATGCAGTACCAACAAAATCCTCAAGGCGGCGCTAGCGGTCTAAACTCTGACAGGAGAACTAAGTGCAGTTGCTGACAAAGGGATTTGACTCAGCTGACTTCAAAGGCTGCATTTTAATTAAAAATTAGCCACCTGCTTTTCCCAGAGGCCAGAAGCCTGGGAAACCCTCTCACCTCAAGAGATTCACACCACAACCCAGGATATCACAGGGTCATAATAACCAAATGCAAAGTGACCCCCTGGTCTGCTGACCTCAACCTCCTGGAGACCACACAATAGGCTATTGCACTTGAATAGAATATGTTGATTTTGACTGTTTCCTGTCAACAAAGGCCTGCCTGCCAGAAGACACATGTGATCACTGACCCACCCAAGTCTTGGAGGCGGACTCCAACACTCTGAGAACTGAATTGAAAGCAAAATATATATTTTACAGAAACACTGATAACTCTTTGTAATCAAATGACAGGAATGTATAACTTTGAGAGCCTTCATTTAAAAAATGTACCTTCGATTCAAGCCCAAACTCCAATTTGTGTGATGTTCTGGGGCAAAACCCTGCTATTTATGTATACTACAGACTCTGTGTTTAAGCTAGAGACATGGTAATTTACTGGAGTAGGTATGGACAGGCCGTGTACATGTGTATAAATCTGGAGAAAAATCCGATGTTGCAAAACCCACTAAAAAGCACCAAAGGTTGCCATTTCTGAATGCAACCCCCAGGAAGAGCAGAATTGGAACAGGGGCTACCTCATGTGATATGTGATGGGTGCATGTAATTTCAAACCACTGTGTATCTATGAAATATGTCTTTAGGTCAAATATAGATTGTGTGTAAAGTTGACAGGGGTGGGTTCTCTGTATCATAAACAGACCTCATCATGATGACACTTCATTTCATTCCCCCAATCAAGGGGAAGAGGAGGAAGTGGCCAATGACAAGTGGAGAGGGGTAGGGCCTAGAAAGCTAGCCTCTCCACCCACTTTCAAAACACATAAAAGCAGACAGTCAGGACGGATAGGGACATTCTATTCCATCTGCTGCGGGACGCTCTGCCGGGAAAATCCATACTTTACCTCCATCAACCTCCAGAGAGCCAACACAGAGACTTCAATCTATCCACCTTCAGAGACCAAGACTTTACTTCAGAATTTGTAGCAGAGAGGTCAACTACAAGCTAAATCCCTCTTTAGCAGGCCTCAAATCATTGCCACTATTCACAGCCAGGCGAGCTGTTTGAATTCTTTGCAAGAACTCTGGCCATTTGCCAGGGAGCAGTGTTGTATCCAGAGAGAGACCAGCTGAACCGGAGACCGCTGTATCCGGACCCACAGACCTGATCAGAACCAGAGACCCAGACCAGACCAGCAGAGTAGAGCTGACCCAGACGCTGTGCGCAGAAACCGTCCGTGGCGAGTGAAGAAAACCTGTTGACCAGATCCGTGGCGAGGCCTATTTCTAAATATATTGTGAGTACCTAGCAGAACTGTGCAGAACCAATCTCTTAGTTAAAATAATATAATTCAATCTATTTTAATCTAACCAGAACTGCCTCCTAACTGTCACCTGTCATTTGCAAAGCTGTCACTTGTCATTTTCTAGCCGCCTTTATTTAATCGTCCGTATCTCTGGAACCGTTTGGGCTAGGAACTTGGTTTAACTTTCCTCTGAAAGCTTAGAATCCCAGCTTTTCAACAAGCTTAGAACCGACTTCCTACTCCGTGCACTTTTGCCGTAATCACGATTCTCACACTCGTGAATTTTACCATGATTTGCTGAAAAATCCTGCCACGTGTGAAAACAGCAGCTTCATTGCTTTCCTTTGCCAAAAATTCGTTAACCTGCTAGTTACTCCTAGATACTTGCTAAAGTGAGCAAGTATATTTCACTCACCCTGAACCTCCTAAAGGGAATTAAAACCATTTTCAGCATATTTCTCACTGCATTGTCACCATATTCAAAGCATTTTGCCTGTGTTTCAAAACTCTTATCTGTTGTATAAGCTGCTGGGAGGGAATTGAACTGAACTCTATTTGATTGCATTCCTAAGAACTGAGTCCCGTTCTATTCATCTCCTTACATTGCATTAAAGGGGGGGTGAATTGTCCAAGAAAGTGATTACATTGTCTTTTGCTGAAATCCCATCAAGTTATTTTCTGTACTGCATTTCATTCCACATTGCATCCATTTGAAACCATAAAAGTATTGTTGCTATCGTATCCATCCTATAACCACTCATCATTGATTATAAAGAAGTGTGCTAGTGCCGGACTATCCATTATTGATTACTGCTCAGATTAAGTGTGATATTCAATTATTAATTTATTATAAAGTGTGATATATATATATATATATTGTTTAAATTATCAAATAAACCTTTAACTTGCAAAACAGAACTACTTCTTGGCTCAGTGGGGTCAGGGGGATTCCAAGAGAGGGGTGTTATATAGGGGTAGTCATCCAGAACGCATGAACTGGACGTAAAGATATATCAATAAGGGTTTCCATTCAGTATCCCAGAATAGGCATTGATTTAGCTGTAGTGTTGAATTGAATCCTCTTACATCGCTTCTCCATAAGACATATATTCTTTTATGTTAATTTTCACAGTGTATAGACTGTTTTGGGAAATACAACGATCTTTCAAGATTAACAACCTTATGGACAAATATATATTGATATAAATTATTTTTGTTTTATCTCCTCAGTTTACACAAAACAACAATTGTGATTTGCTAAAAGTTCTTGGTGAAGCCTTGCATCTAGTTGTATCTTTTTCTTATCTTTTTCTTCCTTTTGGGCGTAACAATCTACCTTTATTGTGTTAAACTAGCTGATATGAGCCATACAATAACTGTTAACTGCAGTCATGCACTTAAGACAAGACAAAAAACATTTTAGATTGTTAGGAATTTGATAGTGATTAACTGATTTTCCAGATAATCCAATATGTTCCCTATTGAGAAGTTCCGAGTCAGCTCAAGTATGTAGCACGGAACATATGTTACCAGTATTTGGCACCAGTACTTATTTGCACATGAGCAATTGTACTCCAGTGACGGATACGTGTCCACACCACTGACAGCTGTATAATGTTGTATCTCTGTTTTATTGCTTTACACAATATGTTAAATATCTCTGCCAAATTAGAGAAAAAAGCCAAAGGGGAGACGCGAAAGACAGATTGACAAATATACAAATAGAGAGAATGGGGTATAGCAACAGCGAGACAAATGGGGGATCCAGAGAGAATGATAGAGAGCGAGAGAGAGATGGGGAACAAAAAAGAGAGATGAATAGGCTTGCTAAGTCAGACATCATAGTGTTGGTGTCTTATTCAGCATGCTGTGTTCATGTGAATCCTATGTGCAGTCTCAGTAATATACTAATGGAAAATCATCTTGCTCTCACAACAACAATCAAACACATGAGCAATCATGGGTTTAATGAAGCTAATATCAATGCACAGTTTGAAATAAGAGTTAATAAAAGACAAACAATTTGCTGAAGTGGGCAGTTTAGGACTTAGTACCGCTTACTCATCCCAGTTTAATTAAAATTATATCTGAAGGGACACCAAGGAATTGTAATTGACTTGGGGAGCACCAATTCACTCTATCGGTTGAATATTCCCCTATGCTTTTTTTCTCATTCTGTTCATTCTTCTAAACAACAGCATTTGCATTTTTGTAATGATGCATTACACCTTTCTTTTCCTTATGGACTCATTGTGCTTGATATACTGTGGGTCATTTGGGAGATCTTATCTTGTCTATTTCTTTATCAGAAAGCCTTTGTAGTAATCACTGACATTAACACAATCTGGATAATTTTTATTTGCATGTTGTTTTACAAAGTTCCAATACCAAATTGAAGGCCAACGACGGAAGTGGTTCTTATAAACTGAACGAATGCACCAGTGATGAGACTGTTCGCAGTCCATAACCATTTGCAAATGTTATGATATGATATTGCATTTATAACGCGCCTGTACACAGGTGTTTCTTGTGCTTGTGGTCAGGATATGCCATTGGAAAATGGTGTTCTTGCCCATAAAGGATGCCCATTAAAAGTGTTGCTATGTACTCGACAATATTATTACATCATATCATTCTATAACATGATTGTATACATTACAATATTATTAGCTGCTAAGAAATGCAATGCATATGCAATATTTTCGGTCTGTGTGAGGATGTTGATCTATCTGTATGTCTATTTTTAGTCTGTTACTTCTTAGTTGATGATAACATAGTAAGTGATTTGTGTAAGTTTGAGGGACGAACGGAAGCAGTAATGTGTGTAGGTAGGGAAACGTTTCTGGCTGTGTCTGTGTTGCAGTGTGCTTTTACTTTCAGGCACTTAACATGCTTAGATACTGTGGGCCCGATTCAAGGGACATTTACACGGTTCAAAGTTACTTTGCGCTGCTGAAAAGTGAACGTGCACTGCCGACACAAACCCTGATTCATGGAACTGTGTAACGTGTATTTTTGCAGTGCAAAGTCACTTTGTACTGCAAAAATGACCACTTGCACTGACTTTGCACTGCAAAAATACACTTTGCACAGTTCCATGAATCAGGGTTTGTGTCAGCAGTGCAAGTATTCCATGGATCGGGCCCTATGTTTATATATGTGTGAGAATGCTGAAAACATCTCTATGCATGCCGATGCCTGCATAGTTATACCTATACCAGAGACACACAAACACGCAGGTAATTCCACACTTGTATCCACCCACTATGCATCCGTGCGGGGATGCCTCCTGTAAGTCTCTCAAAGCAATGTACTTTTCGTAAACCCGCTTCGTGAATGTCAGGGGATGCGTGGGTAAAGCCCATTAGACAGGACCCCTGCTCAGCATAATGACCGATATCTTATTACAAGTACTTCACGCATGCATTTGTGACATGGATCAGGGTTGCAGCGCTCGGCTCAGCCGATGTGAGATGATTTATGAGATGCAACATGTCAATTATGTCATGGATTAATTTATGAATACCGTTGACTGTAACAATATGTGTTAAAAGCAAGTTTTACATAGATTCGACTGAATGCATCTCAAGGACAGCATCTACCAAGATCGGTGTGCAAAAGAAAATAAAGATGCAGCTTTCTCTTACACAGCTAAGTTAACTAAAATGTTTAGAATTTTGACAATGTAAGTAAACATATACTTTGTAAATACTTGTGTGGATTCTGAAGAATTCCTTTGTCTCATACCGTTTCCCAGGCAAGGAAACACCCCTTCAGTTGCGTTCTTTCAGAATTGGCTGATTTCTGCTGACATCATAGCGTTTACCTAGCCTTTTACAAAGCTAGGGAAATATATGTTTCCTAAAGTTGATCTCCCCATTGCAGCTTCCGCCTGGCTCTTGGATCACCATGCTAACTCCTAAGCCAGAGGTGAACACTGTCCCCTCCATACACACAAAGGAATGTCATATGCTGACACAACATTTACCCAGAATGCACATCTTCCGCTCCTTCCGCCTCATAGTATGTGGGCGTTTGTGGCAACCTTGCAAGGTAGAGCCAAGCAGGGCTACAGGAATGCACAAAACGTTAGCATCTTTCTTGTGACGCAAATACAGCCTGCACATACATGTATTACATCAAGGCAACACCGCTCGCCTCACTGGCATCAGCTGTGCATGTAAGAACGTATGTAGGTTGCCACACTTCAAGGAGACTCTTAAACGTCCATTCAAGGGACTGGAAATGCCATCAATTATTGTAAGGGATTTTCTTTTGAAATGTCCTTTATAAAGCTATGCCATGGACTACGAACTTTAAACACCATTCATTGGGGTGAAGCTACTTTGCCAAACAAGGAGGGGTCCTGACATAAAAAAGCATCAGGCACGTTATTTCACCAAAATGGCAGAGGTAGTGGAAGTGACATCTCATGGCCCCTGACCTCGGATGACATCACAGGAAGTGATGTCATTTGATCCCGCCCTAAGTGACATCACAGGACGTGATGGCACACAACCTTCAGACGCATCTAACACCCGTGTTTCCAGGCACTCTCATTTCAGCCAGATATAAGAATTGAGGCACAGAGGAAGGTGAGATGTGTCTACAATCACACTTTTGGAGAATGTCATTTTCCAGATTTGACGTTATGTAAAACATACAAAATGCAGTAATTGTAATAGGTTAACCAAAATCTCTAATGTAGGCTACAGCTAGTGTATGAAACATCAATAGATCAATGGACACAGAAGTACTCATTATCTGTGGTATTGATGTGTTAAGCCACAAAAGCACTGACATGGGGAGACGTGCGCTGTCTGTTTACCCAGGAGCAAAATTATGCATCAGCAAGGCCTGAAAATGAAATAATTGACCAGGATTTAGTATCAACATACATTTTCTGGTTATAAATGTATCTATGAGTCAGCTACCACTACAACAGACAGGCTCAGAATGGCCTATAGGGCAATAGGGCAATGTGCAAACAAAAAACAAAAAATGCTAGTGTGGGCCAGTTTTTAGGTCAAAGTGGGGCACTTTTTTGATAAGTTAATTCACCATGCTGCTAGTAGTTTTGACCAGTGTTACTGAATAAATATTCTTTAACATGCACAATTTTCATCACATTTTATAAAAAATCTCGCCCTTGGGTACTACTCAAACAGTTTGTCAGAAAACAAATTAATTGCCATTTGCAACTGTGGGCCATTTATTTCATTGGTGCCCTAGACAATTGTATGCCCCATTCTGACCCTAATGATACAAAGAAACCTATTGTGCGGATATAAGCTGAGGCCAACTGGCTCTGTGTGCATTTATCTTTAAGTTACATGACAAGCAACCACATGATGCCCCCCACAACCCAGAGCCGAACATAACACCTTAATGTCCTAGGCTTTGTAGCATGACTGTTATTTAATCCTTTTTAATGGGTTGATGTGTAGGGGGTGGGGCTCAAGGCAGGGGAATGCACTACTCCAAGTGAAAGAAGTAAATATGTGTAGTAATCAAAGCTTAAATTATTCACCTAGTGTAGAAAGAGGGGGCACACACTAATAAAAACAGGTTTGGGGGATCAGAGGGATTCTTTCTCCTCCCATGAGAATATGTTTTGAATAATGGGTTAAAATGGTGCATTACACAGCACACTTTCTGTGGAAATATGGGTAGAAGGCCAGATAGTTGTAACTCACGGGAAAAAGGTACAATAGATGCAAGTCACCAAAAGTGCACAAGTGCATTTCCCAATGCATTGTCATTCCGGTCCCTTTAATATATGCCAGTATAAAAAAAACATTTTCATGCTGGCTGTGCCCATACATTTCCATGCTGCCTCCAACATATGCTAGTATTCCCATATAAGAAAATACTCCTGTTGTTTTGACCATTAAAAGTTACATGTCACAATAGGAAAACTTGTTCAAACTGGTTCCAATGAAGCCAGTCTAGACCCATAAGAACACGTATCACCCTTGCTTCATCATAGATGCTCAGTTAATAAAAAGGCATGCTACAATAAGAAATATACAGGCTGCTACTTCAAAACGTCTGTCTAGGGAGGTAATAGTACTTATCATGCTTGCTTTATCAAAGATGCTGTGTAATAAATGTCATGCCACAGTAAGCAAAGGCTAGACCAGCTGTACCAAAATGCCAGTCTAGCCAGGAAATGACTTACATGAACTTTGCTTTGACAGATAATACCAGTAAAACATGCAAAGTCAATAAAGGATGTGTCAAAAATGCTCTAATGATCCCATGTCTGCCAGGACACACACGGACACACACGTACACACACACACACAGACACACACACACACACACTTTCAACCACCCATACATCCCCTCTCACATTCATTCACACTGCATTCACCATATAGACATGCATCCATCCATACACTTACACTGGCACCCACCCACCTAGAACATTTAAACACACACACACACACACACACACACACACACACACACACACCATTCACTCACCCATAAACCTCTCACACCCACTTGCACTGCATTTTCCACATAGGAACACATCCACCCACCCACCCACCCAGAACATTCAAACACACACTATCACATTCCTACCCATTCACCCACCACTCACTAACCCATACAGCTTCTGTCTTGTCCACTCACACTGCATTCTCCATGCAGACACATACCCATCCAGAACACTGAAACACACTACCACATTCATACTAATTGACCCAGCAGTCACTCACTCATACACCTTCTCTTACATCCACTCTCACTGTATTCTCTACACAGGCACAAACAAACCCACACATAACATTAAAACACACACACTATCACATTTCATCTCATACACCCACCACTGACTGACCCCTAGCACATGCATTCATCTGACAAACACATCACACAGGAAAAATACACAACCATTAAAAAAACCAAAAAAAAACCCACTTCTTACCTGTTGTTCCAGCTTCAGTCTGTCACTCCAGCCACCCTCAGCTCCTCGGTGCTACTCACAAACAGGGAGCAGGAAGCTGGGAGAGTTTCCTGGTTCCTGTATATGAGCTGTGTGGAAGCCGGAGGAGAAAAGGTTGGAGCTGAACGTGGCATGTGACACATGCTACATGTGACAGTCAGCTCCAAATCCTACTGAGCGCTTCCTTCTCATGCTGGAAGCTCTGGTCCAGTCTTCCCCCTAATGGGTGAAGACTTTGCTAAGGCACCCTCAGACCTGTTGTGGTGGGCACCCCACACTGCAGTGGCTACACGGGACCCAGTATTCCAGGAGCTTATGTTTAAAATAAAACAAACAAAACATGTCTTTTACAGGGATAGCAAGACAGAACACAGGGATTGCGGGTGCAGCCCCGGGCGACCCCCAAATGACGTCCCTGAAAAGCATTTTCCAATGGGAAAATTGCATTGAAAAAGATTTTGTGAATCATGGCCAAATATGCCTACTTACCAACGTATGTTCCAAACTGAAATATGCTTGCAGAGTAATATGTCCTGCTCTCTGGATTAATCCTCTTAAAAGTAAGGGGACAGGATCATGAATTGCAATCCAAGCAGCGCAACTTTCTTCAGGAGGTTATGAAGAGAGAAGAAGTTTATTCTATTGTTCTCCTGGCACCTCCAAATATGATATGAGAAAATAAGATGAGCAAGCACCAATTATTGCACACACACACGGCATGCATGTCCCTCTAATACTGGCTGGCTTTAGATAACCATCTGTAATAGAACATACCAAGAAACCTCACAAGCACTCAATAATTGTTTCAGACTTTGCCAGTAGCATTTTTATATTGATAATTATTCAGTTTAATACAATTTCCCTGAAAGGTTTCATTCAACTAATTGAGGATGGGAAAAGCTCTTTAGACATAACTTGCGAACATGCAATTGTTGCCTCAACAGAAATCTGAACATTCTTCATAAATCTAAGGTAGATTTGTAGGTGGGTTCAACTCGCACCTCAAGGCAAAATGATCTAAATGCAGTCCACCATTGCCCTTGATCCCAGCTGCACACGAAGACCTTAAAAGGCATTTAAAAGTCGTCTATGGCCTTTAATACATTCCTCTGATAAAGGCTTATGATAAGGCACCATTAAATAATGATAGACAAATGTGGAATTCTTTGTGTTATTATCACTCATATTTTGACTCCCAAATATTTGGTGGTATTAGGTGGTATTAGGTCTTATTTTAACATGATCTTGTTCTTTTACTTTAAATTCTTTATCTCTGAGTACCCTGCATTGGGTTGTTTGTTCAGGTACAACACGGAACATATGGGTGGGGAGGAGCTAATGCCTGAGCTCAAAAATCTCCCACAGTAAAAGTACAAAAGGTACCTTAACAATTCTTCAGGGTTTTATGAATCCTTCTGGCTGAACACAAAAGGGCTATCTCATGTCTCAAACTTGAACTCATCCATTGACATGTTCATCTTATTAATGTTTTATTAGGGATGTATATGTGTGTTTAAATGGGTGAGGGATATCTATATCCCTCAAAACCACAAAGCTTAGGCTTATTTGTCTACTTCTCTGGGTCATATGCATCTGTTTGTGCATGGATGGTTTATCTTAATCAGACTCAGACTAGAGTCTCTTAATCCAGAGATCTTTATTGAGTATGCAAGATGGTCCACTTTATTTTTATTTACATTATTTGAAGGCATTGTCAAAACAGAAAGCATGAACAAATTAGCTGTTTTAATAAAGACCATGGGCCTCGTTACCACTCGGGTGGTAGCCGTGCTGGTAAAAATGGCAGGCTGCCGCCGGAGTTGTGTATTTTTTCCGGCGCCTGGCTATGGGGTATCACTGGAGCATTACAGCCCTGGCACCTGAAAAAGTTACTCCCGATTCACATTTGAGTCCCATAGGACTACTGTCAAAGTCTGTGAGCGGGTGCCCTTCTGTCCGCCAGGACAGACCTGGCAGGTGGGAGGGTATCCGACGCGCAAACTTGTACTCTGCCGGTCCGGTAACAATGGTGCCGGCAAGCATACCGGCACTGTTGTTACTGAGGCCCAATATCTTCAAATACTTGCAACAGTCAAATCAAACAATGATTCTTCCATATAAAAACGTGTAAACAAAATGATGCACTGACTGAAAAGGTAAATCAGTGAAACAGTACTTTTGGCACCATTCAAGCAACCTGAACATTTCAAAACTGTCAACCTTAGTCAATTCTTTAAAGTAATTGACAAGATAGTGAGCCCACCAATACTTCCAACCATACTTATCGCATGGTAAGTCAGTTACATTAGGGAGACAATGTTTTACAAAACGCTTGAAGTTTTTTTTTTTTTTAATTGACTGCATAAAGACTGTATACAAAGAGAATAAGAAACACAGGAGAACAGATATCCGCCATGTGATTCCCTGGTGCTAGCTTGCATGATTGAGTAGAAGTAAGTTACAAAAATGCACACAATGATTTATACTCACAAATGTAGGTAACAAAGAATTGAAGGCAGTGGTCATTTAATAATGGAAGCAGCATTATAAATTAAGTGTTAACTAGTTCAGTATTAATAAAGAAATCGATACAGAAATACAAACTATCATTTGGCGGGTCAAAGGACAAATACGATCTCCCTGCTGTCTCTGCAAAGCTCTGTGCATCCACATCGTTTTCGGCTTCCAAATGAGTCTGCCACCAGCACTGGCTCATCATCTCTTTCGAAGGTTGGCATGTCTGAGTCTGCTTCACTGGCTGCATCTTGTCGTGCAGCATCTGTGATAGAAATGGAGGATGTGTGCAAATAATTCGCGAGATGCATACATTTCATCTGGAAAATGTCTCTGTGTACAACCACTGATGCCTACTCTGATCAAGGGTTGTTTCAAACACGTTAATTAGTAGACATACATAATTGTCACTTTGTATCATGTATCCCATTGCACAGGTTGCCCCTCACTTTTCGAATGCACTGTTGTGATTGCAGTCCATATAGCACGAAATACTTCCTGATTTTACCTGTGGCAATATGATGGATAGATGTGTATTTAAATGAGATTCCACGTGCTCTGCGATACTCATAGTTTGGGTGTTGAATCCAACTACATAATCCTCTGCACATTGCCTGTCAGAAGAATGAGCATTCACACGTGCTGGGATCCTGGCGATGTTGTGTCTCTCACGTGATGTTGCTGAGGCAGTGTAAAATCCACCATTGACCTCCACTGCTAGGGTCTCCACCATGCCAGTTACTTGCTCCCCCATCAATTTAAAGGGTGGTCTTGCTTAATGAGCTTCCCTTGTGGCATTGGCATGGCTATGTAGGTGTGCCACTTTCTCTGTGGCACGCCTCTTGATAGCTCCCCATTGCTTCTTTATTTTATCTGAAAGTATGTACCCACTCCAAGGGTACTCATCACATTTTGCTCTTGCCATACGGCACATTGTGTACTTATTTTTCTGTAGATATATAGACAACAATATGCACAATGGTGCAGGTACATCTTTGGACCATTGCAGAACTCTTTGAGTCGCCCATATTTTTGAGAGTCTGGCCCATACTGTTTATTTTAACTATATGGAATCATATTGAGGAACTGCACCTCTCTCATATTGTGCTTTTCATCCTGTTCATTCAATACCATTGAGCGCTATTGGAATTTCCTGTTTACACATTGTTAGCTGCCTTTCAGCGATCTGTACTGATGAATTGCATTTGTACTGTGTTTCAGTTGTATGTATGTTTATCCGAAAACATACATACATAATTGATTGACCACATAAAATAATCCTCACATCTGTACTAAAAGCATTGAAAGCAACAAGGAGGTGACACAATTTATTATGATGCTCCAAACTACAGTGCAGAAAAAAGGGTATGGCATACGTGTTGTGATACCTGGATTGTGTTTCCAAAGCAGAATGGAATAATGCAATGTTTGGATGCCCAAGATACTAGAGAGTTTATTTGGCAATATTAGAACATGTAGTCACTTAATTGACCATGTAGGCGTTCCCATTTCTCATCAAATGAGCTCCAGGATACTAATTTCGGCCTGAGGGCCAATAGTGGCTTGGTCAAAGGTTGACTGGGTAGAAAGGTGAATGTTGTTGGATAACAAACAATAGGGAATTATTAATGTTATCTATTGAATAAATTGATACCTTTGAGAATGTCAAGTGATTGTTCGTTTTTCCTTCAATGTTCAAGTCCTGCTAGAATGTATTCAACTGTAACCGATGAAAATATTCTTTGTGAATTATACCACGTCACCCTCACGGTTAGAATGCAGAACATATCAAAGCCTATAGAGAAAAGAAAGATAACAATCCACACAATGCACAGAACATACATTCAGCAGATCTATGTTGTCAACAGATGTTGTCCATCATCAGCCTGTCATCCTGCGCATTGCCCTTGACATCAGTATGAGAACTCAGAGTAAGCACAACGCAATGTGAGAACTCAAAGAAAACACAATAACCAGTAAGTATTAGTCATATAGAATATAAATCCTGCAATAAAGATGCATCCAATCCAAACTCCAATCCATAACGTAGTCTAATGATTAAGGAAAACATTAGGTGTGTCTAGTCGAAAACAGTTTTAGACAGCATATGAATGCACACTAGTACGGCAGACATTCTGCAAGTACAACTGTTGCTCTAGTGAGGGAAGCGGGTGTAGTGCGGGACTGAATTCACCATCCCTGCTCCTTCTTTCCCTGCTTCCCTCACTGTGTTCTTCCCCCTATGAGTGCAAGGTGTTTAGTTCCTTACCAGAGCCAGGTCCACGCTCCATAAATACCTCGATAATAATACAAACTATCAGGCTGGGAAGGGTAAGGTAGTGCAGTGATGAAAATCAATGACAATATACTCACTGACACACCTGTTAAAACTTCCTGCTAAACAGAAATGCGAGCCAACCGTGTAAATGATCAGGCACAATAAGGCACAGTAAACAATGGAAAAACATAATAGACATCCTTTTGAATAAAGCCTGTCAATGAATCAAGTACATTACAGGCGGAAGGGGAAAAACACTAACAAACATATTTATACATTAATAGCCAATGTGAAGAAGGATACCGTCCATCCTGACGAGGGCTCAAAAGATATCCATAGTGGAAAGGGAGGGTATCTCACCACCACTGTACAACACATGATCCACCCAAAAAAACAGATGTCGTGGGCCTGGGACCCTCTCAATTCTCCTCTCTCTACTGAATATGTATTGCACTTCCATTCCACAGAATCCTCAAATCACATGCATGTCACTCCTCTCTCTCACTGTTTTGTACTGTACTATGAACAGGGTGTGAGCCCAAGGTAGCATAAAGAAAAAGAGACAAGGAAAAAGAAAAAGGTACAGCAACATAAAACCAATCCCTAGAAAGTTAACACTATAGCTAAGAAACCCCAGAGCTATAAATAGCCCAAAAGTGAAATTGCAATAATGAGTTGTGCATAGGAGGTAGACAATGCATAGTGTATGTGAAGGTGAGTAGACACACATCTGGTGACCAAGGAAATAACTGGTTTGGTGAGAAATGTAATCCATTGATAGGAATGGCATAGACATCCATAACCTTATCATAATTATACACATGCCTCATTTCCCATCTAGCTTTCCTTTTAGAGTATAAAGGCCCAGATGTTTCCTTCAGTCAATGCAGTCAGTGCATAACACCTCTTGGTGAAAGGAAACAGAAAGTTGTCTAAGGACGGAATGCAGGGATTGGAAGGAAGTTACCAATAAAAGAGTGACCGGGGTCCTGGACCGCCCTGCACTGCCGCTCTGCATTTTCATTTTGCTGTCAGGCTACTGTAATTTTAATACGGAAATCCAACTGTGAACAACTAGGCTGCATTCAAGGAAGCCAATTGATGTGGCTCAAAAAGTCGAACATGTTCTCCACCTTTTAGTAAATTCCTGCTGAGGCTTCTCCTAAAAAGAAGAAAAATAAGAATTCTATATGAGACCTGTGACGAATTGAAGGAATGTGGACCTTCTGCCCAGGCTGGGGAGGTGAGCAAGCTCTGCAATACCCTACCTAACCAGGAGAGACTCCCCCTTAAGGGACAAGACCCTGGCTCCCATGAGGAACTCCCAAAGCTGGACATACATTGGCATATAAGGGATGTTTTAAAATACCAACAACTGTGAAGTACCAAGACTGGGATGAAGAAACTCATAATAGTTGCCATAGAGGTAAGATTGGTATCGCTTCACTAGAGCGCAGCTGAACAGAATTTTGTACTCTGTTAGCTATTAGGCAGCCTGCCAGCATTTGTAGGAAGCACACAACCTGTTTACTCGTGACACGTTTATTTTAGCAATTGCGAACAGCATTGTCAACATCTTTTGCAATACTTTGTTTAGAC
Source organism: Ambystoma mexicanum (assembly GCF_040938575.1). Classification (NCBI taxonomy): domain Eukaryota; kingdom Metazoa; phylum Chordata; class Amphibia; order Caudata; family Ambystomatidae; genus Ambystoma; species Ambystoma mexicanum. Next base: position 1,175,535,059 of record NC_090929.1, read on the forward strand.
AGCACTGCCAACATCTCATGAATTACTGTGTTTAGTCCACTGCAGCAAGAAAAAACACTTGCAGTGAATTTTGTTTGGGAAATCCTGATAGCTAGTTTCTACAAGGGAACTACAGTTCCCAGGTGCCCTAGCATGATATTTTCAGAAACGTCAGGCGCTTCAGTGCCGGCTCTTCAGGATCCAAGCTGGTCTTCGCCGGTCGTCTCTGTGACTCGGCTGCAAAGCCATTTCTGCTTCTAAGATCTCCACTGCAAATCACAGCGGTAAGCACAACAAAATGGGCTACATTAAACAGGAATCTTTGTCGTTGATGATGCTTTGCATACATCTCTTGGTACTCATTGACCACCTGAAAAGGACAATATTAGACAGGCATAATGATATTCCACTTGAGAAGGGAGACTTGAGTGGACCACCACCTCCAATCATGCCTCATGTGGAGCTGTCGGCCATACAGAACAGGACTGAAAGGGACTCCTCTGTACAGGTTGAAATAGCTGGGAGTACTACACCAGCACCTAGCAAAGTTACCCCAGACAACAGAGTGTCTTCATTGCTAGATAAAACTGCTCAGCATGACAATATTGCCCTTCAGACCCACGGAGAGGCAATTTCAAACTCACTCAAAATTGCCCTTATTAATACACAATCTTTGGTTAAACATGCAGAAGACATTCACAACTATATTGAGCATTACAAAACTGACATCTTATGTGTGACTGAGACCTGGCTCCAAGAGACCAGTGGGCCCTACATCTCCAGGGCCTCACCCCAAGGCTATACATTATATAGTGCAGGTCACAAAGAGGGGCGGGGTGGAGGAGTGGCTATTATAGCTAAATCCAAACTAGGTCTTTTTCCAGCAACCATATTCTGGACCAACTGCCATTTTTTTCATCTTGAAATGACCCCCACCAATCACTGTTGTGTGAACATAATATTGGTTTACCGCCCCCACTCCACAATCTGCCCGATTTCAATGATTAAATATTAGCAATAATGAACAAATTTAGTGGGTCAAATTCATCCACTCTTCTCCTGGGTGATTTCAATCGATGGAGGGGAGACATTGGTGATAAAGAGGCAATACTACTAGAGTCAGCTTTGGTAGACTGTGGCCACACAATTATAAATAATTACCCCACAATAGGGGACTCTCACATCCTTGACTGGGTGGTTACCAGAAACCTTAAAACTAAAGATCTTGACACCACACCATGCATTTGGTGAGACCACTCAATGGTCAGTTTTTCTCTGCAACTCAAGAATCCAATCATTAGACCTATAAATGCAATGAAAATCATTATGTGCCATGATTTGAAAAAAATGAATACCTTGGACATTCAGCATGGAATTGAAATCATCATGGCATACTCTAAAGAGAATGACCATGTGGACCACCGGCTGAATATTTTCAATAAAACATTCACAGAAACAATTGATAAAATTGCCCCAATTTAGACAAAAACAATTTGAGAGAACCCTAGACATCAAAGTTGGTCCTCACCAGAATTAGACAAGATGAACAAAGAAAAAAGGGCACTAGAACTCACCTGGATCAAAAACCCCTCAGACACCACTAGCCAGGAATGGAAGATGTGGGACAAAGCATGCAGAGCCTTAGTTATAGAAAGCAAAAAAAACTTCTATAACACACACACATTGAACAGTCCTCCAACTCCACGAGACACCTTTTTAGTATATTAAAGTCACTGGAAAAGCCTAAAACCTCAGAATTCCCCGTCTTAATCACTGATCAAGACTGCATCCGCATAGCGCAACACTTTGAAGGTAAAATCTCAAAGGCCAGGGACAAACTACAGGCAACTTTGAGTTCAGATATGGCACCAGGAGACATTAACAAGAAGATAGAAGTTACAAAATCTAACTTAGGTTTTGCTTTCTCCCCTATATCTATGGATGAGACCTCCTCTCTATTGTTTTCCCTGAACCCCACCTCTTGCTCTTTAAATCTTCTACCCACCAAACTTATACTGGAAAATGCTAAACTATTCACGCCATTCTTGACACAGTTCGTAAATGCCTCCTTCAGAGTCCAACAGGTTCAGGCAGATATCAAGAAAGTTTCCATCACGCCTATCCCCAAGAAATTGAACTTGGATCATACTGTCCCCAGCAACCTCAGGCCAATAACAAATAGCCAATTTCTATTACAAACACTAGATAAGGCCTCCACCTTACAACTACAAGCCTTTTATAGAGAACAATAACAATCTACACAGCAGGCAATTGGGTTTCCGTCCTACTTATAGCACGGAGAATGCATTAGTTGACCTCCAAACCCTCATGCTTGATATTGTCGACAGTGGAAAAGCGGGGATGCTGATCCTGTTGGATCTGATGAGGCATTTGATCTTGTTGATCACAAACACCTCCTGGAACAGCTTCAAAAGCAGGGAAACTGCTCAGAGAAGATAGTCAATTGGGGTAAGTCATTTCTATCTAACAGTGAATCTCCTATAAAATGGGCCTCAGCCACATCATCAGCCTCTTCTATCAAATTTGGTGTCTCTCACGGAGCCTCCATATCGCCACTCCTTTTTAATTTGTATATGCCCTCACTTTGCACCCTACTGGAAAAAACGGTCATCGAGCTTCGTGGGGACTACCAACAAGACTCTTTAATACTAAAGAACACATACAATCACATTGAAAGTTGGATGTCATCAAATTGGTTCTGCTCAACCCAAGCCAGTGCTAAATTTGACCCTGAATACGCCAATTTCACATAGCAAGGTAACAGGATTCTGATCAAAACGAAATTAAAGACCTTAAATGTCATATTAGAGGCCTCCCTGAATTCAGACGCACAGGTACAAAATCTCCACAAAACTTGCAACTGTCATCTGAAGCTTTTGCGGACCATACAACCTTTTATCAATAAACATAATTCTGTAACCATCGCCCAAGAGATGATTATGTCGGGTTTAGACTACTGCAATATACTGCTGTGCGGAGCATCAATGTCTAATCTGCGGACATGTCATACCATCCAAAATGACGCCATCCATATCACCATGTCTATCACCAGGAGAGCTCATATCACCAACTCGAGGAGAGAGCTGCACTGGTTACCTGTGAAGCAACGCATTGAGTTTAAAATGGGTCTAACAATTCACTGCTCCATTTATGGAAATTCACCTGATTACCTTAACAAAATGATCATGCCCTATAAGCCAGCCAGAGAACTTTGATCTTCCAATCTATCATTATTACAGGGAATAAGAATTAATAAAACAAGAGGCTTAGGTAGATCTTTTCGGGCACTGGCCCCATCCTTTTGGAATTCCCTTCCAACAGCCATCAGAGAGACTTGCAGTTTGAGTCTCCTCAAGAAAGCATTGAAGACACACCTTTTTAGTTAACTGACCAGGTTGCTTCAGGATGCACTCACTCTCAGCTAGGGTACATTAGTATTGCCCTTCTTTGCCTTGTTTTATGTTTGTTTTCCCCTGTGTTTGTGTAAGCGCACAGATTCCTGCGGGCTGTAGGTGCTATAGAAATAAATAAATAATATATATATAATATGTCCCTTTAAATCAGAATATCCAATCCTGTGAGATGAGTACATTAAAGAGCATGCACACAGAGAGAAGAAACAGGAAGGAAAGCTTAGGAAAGCCTAGGAAGGCCCCCAAGTCACATAACACCTGGAGAAGACGGACACCAGGTGGCCCACAAGTTTCACACTCACTTGATGTTGCAAAGCGGAACTCTAGCGCTACAGCAGGTCTGAAACAAAGGCAATCGCAGGTCCAGAAACCATTGCTGATACCACTGGCATTAGATGGTCCCACAGCAAAGCACTGGCACACAGTGAGGAAACAAGAGAACATGAGGAGAGAGTGAAAGACCAGCCAGAAGGTCCCAGAGAAAGTGGGAGCCAACAACATTCTCCTTCAAGAATGAAAGTAACAGGATGAATGGGTAGCACGTGAGGCCTTAAGGGAGTCATTATACTACATAAGCAACTTGTCCCAGTAGAAGATATGGAACAGAGTTAACTAAATGTTGTGAAAGAAGAAAATAAATTATTGAAAAGTTGAATAATGAGAGAGAAGAACAATGGATAATAATACCGTGGGACAAGGGGAAACCAAGTCGATATTTTAGACAAGAAGAATACAATATCAAAGAGAAAGAAAGATATGAGCCAGAGTTTCGAGTATCTAGGTAAATGAGACACAAACAAGGTCAAGTTGTTATGATAAGCCCAAGTATACAAATAAAGAGAACAAACTCAATAAATGGAGTACCTTTAAGGGCATGAGAAAACCCAGCTTTATTCAGATACGAACAACTGGGAGAACATACAATCTCAACATGCCATTAGAGCAATAAGGTTTTAAGTATAGAAAACATCACAGCTGATGTAATGATTAATAATGATCATAAAACAACCTCTATTTGCGTATTCAATTGTTCAGTGAAGTATAGAATGTATAGTTATCTATAGGTAAAACATCTACTATTGGTTGTTTCACAACTAATAACTCCTCCTAGGTTCATCCTTCTAAAAATGACACCTTTCAATCTAACTTGGTTTTTGTTGGCATTCTACTACGCTAGTCGTTAAGGTGAGGAATGCTCTGATTGATTAATTATTTGTTCATCCAGCCTTGACTATATTATGCAGTGCCATGTTATGTGGTGGGGAACGAGAGATGGGTGAACCGCTGTGAAATGGCCTTGAAAGTTACTCCCATCTTGTTCCCATGTCGAGGTTCTCTCTTCCAGACGTTTGTGGCCTTGGCATCTCTTACCCCTCTCTCTAGATACACAATGGCCTAGGAGGTGTGCTATCCAATTGGGCAGGGAATAAATGGTATTCAACCACGGGATGAGGGATTGTGGTTCTAAAACTATTTCCATCAATTTATTGAATTTTCTACTGTCGTAACGTGGGTGTGCCTTTTTCAGTGGCCACTTGGGGCGCTATGTCTTTATTCATTATGGGATCATTTGACACGGCAGCTACTTGCACCTGCAGTCAAAGATATGTCTGTTTTCTCGCTGCCGCCAAAAGAAACTAATTAACATTGTGCCCTGGTAAACATTATCTGGTAGGGTTTCAACTCTTTAGGACACACAAACCTTGGTGCTTGAGCTGCTGTCTGAGCATCATGAGGCCTGAAATGTTGTGTTAAGCTACAATATTTCACAATTGAGGGCTTGCAGGGTTCGGTCTCAGCAATGGCAGTACTTGTGCTCTTTCTCCACCATGTTTTTATTCTCTATGTTTTGCATGCCACCATTCATTATTCCTTGCCCGTCTATGCTGCAACCTCTCCCTACCTGCCCATGCCTATACTACTTATGTAACTCTGTTTCAGTATCTTGCACGCTTCCCCTGCTTTTGTTAATGTACACTAGTTCTCGCACTACTTGTGTCAAACAACCTATTCGACTCTTATGTCGGCTGCTTGACCATTAGTGTTTTACTGTCTGTTTACAGAACGTTTCTCAGCTCATATTTTGGTTCATGCTTAGGGAACGGGGCATGGCCAGACCCAGTGCAAATCTCAGCTGCACTATCACAAAGTAAACCAAAACAAGCTGAACTGTAATTATCCAAGAGGGAAAGCCTACCTGAACAAGAATACCTTTGCAGGATACACTGAGATCAACAGCCAACAATATAAATCCTGTACGAGTTCCCCAAAGGGGGATTACCAAAGAGAAGAGAAAACTCAATATCTCAATTAACAAGCTAAAGAGATTTATCCAGGAAGTGAATAGAGACTATTTGTGTATTAACAGGAATTCTAAAGACCAGTACCAAAAGTACCCCAAGGTGAAGGGAGTCATTCTCCAGATCTATGTTATTTTTCATAATGGTAGGGTCAGTAAGGGTAGTTTTGGACAGCTGATTTATTTCTATGGACGTTCACAACCGACTACCAAGTACTGTAGTTTTTAAGATTGGTAATGATCACCCATAGTGTTGGGGAATGTTAGGCCTTATGGTTTTAGTTTAATAAAATATTGTACACCATGTCCTTAGAGGGTCTGTGTATTCTTCTGACTCACCATAGGCCACAGAATGTTTCTTCCCTGCAACTTATTCTGATGCAAACAACACACTTGCCTATGACTGTTCAGAGTGATAAAAGATTTCTGATGAGTTCTGTGTTCAACCTGTTGGTCATACATTTGAATACAGACAAAGCTAAATAATCATTTCCTCTTTCTGGAGTTGATACTTTGAATACCTTTCTAAATGTTCCTGATAAAATACTCATCCCAGGACATTTCACCTTTAGTCCAAGGACCTGAACAAACCAACTCAAGTTTTACCTGTAGCATATACAGCAGGAGATTCTTCAGCTTTTAACTTAAAAACTACAAGATTAACGTTCTCATAAATGACTATTAATGTAGTTTAAGACCAGATAGAGGTACTAACAAATCTAGTGGCAGCTCGTAAATATTTTGATTTCAGGGGCATAAACATTTCCCATGAGTGGCCGAGCAATGCGAAGAAGCCTAAACCGACCAAGAAGGGCTTTTCTCTTGAAACTTGGCAAAATAATGTATTGATATATTACATTTTAAAACACACGTTCTATGAAAAACATGTTAAAAACCCATGCAGTTTACAATCAGTTCTGTACGATAACTCATACATAGATGCCAATTTACTAACAGTGCACAGGTTCCTCCTCTATCACGTCTGATGCCTTTGCCAACAAGAAAAGGCGGTAATCTGCCAGTGTCAAAACAGTTTAATGCTGGCTTTGCCCAAGAATGATCATTCTGGCTGCACATATATATGCCAGTATTCCCACATAAGAACATACTCAGGTTTGGTTTGCCCAGTGATCATATTATAAAACACATGCCAAAGCTGGCTGTGTAAACATATATAAGTATCCCCATTTCAGTACATTGTGTTTGCCCATAACCAGCAATAAAAATACCATGCCACCACAAGAAAACATATCCATACTGGCTGGACCAACATAGGGCAGTTCCACATCATCTTGGCTTTGATAGTAATTGCAAAAGAAAATGCCATGCCACTGTAAGAAAGCATGTCTTTAATTGCTACACCATTGTAGGACAGTATGTCAATTGAATAACATAATGTTAGTGTTGCTCATATGACAATAATAAATGCAATGCAACTCTAAGAAAACTCGTCCTTATTGGCTGCATTCATTGAAGCAAATCTCCCCACATAAGAGCAGTGATAATGTTGCCTTTGCCCATGATTGTGGGAAAATATACCATGCCAATGTAGGTAAAGACTCCAAACTGGATTCAGCAATGTTGGCATGTTCATAATGTCAGTACAAAATGCCAATGCCACTGTAAGAAACTATTTGCATGTTGGCTGCATCGATGTAGGCCAGTCTGACCATACAATATAACTAACAATATTTGTTCCCATAACACCAGTAAAAAGTGGCATGCCACTGTAAGAAAAAATGTCCATACCAGCTGCAGCAATGTAGATCAGAATGTCCATGTAAGAATACTCATCGTGTTGGCCAGAGCAAGAAAACATGCCAATGTTGATTGCAGCAATGTAGCCCCCCTCACACACCAAATCAAACAAACATCATGTTGCTTTTTCCATCATGCCTGTAAAAATGAATCATATTATAAGAAAACATATCTATGTAGATTGCAACAATGTCAGAGGCTCATTCCCCCATAAGCATGCACATACATTCATACACATACACATGTGCACCCATGCAACATACATGCCATCTTATTCATGCATCTACCCATACAACATACATTGCTGCCATTCACGTTCATGCACAAACAATAGACACACTGCTGTCTCTTTCACATGCTCACTGATGCACTACAATATACACACTCACTGCACTCTCATTCACATTTTGAACTCTTTCACACAAGCACTTACTCAGGCATAAACCCTTGCATTCATGCCTACATACGTACATACACACATACACACGTACATACATACAAAAACAGTGTTTTTCTTTACCTGCTCCGGATCTGCATTCCAGATACTGCCACAATGGCCTTTCAGCTCCTGTGAACCATGTAGACAGAAACCAGGAAGCAGGTAGAACTTCTTGGTTACTGACATTCCCCGTGGAGCAGGGGAAACACACAAACCAATGAGCCAGGGCAGCATAATGCTTGGGAAGGTGTAGGAGTGGCTTTTCATAAACTTGACCCTGCAGTGTCCTGGCCTGTATCCCCAATGGAACATGCAAGGCTAGGGAAACAAAACACCCCTAGCTTTGCCTGGGTATTTTGGCATGCATGGCTGGGATACTTAACTGTAATATGGAGACCGTGTTTGCCTACACAGTAAAGAGCCAGTCCAAGAGCATATCCATATCTGCTTGCTGCAGCTGAGGGAGCAACCCATCTTTTCACTGGGCTGATTTACTGTCCTCCTCCAAGATCGATAGTGGGTGGGCACCGACTCACCACTCGCTCATTATGGATGAGACAACCCTGGAAACATTACTTGCATGGATTTGGGAAGACAATAAGAAAGTGCGATGTTTGTTAATCCAGGCCTTATACCATAATAACAGGGCTTTGGTGAGATGGGGACTAAGTGGAGAAAACACAGAGAGCTTTGAGGTGCAGCATGGAGTAAGGCAGAGCTGAGTATTGGCCCCACTCCTCTTCTGCATCTACATCAACAGGCTAATAGAGGAATTGATAATCAAGGCTATGGGCCCCCCGAAGTTGGGTAATTTGCACTTCCCTGCCTTATTTTTCAGAGACAACGTGGCATTGCTGTCATTTACTCCTGTGGGCATTAAGCACATCACAGTTGCCTTCATGAAGAAATGCAGCGAATTGTGCCTAGAAATAAACAAATCTAAACCCGAAAGCCTGGTCTTTAGACACAAGATGGAATAAAGCTGGAGCAGGTCAATACCTATAACTTTCTGGGCCTATGCTTCACTGAGAATGGAACCTGGGGTGAGCAGGCCACAAAAGCTTGCCTGACCTTGAGGAAGTACAGTGGGAGCATTAGGAAATTCTTCCACTTACATGGGAGGTATGCCTTGACTCCAGCTCTAAAGTTGTATAAAATACAAGCTATACCAGCCTTAATGTATGGCACGCAAATCTGGGGCCACAATGAAATTGGCTCCATAAGTGTGGTCGAAAATGCCTTCCTAAAATCTCTTCTATCGCAACCTATAAGTGCCCCCAACGCTATACTGCATATGGAGTGTGACCTAAGACCGATTGAACATCTTACATTCACTAAACCATTTCTTTTCTGGGTCTGGGTAGGGACAGCACAGGAATTAGAGATGTTTAGAGAGTTGCTAACCAACTGCTTGGCATTGGATGGCAGCCAAGCAACACTGTGGTTAAAGAACTTACAACTCTGGCGGATGAGACTGGGTGTTGGATCGCACTGGGACAGCCGACCTGTATGCAAATAAATACTAAGACCGTGGCAAAATTTGCATGCAGACAGGTCTGCAGGTGAACAATGGAGTTGGCCTGCACTAGGCTCTCCTGCGGACAGCAATATATTCATGCCAAGGTGACCTTTGGGTACGAGCAATATCTGGATGCTATCCAGCCAGCCTTTGCTCGCTGACTCTTCTATGATCTCGGAGCAGGGACGCTGCGCCTGAAATCTTTTACAAAAAATGGAAAATATAAAGCAGTAGTGAATGCCTGGTGTGTGGAGCACTGTATGAGTCTACATCCACTTCCTGCTGCTCTGCCCCAAATACAAAGCCCTTAGAGTCAAATACTTAAAGACAATTTTTAAGTTGAAGGGCATCCGAGGCACAGTAAAAGCCATGGAAAAGCGATGATCTCAATCTAGTGTTTTTTCTGGTCAAATATTTGCACAGGGCATGGTTACTAGAAATCTTTATAAGTCTTTTATAATGTGACATAGTCACTTCTATTATATTTGTGTTTTAAATGGTGATACTGCTTTGTATGTAATGTTTTCTGTTTTGATGGTACCACTGCCAAATAAAACTAAGAAAATGAATGTAAATGTGCAAGGTGATAACAAAATGTTGTCCTCATTCACTTAGACCTATCATCAGCCTGGGATCTTTAACCTTGCCTTTGTCACCAACTAGGCATATCAAAGGCAACACATAGGTTAATAGCCTCTTTTCTGTTAAAATGTTCATAATACGTATATTTGGGTCACTGCTCACCATTTCCCACACTTTTGAACTACATACCACCACACGTCTACCACCTATACCTTTGACTCTTCAATTACTACATGAGGTCTCAGGCTCAGTGAGGATTTTGCAATGTCATTTTAAGTCTAAATAGATCATAGCCTTATACTGTTGTGCATGTAAACTGCATGCCATTCCTCATAACCCAATACCTAAGAAAGATTTAAGACTGGATGGGTTACAGAAGCCTTTGCCTCAACATGGGCATAGCACAACTTTTACCGAGTGGGTCAGCAGATCATCATGTAATCCCCTTTCGTTGCTCAGTGTCCAGTTTCCCCCTCTTTAATTACAGAGAACAAGAGAGGCTTGTGCATCATACTTAATGTAATTTTAAATGTCACCTCCACATAGATCCCGTCACTAGAGCTTTCCTGTGTCAGCTCACTATCCACAGGAAAATACTGCCCCTGCTTGACTTCCCACTCAAAACATTTATTATGAAAGCACTGATACTCTTCTAAATCGTTTTATCTAAAACAACTCAACACCCAGAGATCATCTGAAACCAACTTACAACTCCCCTTCTTATCTCCAAACCCTCACACCTCTCACATACTACACACGCCCAAAGGGCTTGTGAAACAACCCCCCCCCAAAAAACTAACAAGTCTAGTGCACATAAAAAAGCACACCAGGAAAGCTCACATGCACAGACAACAGTTCCTCCTGGTTCTGCACGCATCATCATATCAGTACAAATAATATCCTATCCTTTATTTATTTGTAGGAAACTACCAATGTGGTCGGGAGGCATATGGGTATATGAGTACCAGGAACAGATGTCCCTAGTGGGTGGTAACAGACAATACAAACAAAGACACAGGGCCTAGAGGGTGCTGGTTATACTGTCAGAGAAGTTATCTAAATAGGTTTTTTTTACGTTTTTTCTAAAACATATCCAGGGATATGTGGCTTCTGAGCTCTTGGGTCATAGCATTCCAACTCCTGTGTGCAGCCACCCAGAAAGCACTCGTTTAAAATAGGCAAATTAGCTATTTGTACTTCTAGAAGTTTTTGATCATTCATCCAAAGAGTCCTAGTTTCCTTTTTTGTGTTGAATCTAGTTGCCATATAGAATGGGTAATGTCCTACTGTTTATGAGTGATGGTGAGTAGCCGAAACTCAATCCTTGTCTCCATGGGGAGCCAATGGATGTGTCTCTGAATGTTGGATACATGCCCACATTTCCTCAGCCCCATTATGGCTCTGGTGGTGCTGTTTTGTACTACATGTGATCTTGCCAATTCTCCCTTCCCATTCCCACCATCAGGCTAATGCAATAGTCTATCTTGGATCCAATATTACTCGGGCCACTGTCTCCCCACTTTTCTGTGACAAAAATGGGCAAATATGGGAAAAATGTCTGATGTAATATGCTGATGACAAAATCAAACTGCTCACTCGAGCTTTCATGCAAAGGGTTTGATCAAATAAGACCCACAGCATTTTTATCTTATCTTTAGTTGGTATTTCATGATCTGCAATTTGGAAGCTTTTATATTCTCCACTCAACCTATTCAATCTGGGACTAGAGCCTATGACCATCAGTTCAGTTTTTTCATGGTACAGCGCCAGCCCACTCATACACATCCAGCCATGAATGAGGTCACAGGTCTCTTTAACCACTTTGGCATCTTCCTCGTAGTTTCCTGTCAGGCATCGGGTGTCATCCCCGTAATTTGAGAAGCAGATCTTTTTCTCCTCTAGCAGCTGAAATAGTGGTGTAGTAAAGATATTATTTAAGACCGGTGATAAACAGGCCCCCTGCGTGAATCCCTATCTAAGAGGGACTGGCCGTTCCTCTGCCGTGTTACTGCACACCCTCATGGTTCTGTTCCCCAAAAAAGATTGCATCCCGAACACAGCTTGATCACTAAAGTTGACCACTTCTTGCAATCTGTTTAAAATTAGTGGGTGATCCACTAAATCAAATGTGGCCAACAGATCCAAGGCTATCAACATCATAGTTTGGCCTCCATTTATTTTTATCAGCATATTAGACTTTAAATCCAGCAGCGCTGATTCCATACTGAAACCTGGCCAAAAGCCTGATTGTTTGGAATAGTATGGCTCTTTAGATGTTCCCGTACGTGTTCATAAATCACCCTATGCAGTATTTTATAGCAGGAAAGGGGAGTTTGTTATGGGCCTATAATTTGTAGGGATAATAGGATCAAAACCTTTCTTTTTAAGAAAGAAGAGGGGTGATCCAAGCTCCCTTCAATCGTGTAGGAACATAGCATTCCTTCATGGAGGCATTAACAATGTTGGTAAAAGTACTGATCAATAATTCAGAGCATCCCTTAATGGTTGTAGCTGGAAAGATATCCCCTTTAGATGCAGACGGTTTACGTTTGAGCAAGATAGTTCGTAGTTCATCATCTGAAATGCTCCTAAAATGTAAAACTGGGACTTCCAGGTGATCATTGATCTTTTACTTTTCCCTTACTCGTGCCTGTACTTTCAGGACCTTTGCTTTGCGAAAGGTGGATTTGTTTTTCCCACATTATCCACCATGGCCTCCTGGATACGGGCACATCGTTTGTTATCTTTGCAGATACTTTTCTGCAGATTGTTCGGCAGCTTCTCTAATTCCTTCAAATGTTGAAGATTTCCTTGAACTCATGCTGTGCCTCAGCAATCTGCAGGTCATATGTATCTTTCTAATCCCTCTCTCCCTCTCTAACCAGCCCTAACACCTTTCCTACAGAGCCATGTGAGCTCCTGTAGACCATGCAAATGGCAGCAGTGCACGGTATAAATTAAAATAACATAACATAATACACCTTATGTCAGTATAACCAAAACGTCACTAACATAGCTACATCCTATCCAGTGTTGGGCAGCCTTGATGATCAGGTGAATCAAATGTTTGACTCAATAAGAAAGTGATGTGACAGTAGAATGATCACCCATGCTGTTCCTAAATGTGCACTACATTCCCTAAGTCAGAGAAAGAAGAATGTACCTTTCTGTGTCTTAAAGAACCCTATCAATATCCTTATTTGCTTTGCTCTCCCCAACTGTAAGTAATGCATTTTGTTTCTGGTTAAAGTGTATTGTAAGCATACGCTTATTGCAGCACTAATTGAAAAGTATGAATTATATACTATTCAAATGCATATTTGTAGTTTATGATTCTTTTTTAGAGTAGTCATGGTGAATATGCAATTGCAACCTGTATGCATTGCTTTCAGTTAGAGACATGCCATTTTATATTGAGAACTCTTACAGTGGGAAATGCTGTGGTCAAATGCATGCCTGTGTGGTTGGTAACAAAACGTCACAGGGCCACGAATCAACAATGGGAGGATTTTAATGAAAGGAACAGAGCCAACCACAGCCACGGATGCTTACTCAAAGAGTAGCAGTAACTGAATAAACAAACAAGCATCATCCGTTGAGTAAGGAAAAGAAAGAAAAAAAAACTCGGATTCCACAGTAGGAAAAGTTCTGAATGAGAAATAGAAGGAAAGAAATAAAATAAAGTGAAACTAAACAAAAGAAAGAAAAAGAGTGAACACAAAAAGGGTTTTGATCATTGCATAACAAACAAAACATGAGTTCTGTTTATTATCACAAAACCCCACAATAATGAGGGAATTCAAGGTGTTGGTGATACCAGTGACAAGGAGTACATTTGTAACAACAATTCAGGAGGTGTTCGGGGTTATGTAGGTGATACAGAGGAAAACTGATTGACCTTTAAGTCGAAAGTGAAGTAACTGGTGTATGTGCATGCAAGAAAGTACCCAGGTGGCAGAGTGTGACAAGTGAGCAAGCCAGAAAGCTTATGTCAGACAGAAAACTGCAGATGTATGCACAACATGATAGGTACAGTGCCAGACTATTGGAAGAATGCATCTCTTGCATGTCATCATCATAGTGGAGAACATTTGTGACACCAACGGATTTTTAGTGGGGGCATCACAAGACCACATTAAGGAGACAGATGCAGGAGACTAAAGGTAATGCACTTATTGAGCACCCACTCCATCTCAATTATCCATCTCTATAGATGTCTCTGCAATTGATATGATCTCGTTTTACACCTTTTTCTGTCTAGTTGAACAATATTATATTCTGAAGTTGTGATATAGAACAGCATTAGCAGCTGTGTTTATCTGGACCCGATACCTATGTGATTTAGCACACAGGTGCTGAATATAATGTAACCTTATTCACATTGCATAACACTGAGATAACATGGAATACAACAGAAAGATAACTTATAAATAAATCTACCAACCAGCACTGTTTACTCAAATAGAATTCCATCAACCATATACGGAAAAACATTAAATCCCAAATATGTCCAACCCTAATTAAAACCATTCTCTTTACATAGTTAACAATCTCATTTGTTTACAATAGAACAGCTGCACTTGCCAGATAGCAAGAAGGTCTTTTGTGAGAAGCTGCAAGAATCTCACATGTGTTATTTGCCATTCTATATCTCTATTATTTCCCTATTTGACCTGTAACCAAACCATTACTTTGATGTTACCCAGAAGCACACAATATGTACTTTTCAGGTTCCTAATTATTCAGGAGATAGACACGTTTGTAGCCCTACCATGGTGTCAAATGCACAAGTAATTAAATCAGCGGACAACTCTACCAACTGCGGGTTGGGGGCACCAGTGCTTTGGCCAATCACTGTAGCTCTCTAAATGTCCTTTGTCCCAACTCGGCGACTCACTAATGTAGTCCAGTCAGCTTGATATTGAAATGATAAGTGTGAGACACGTTGTAGTTGCTTGAGAAACTGTATGGTCTGTGTTGAGCCTCATCAGGGGTGAGGCTTTGGTAAACAGACAAAGGTTTTGGCACGGTTCGAGACAGGGGCACTAGGTGAGTAGATCCATCTGAGTTTTTGAACAGACAGATTAAGCACACCTAGGTGCCTCCCATGCTATGCACTCCAGACAATGCCCATTCGTGCCTCATATACTTGTGCCCTACTAGCGAATGGTGCCCAGACCTTTACAGATCTAGCCGCATAGCCTTAGATACAACTATGGACACTTAGCACACTGACGGCCAGTTATCCTAGTCCATACACACCAAGTGGCATTGCTAGCTAATAGGAATAGCTTCGCACTATGTCTAGCTCACTCAACATTTACTTTCTAATGATCATGGCCACACTGCACGCCTCCCCTAAGAATAGCCACACTGAAGTTCCCCCTTGCAAGCCAGCTTTCGCGCCTCCTCTCCTACTCACCACACCCAAGATACCCAACTACCCTGGCCACATCAGCCCTGTGCAACAGGCCATGCCAGGCCAACTAGTCTACACCGACTAGTCTACAACGCTCAGCCTACCCCAACTCACGAGAGAAACCTTAAGTTACGCGCCAGACTTAATAAACTCTATGAACCTCCTAGAAGATCCCTCCCCACTATAAAACGCACAACGAAAGACCAACACATTAGAATATGCACTGTACCCCCTCAATCCTCCCCATCAGTGAATACAAACTTGCTTAAGACAAATACCAACTCATCCAACTTGGCCACAACCAAAATGGACCCTAAAGGACACTCCCTCAAGGGAGCACTCCTTAATGTAAGATCCCTAGTGGCACACGCCATTGACCTAGCTGACTTAATCACAGAAGCCAATCTAGACTTTATTGCTATAACTGAGACCTGGCTACACAATGCGGCAGGCCCATCGCTCATGTTGGCCATTCCTGACGGTTACACCATATCTAGGCAGGATCGAGAAGGCTCCCGCGGAGGTGGAATCGCCATTATATCCAAAATAAACTTATCACTACGCCTAGCCCCTACCACAACTATGCAATCCTGTGAAACTCTCACTGCCAAAATTCCCATAAACAACACCCAAACTCTTTCTATTCACCTAATTTACAGACCACCGGGTCCACTTGGAACCTTCGAGGAGGACCTGCACATTCTACTATCCAACAATACCAAAACTACTTCCCAATTGCTGATATTAGGGACTTTAACCTTGGCTTCAATGACCAAGCAGATGCCCATGCTGCCACTATTGCCAATACCTTCACACCTTAGGACTTACCCAAAAAGTCAGCTCCCCCACACATGCAAAGGGTAGAATACTTGACTGGGTCGCTGATTCCAACTGCTCAGCCATAGTATCCTCTATTACGCCCCTCTCCTGGACAGACCATTCCTTGGTGTCCTTTAATTTACTAACTACCAAACCACCCAGCCTTGACCCACAGGCAGCTTCACCATGCCCTACAAGAAACAAAAAGAATATTACAGCAGATAATATTATTCCCCTGATCCTTCCTACCTTAAATGCACTGCCAGACAACCTTGACCCTAGTGCACTGGTCAACGAATTCAACAACATCATGCGCACCACTATGGACAAAATCGCCCCCCTCAAAATGAGAACAAGCAAACCCAAGGCACATTTAAACAAGTGGTACATGCCAGAACTTAAGGCCTTGCGCCTAAACAAAAGAAAATGCGAATCTGACTGGAAACTATGTTCAACCGAAGAGAATAAAGCTAATTTAACTAATATCTCTCGGCATTATAAAAATGAAATTTGTCTAGCGAAACGTAATTCCTACAATGCTCGCATTGCCAATGCCAATTCAAGTATGAAGGAACTTTTCTCCATCTTGAAAGAACTCGAGTCCCCCATTGCCACACCAGATACCTGCATTAAAGACCAGACCTGGTGTACAGATATCCAAACAGCCTTAGCAAATGAAAACACCACACTGCAAAATAAAATCCAACTAAAAAAAGACTCCCTAAACCTCACAAACAAGCCGCCACCTAACAACACCATCAACAACCCAAACAACAAATTCTCCTTCACTAAAACTATCATCTTAGAGGTAGAGAAAATTATCCTTTCCCTCAAACCGTCGAACTGCAAAGGTGACATCTGCCCAGCACAACTAATACAAGACGCTGCCAGAGACCTTTCACCGTTCATTTCAAAATTGATCAACTCCTCCTTCGCCACAGGTAATATCCCGGCGAACCTAAAACAATCATGGGTGCTCCCTCTTCTCAAGAAGCAGACTCTTGACCCCCTCATCCCCACTAATTATCGGCCCATCACTACCGTACCTTTCCTATTGAAGATATTAGACAAGGTTGCCTATACACAAATTCAAAGACACCTTGATTCAAACAATCTACTGGGAGCCAGACAATCTGGCTTCCACCCACTCCACGGTACTGAAACTGCACTCATTGATCTAAAGACCCAAATAGACGAACTGAGAGACCAAGGTAAAACGGCACTCCTCCTCTTACTTGATCTCTCAGCTGCTTTTGATCTGGTGGATCACAGGGTCCTCTGCAAACACTTGGACACTGCTGCACACTTCTCCACGCATGTCACCAAATGGATTGAATCCTTTCTGAGTGAGAGAACAATGAGAGTCTTCTCCCCTTCGGCAGCAGCCGACCCTCTCACAATCACGTGCGGCGTCCCTCAAGGCTCCTGCATTTCACCAACCCTGTACAACATATTCACTAAACCCCTCTTCGATGATCTGGACCTTCTAGGTTTCACCTACACTAACTATGCAGATGATACACATATTCTCCTCCCGCTTTCTGGGGATCACAGCGAGGACGGGGAATTGGTGAATAGGGTGTACCTCATTATTCAGGCATGGATGGCATCACATGACCTCTGCCTGAATGATGATAAGACTGAGTTGATCATTCTGGGCACACAGGCCAATATCAACAAACTAGGCAAGGACTACTCCACGTTTAACATAGATGGCAACAGCATCAAGGTTTCGAGTGAAGTAAAAACATTAGGCTTCTATCTCGACTCCACCATGTCTTGTGCCAAACAAGTTAACTCCTTAGCCACCACGACAGCCTATACCTGCAAATTAATAAGAGCAGGTAAACCCTTCTTATCTAATAACAGTTGCATGATCCTAGCGAGAGCCTTAATACTATCACGACTCGATTACTGCAATGCCCTTTACAGTGGCGCTAAAAAAACTATCACCAAAAGGCTACAAATCCTACAAAACAACGCCCTTAGAGCCGCCTTAGGTATAAACAAAAGGGAACATATCTCCTCCACTAGACAACAATACAAATGGCTCTCCACCAACAATAAAATTCACCTAAAAATGCTTTCCCTGACACATAAAGCCCTCAATAACGCTGCCCCCATTTACCTGATGGACAAAATAAAAATAAAAACCTCTAACAGACCTACTAGAACTCCCAACTCCAACTGTCTGGAAATTCCAAGATTCAAACTTGCCAAAGTTGGCGGCACTAGCTTCCCTGTGCTAGCCGCCAAATGGTGGAATGCCCTTCCACATAACCTCAGATCAGACCAACCTTTCCCTCACTTTAGAACGAATCTTATCAAACAACTCAATGACAACAACACGTAAGGACTGAAAGACTTTAATTTGTGTTATGTTACTTATCTGAATGTATATATGTATCATCAAAGTTTTACCACTATCGTAAATTTAATTATGCAACATTGTATTTTGAATTTGCTGTAACACTGTAATTTCTACGCAACATTGTAAGCTTCGCATATTCTGTTCACTGCGCCCGGTTACCCTTGGGTCTGGCGCGCAATACAAATAAATAAACAAACAAACAGTATGCAACTCATCCCAGTCCCCATGATATTCAGCAATGCAGGTGCCTGGGCTACAAAGGGAGCTGGTAGGTACTATTTCAGCCTTTAAAATCAAGAGCTAGTGAAGGGCTTTCGAGAGCAACCCCCAGGTCGTCAACAGCGAGTATTCTGGCCAGAGCGAGTTGCAGTACAAAACCTCTGGAGTGATAAATGTGGCAGAATCATGAGGTGGAGATACCCCAGGCTATAGGCCCCACTAACGTATTACCTCGAGATACTAGGGTGGCTGGAACAGGAAAGCTTTGACCCATGTACTATGAAACTATTTCTATACCACGTTTCCCAAAAAAGGATGTAGTCAAAGCCCGTCACAAACTTTACCCAGTCTTGTTCGAGCATTTCAGGCAGCTCAGTGACATTTCAGGACAAACATTTTACCTGTTCATGTTTGTTTTGTGGTGTTCCTAATCCTGAAGTGGGGGAATCAAGGAGTTATATGGGTATAACGTTATTTAATGCCCCAACCCATGTAGATACGTAGGTGGAAAAGGCTCACAGAGCCGCATTTCTGCTCTGCTTTCCGTCATGCTTTCCTCCTCCATCTCATGTTTAGACTTTGATTGTTGCTTGCATACGATTATCATGCTAGCATTAAACGAATGGATTCCTAGCGAATCCATCTCGATTTAGTGCTTCTAAAAAGCCGGCGGATTGCATTGGAATTCCTTTTTAAATAAATACTGCCTGCAAAGAGTATGTTGGTGGTTAAACTGAAGTGTGAAGCTAATTTCACTTGGTTCAAAAGGGGAAACTTGCATGCAGGGGACCCAACACCAACTAAGGGCCTGATTCACAGAACGTTTTCCTATAGGATTCTGCCATTATAAAACTTTCTGTGAATCAGGCCCTAAGTGTTAATGTTTCTAATTCTGTCCCGGCAATTTGTATGTCTGTTCAAGTGACGCCCAAATGTGAGATCTAAAAGCTCTCTACTATTTTTACTCTGATTTCAGTATAGTCAGAAAGTGGGTTTTTTGAGCATTTGAGTGAATTGAATGTATCTTGTTGTATCTTGTTGTGCTGCTTTAGTGTTTCCATAGAAACTGTTCTTCCTGTAAGGTACTTCTATTTCGGGTGCAAGACCCTAATCACCCAGTGGATTATTAAATCATCATACATATTTTCATTCACATGCACATTAAGTTGGGTAGATGCAGCACTTTTAACAAACACATGTATAACACAAAAAACATGTCTTCACTTGTATCACTAATATTCTCAAATGTTACCATTAATTCTGTTAGTCTGAAATAGCACGTAACAATGTTTCGCTTAGCAAGTACCTCAGATCTTGTCAATGGCAAAATAACATGTCGAAGGAAAGTCTCTCCATCCAATCTTTTTTGAACTATTAATATGCTGTATTGTTGCTACAAGACATATTATATATAATGCCCATATTTTGTTGTATTATAAAGTTGGCGTGCACTGACATAATTTTGATATGCATTTAACATTACACAGCCAAAGCTAAATCGTGCATTGCTGTGACATACTCCAATGAGCAGGTCCCTGTGTTAGAACTAGCAAAGTCAATAATATGGCAAGGGAGCTGTGCTATTGTATTACTGTTCGAACATGTTCTTATGGAAACGGTCTCAGGATAAGAATTCAAATATGAAAGGGTCGCATTTCCGTTGGAAAATCACACACGTTTCGTGGGGTGCATTTGACATGAGGTTTTTTTCATGGATGCACCCCGTTTCACGGTGTAAAGGGACTATTAACATTGTTGCTGTTTCACGTCTTGTTTCCTGTATGAAGTAGTTTTCTGTTTTGGCTCCATCGGTCAACAAAACCAAAAATGTATACATCTCCTGGCTTCTTAGAACTTGTCCTAATTGATAGAAATGTATGCAGCTGCCAATGGGCAATTGGCAAATGGATGACGCGTCCTGCACATTCTGTCCAACGGAGGTGTGTGGCGTGCAGAAGGAAAGCCTGACTGCAGGAGCAAAGAGCCTGCCACCCGCATCCAGCCCCTCGATACAAAAGTACGCATCATGCGTGTATCTGGAACTCATATTGATTTCCTTTTCCACCCATATTGTGATCATTACCATTATTATCTGTGAGTGCCCATTACAGTAAATTGCCAATTTAAATGTCCATCGGTCTTTCGGGATGGCTATGTAAAAAAAAGTGTATAATACAAGGCACCGTCACAGTGATTAGGGTGACATGCCCATGGGAATATTTAGGGAGACTACTGCAGAAATGAAGGATGAGGGAAAATGGGGGGCAAAGTGCCACTGGTGATGGCTGAAGCTAGTGGGATCCTATTGTTTATTAGGGAGGGGGGTAAGGAGCACGACCATAGGCTGTGGCCACTGGACTGTGGACCACTGTCTTTTTGCTTAACTGTGGCAATGTGGATAGTGGCCAAAGCCAAAGAACATGGCCAGAGGCCATGCCAATGGAATCTGGTTATTTGCTAGTGTGGGAGATAAGGCCATGGCCATAGCCAGTGGGCCATGCTCTCGTATTCCAATTGTTGCAGAGCGGACACTGGTCATAATTGAAGCCCACACTCAAATTGTTCTATCACAATGTGTCAGTTAGCAACATTTTCATATTCAAGTGGGAGATATTTGCTCAATAGTACAATTGATGGTATAGCCTTTGTCAAAATGATTTAAATATGAAATGCGATACAGATTAAAAACATGTAATGATTCTTTACAAACTCATTAAAGATATATAAATAATTGAATCTCTCCAGTCACGGCGCATTAGCTCTTCTCTTGTCAATAAGCAAGGAAGGAGTCTTCGTCACATCCTTTCCTCATGTTTAAACATACGAAGTTGCTGACATATTTTGTGATGAGTAAAGCTGAGGGTTTATATTTTCGTCCTGAATTACATAAACCTACACAATCATTGTAAGCCCCACTTACTGTTGACAAACCATATACACTGTTCATATACGCTTGCATGACAGGAGACCTAATTCTGTTGACATTTCATCAGGTTTTAGGTTTTAGTTTGTCATGTTGTCGGTGGCTATTATATTCAACAACTAAGTAGATCCAATGTCTCTGTAAACACATATCACATGACCTCCGAGCGTCTTTCTCAGTATCTGAACATGAGCCAGAATCACGAATAACAAATGAGTGTCATCGAGCTGCAGAATCTCCCATTCTAGAGTTTGATGACACTTACTCAATTATGTTAATGATTCTATCTGAAGGGACAATTAAAAGTGTTTTGAAAAAAATGAACTTACATGCTGTGACTATATAGTCTCTTGTCCATTGAGACCCGTTTGAAGAAAAAAGAAAGTTAGCTTGCAGAAAAATCACTAAAGATTCGACTGGAATAAGCTCCTTATCAGTGGCGCAGCCAGGAATCAAATTTAGGAGGGGCACAGAGGGGGCCAAAGACAAAAGTAGGGGGGGCACAGACAAAAGTAAGGGGAGAACATGATCACTGCTCGTTTTAGGTAGGGGGGGCATAAGAGGGGGCACAGGGTTTCACAAGGGGGGCCCCGCCCCCCCATGCCCTCCCCTAGCGACGCCACTGCTCATCATAACATTCAGATTGGAACTGTTACTAATATATCTGCACAGCTATATGACGTTACATTCTTTATAAAAATTTCAAAAATCGGACTGAACAAAATTGTGTTTCTTAAAACATAATCTACAGAAAAAAATAAGAAACATTCCGATTTGAACTGTCGTTGAATATTACATATGGGGGATATATGAGGTTTCTTGAGAGAAAAGGAAAAGGTCTAACTGCACATACAATACAACAGAATGTCAATTCTAGTGTAACACATGATCATACAGGAATGATTGATCATGGTGGGATTAAACAATAAGTAAAATAATTTAATGCATCATCTCTATTAATTTGAAACATAATCAGTGACTCACTCGGTTAAACGTCCATTCGTTATTTTATGGGTGTCGAGTGTTAGATAATAAACAACACTTTATTACAGTAACGTTGTTGGTATTATATTATTAAAAACGTGATTATTTGCCATAAGAATAAGGCCACAATCCCCACAGCTCGTAGTGCACAGAGTTGAATTTTTTGTTGGGCTGGGTTTCTGTAATCCGCCAGGACCATGCCAGATTTCATTTTCAGGCTGTCAAAGACCCTCCACTAAACTAACAGAAAAGTGTTCACAATTATATTTGGAGGAGGAAAGGGTTCAGGTGGAAAAGGTGACAGATGAGCATATGGTGTGCTTATCACTTGGTGAGGGTTACAGAGGCCCTTTTCATTTAGACCATGTTTATTTAACCACAGGAATCTCCCAAAATGCCTGCTGTAAAGAGCCATATCACTGCAGTACATCTGCCATGAGATAGAATGATGAAAATATGATGCTCAGAAAGGTGCTGTGGTAGATTTACCTCAGGGTGGATATGAAGTGATAAAAAAGTAGGGATGGTGCATATGTTGAGGTAAAGGGAGGCTTAAAACAAAATGTAATTTCAAAAGCATTTTTGACTTGCAGCGAGAATGTTGTGTTGCTGTGAGCATCATTTCCATTGTAATAGACTTCTAGTGCATGCTTTTCCAAATGAATGATTTGGGGGGAAAAATCGTTTGTGATTAAAAGAAAACAAAGAAAACAAATAAAACACTAAATATTTAACCCTAATGGTCCACAGTATTGTACTATGATTGTTGGAAGAGGTTGAACTACTCACAACGAAAGTGGCCTAATGGGTGGAAAGTGCTAAAGTCAGTGGCCAATGGGCAATGGTCTTTTATCATAATGGGTGGAACGTTTCAGTGGCTAAGGCTGAACCTGGGTAGAACAGGGTCCTTAACTACTAAGGGGACACTGACCACTGACAAAGGCCAAGGCCAGTGTGCCACCCTTCAAAGTGGTAATTGCAGCAGCTGAATGACCCGAAGTGGAGCAAAGTGGGCCATGGCCTTTTGCAAGAATTGGTTTGAAGCGGCCAGTAAGCCATTGTTATTTAAATCCTGATGGGGTAAAATACAGTAGAACAAAACGCATGAAATGCAGTTACAAACTATTAAGTGAGACACAGCTAAGGCAAACAAATTCAATGCATCATAACCCATGACATTGGAAGTGACGGCAACTCTGAGGTCCCATTTGTTCAGTTATGGAGCACAAACATGTGATTACACCTGGTATCAGCAATTACATCATATATGACATCAAGAGGTGGCTTTCTGAGTTAAGGTTATCAACACTCCCAATCCCCGTCTAATTAAATGTGTTGAAGCACATAATTTCAAGACATAACAACTCAGAAATCTGGGTCCAGAGAGACCTGGCGAGATTTGATTGGGGTGCGAGATTATGCAAACAACAGAAAATCCAGATGAGGTACATTGGATTAGGAACATGGTCAATTTTACACATTTGCTAAACATTTTGGTCAACCCAGGAAGGAACACATGACTACAAATCTGTCCAATTAGAAAGGTTCAGAATTTAAAGATGATGAAGCTCCAAGTACAGAAAGAGAGTATTGCGATCCTGGAACTAGACCTGTACACATCTGAATTTTCGGGAGGAATTCAAACTGTTACATATGGACAGCACATTAGAACACAAAACAAGAGGAAGATCATAAGGAAAGGAAGAGGATATATCAAGAAAATACAAGAAGTGCTTAGTGATCCAAAAGCGGAACATTACAGACTTACAATGACTTGCTTTGGAAGAGGTCAGAGGATTAAAGTAAGCAGACATGCAATGATGAAGAGTGTAAACTAAAGGTATTCAATATTTTTTTTAAAAATAATAACTATTACTCTTGTAGAGCAATCTGTCATTGAATTAGGAGGTCTTTCTCTCTGAATTGTGCTTATGATTTTGCTACAAAATGTACCAATTTATTTAAATACATGAGAAAGCTGAAATAAACAAAATAACCAGTCCAAGAAGAGGTCAATAGAACCACACACTCTGAAACAGTTAAACATATAATTACATTGGTCTGTTTTTATCAATTTGAAGTGAGTCATCAAACCAATAAAGATTATTTAGAAGAAAATGAGTGTGACACCATTACTGGAAAATATGACATATCTACACATGTGAGTGGTTTCAGAATAACCTCTACATTTTGTCCCACCCAGGTTGGAAATAGGCTTGATAAATTTGAAGAACTAGTTACAAATGATGTTAAAAAATAACAACAAAAATCGTATATTTTCAGTATAATTTTCAGCATACTGAATGATACTAATATTGGAAATAGATAGGCTGACAAAGGTGGAGGACTTGTGATTTGGGGCATGTATCTTTATATGAGAGAAGCTAGTGGTTCTAACTGCTATCAATTGTTTGATGTGGAAGCACTTGTGGAAAGGATCATGGAATGTGTTAAAATATGAACAGATTAGACAATGTGAATTATCTTACATTGGAAGATGTTCTATTCCATATATGTGAATATCTAATAACTCCAATTTAATATTTTTGACCACAAGTACCTAAAATAATTATACATTCTCTGTGTAGAGCAACTGTTTCCTCTAATAACTTCGAAAGTTTGGAGATTGTTGTTAAAAGTATGAATTCACACATTCAAATGCAGCAGAGCTGTTGGAAAAATTGCATGCAGTTGTATGGGAAAATGATTATATGACGGTTTCTCCGAAAGTGTGTATCTACATATAAAAGTCTCATACATTAAAATGGCCAATAAGCTTGCAAGTATTACTTGGATTTTAAATCAGTAAGTTATCTATCTATCTATCTATCTATCTATCTATCTATCTATCTATCTATCTATCTGTCTGTCTGTCTGTCTGTCTGTCTGTCTGTCTATCTATCTATCTATCTATCTATCTATCTATCTATCTATCTATCTGTCTTTCTGTCTGTCTGTCTATCTATCTAAAGATTTTTGTTGTATAGCATCAGTCGTCAGAAG
Organism: Ambystoma mexicanum; assembly: GCF_040938575.1. Classification (NCBI taxonomy): domain Eukaryota; kingdom Metazoa; phylum Chordata; class Amphibia; order Caudata; family Ambystomatidae; genus Ambystoma; species Ambystoma mexicanum. The sequence goes on from NC_090929.1 coordinate 1,175,560,807, forward strand.
GACACAGGGCGTTCACAAGACTCACAGACATAAACACATAAAAAGAAGTGTGTGAGTTAATACACGTGATTTAAGGGACAGAACCCTTCGGGAAACCTGTGGTCGTGTGCCTATTTTAATCAGACTTTCTATCAAAGAGAAACATTTTTAGAAATGTAACATAGAAACACATCCCCTAATGTCTGGCGGAAGTGAGTTTCAAAGAGAGGGAGCTCAGGCATTCAAACCGTCCCCAGCAATCATTTTTAGGAGGACTTATGGTTGGTCTAGAGTTACACTATGGTTTGAAAGGAGGGTCCGCCTGACAGGAGTTCTTTTCACTCTAGAGAAAAGTTAGAGTGGGGCTTCGCCTGCCAAGCATTTGAACACTTGAGAGAGCTGGATATGCTGCTCAACTGGGAGCCAGTGTTTTTTATTTTTGCGGGATTCAGCGACCTGTGAATGATGACTAAGTCCACAGAAAGCACACACAATTCCATTCTGTGTTACTTGGAGCTTTTTGATTTTGGCTTGAGGTATGCCCACCAACAGACTATTGCAATAGTGCAACTTTGTGTTTTCTATAGCTGCTGAAATCAGGGCTCTATTCATTTCTGATAGGTAGGGATGAATCTGCCACAACAAGTGAACAGAATAGGGGCATGAGGATTTCAGATAGGACACATGTTTTTTAAAGAAAATATGAGAGTCAAAAATGTCTCACATTGTCTGAACTGAGTCGGAAACTGGGATAATATTCCCATTAATCATAACAAATGTATATTGTACATCTAGGTTCTTTAATATGTGTGGTGTTCCCAGAATGAGCAACTTGGTCTTTAAGTCATTTAAGGCAAAGGAATCCATGGCCACCCACTTCTGTACAGCTTTAAAGACTTCGTCAACATGGGCTACATCATCCTTGTACACCACAGATAACTTAAATACTATGTGGCTATTGTCTGCATAGTTTGAAAACTTGCCCCCCAGAGAGAAAAGAAGATTGCATAAATGTTTGACGTACACATTAAAAAGTAATGGTGACAGGCATGTTCCCTGGGGGACACCACATTTAAGGAGTCTCCTTTGGGATTGGGCCTCTCCCCAAACCACACATGCCATCCTCGGTCCCAAAAAGGATTGTAACCAGGATGCCGCGGGCAGGGTACATTTCCTTACATTAATCAAACTGTCTGCCAACAGGTCATGTTCGACCACGTTGAAAGCTGACAAGAGGTACAACAGCCAAAGCAGTGCCGCGTTCCACTCCTCGATAATTTCAGTAATGTTAGATTTAAAAGCTAGTAGAGCAGTCTCCCTTCCATGATTTACATGGAACCATGATTGCTCATTAGCTAGAATATCATGCTCTTCCAAAAAGATTAATATTGGGAGCAATCTACTTTATCAAGTATTTTCAAGATAAAAAGAACATTTGTAATAGGCCTATAGTTTCTGACTACTAAGGGGTAAAGATTCTCCTTTTTCAGTAAAGACATTATCCCTGCCTCCTTGATATTCTCAGGGACATGAGCCTCTCAAAATCAACGATTAATACATCTTGTAACCCAGGGGCTCAGTGCAGGTGCAACACCTTTGAACAGTGCTGCCAGAAAGATATCACCTTTACATGATGTGGGCTTTGTTTTTTGGATAATCTCCAGCACCTCTCTTTCTGAGACTTCATGAAAGGAAAAAAGGCCAGTGCCTGAAATGAATTCTTTGGTGAGTGGTATTGATGTTTCATTTGTAGGCTGAAACATCTTGACCAGGTCTTGAATACGTATCTGATGTTGTAGCGTCTTCTGAGTAAAACTGTCAAGGATACGCTGACACCAATCATCGTCCATGACAAAAGAGGACTCATCAGTAGTCTCTCTTAGTTCCTGAAGGACTGAGAACAGTTCCATAGGTTAAGATGTAGCAATTTCAACCCTATCATTAAGGTTAAGCTCTTTAGCTTTAAACACTACAACCCTAAAAAGTCTAGCAGCGTGTTTGTAAGCCGAAAATGAATAATCTGAGGGATGACTTCAATTTCCTTCCGCCTTTCGTTTCACCCCTCTAGCAAGCACAACTTGTCTGCTGAACCATTGGTTATTTACAGCCACTTTGTTATGTTTAATTTAGCGAAGGGGTGCCAACAAATTAAAGTCTTGGTTAATAGCTGACCTAAAAGAATGCGTGACCTCATGAAGAGGTAGGTTCTCTACCAATGTTGGTAAAAATGGAGTACTAATGAGTTAAAGGCTTAAAAAGTGACTTTCTTATGATTACAGGTCGGCACTAATAGTCTTGCTGGTTTGGGAAAAGTGCTAGGAGAAAGGGGTATTGAAGTGGAGAAGGCAGTGTTCAGACCAAATACACTCTTCTACCGATCTTAATGTCACCATCTGATCCTTGGATAAGATCCAATCCAGGGTATTACCTCCCTTTTGCATTGGAATGTCAACATATTGATCAAGTCCCATAGATTTAAGGATCTGTAGAAAGGATGTAGCTTCAAGTTCCTGTGAGTTATTAGCCCACAAGTTAAAGTCACCAAAGATAATAACAGCTGTATTACTTTTAGATGTACTCCCTATGAATGCAAGGGGTTGTTCTTCAAATAGAGGCGTAGACCTGGGGGGTCTATACTAAATCAAAACACTAAGTGAGTAAACTCATTCAGTGTTTATTTTTAGCAGCATGGCTTCACATAGATCAAGGTTGGGGGAGTGGAGATGTAAAATCTCAGATTGTGTTTGAAAATCATAGCAACTCCACCCTCTCTACCAATTTCTCAGTTAGCATTGAGGCACATATATCCAACAAGAGTCACTAAGGCCACTGTATGAAGAGCTGCCTCATGTAGCCAGGTCTCATTGACCACCAACAGATCAATGTTATATTACACAATAGAATCAGAGATTTCCATTGCATACAGAACCATGGGCTGAGTATTTATTAACCCACATTTCAATGGAGAGCTAGATGGAGGGTTAGTGGAAGAAGAAAAAACCCTTATACTGGGGTTAGCCATAATGGTTAGGAGAGCTTGTGTAACAGGTTGGCTCATGGCAATCTCATTGGCACTAATTTGTCTTTATTGGAAGGCGGCGGCGCACAGGGAATGACTTTCCAGGGGATTGGGTTGTGTCATTTGTACAATATAATGTTCTTGCACGTTTTCCTCGCTATCAACCTTAGATGAGCCTTACGGTTTCTTTGGATAATAGCTACTAGAGCACAGGGAGGCATAGTTAAATACAAAGAAAGCTCAAGAATAAATGGAAAAGAACAATTTAATCAGCAAAGAGGATATTAAAAGGACACTCACCAGACACAAACAGGAGAAAGTACTACAAAATAGCTGGGAATTGTAGTTTGTTTCTACCTGCTTGGTGCACAAGATGCCCAGGCAGTGATAAAGTGCAACAGTAGTTACAGAGCACACTTAAACAATTCAGAACTTTTCTACTAACAATAGTAAAAAGAAAATATGTCTTCAAAAATCAGGGTTTGAGTTTTAAAATTACGCTACAAACCTAATAAAGAGGATGCATTAAATAATTAAATCCAATAGCGGTTTAGCAGCACAATTTTCATAAAACATAACACAAGTAATAATCAAATGAAAAAGGAGATCAGCTTGTCTTAAATAGCCGACACAAACCGGCTTGAACTCGCCAGTGCTGATGAACCTGACGTTGTCTCAAAATGGAGAAAGAACAACAAAATAGCTGGGAATTGTAGTTTGTTTCTACCCGCTCAGTGCGCAAGATGCCCAATCAGTGATAAAGTGTAGCAGTAGTTGAAGAGCACACTTAAACAATTCAGAACTTTTCTACTGACAATAGTAAAAAGAAAATATATCTTCTAAAATCAGGCTTTGAGTTTTAAAATGTTGCTTGAAACCTGGTAAAGAGGATGCATTAAAGAATTGACTTCAATAGCGGTTTAGTAGCACAATTTGCACAAAACATATAACACGAAACACGTTTCTAATTGTGTGACATTTTCTTTAGCACGCAATACTGTTGTGTATGGAGACAAATATCATAGACAGGTAGATATGTGGAACTGTGAAGGGTTCATCAATGGTCCCTTTTATGCCATGGGCTGGTAGGAAGAAACAATAGTCTGAACAGAAAAATATGACAAATATGTGGATCATATTATACATTGGTACAATTGATCAATAATGTATGAATGATTTGGAATGGCTCTAATCAATGCTCATTTTATTATACGAGTCTTTTAAACAAGAGTGATGTACATTTGAAATGAACAGCAACTTCACATTCAGGGATACATTGTGTTAGATGTAACATTTCATTTTGTTGTCAATCAATTCACAAGTAAACTATACAGAAAGCAAACAACATTGAATTCGGTCTTGCACACATAAAGATAATTGTATTATTCCATATGATGAATTATTGAAAATGACACAAATTTGCTTTAGGAAGTTTGACTTTTAAAAAAAAGCTAAGATTTTTGGTGATAGATTTTTAGCATGAGGCTACTCTCATAATGTTATTGGAATAATACATCAAAGGGTAAGATAGGTGATTGTCTTAAATTGGCATAACCAGAAGTAATAGATACTGAACCAATCTGATTTATAACAAGATTTAATGCCCATTGTAGTGCAATAGGGCAGCATTTCTCAAAATATTGTCCTGTTCTTCAAATAGATATGCATGAATGTAAATCAATAGGCAATTGTCGTAGGATTAAACTTTTCCCAAGATCCCACTTTGATAGAATGAATATCACAAAGCAGTTGGCTCTCAAATACAAAAAGATCAAATGTAACAAATCCACAATGTGTGTATTGGTAAGAATTAAAGGTCAGTTTAAATATAAAAATATATCTAGAATATGTCACATAAAGCATGTGTTTATTTATAACACAATCTGCGGTTTATGCAATATTTCATCCTTGCCAATTCATGTATATTGGTTGGAAAGTGTGTCTATGAAAGTTACATATTCTACAAATCAACATAACTATTATAAATAAGAAAACAAGTCACCCTTTAATATTATATTTTGCAGAGTACCACAACAGCAATCCATCTTTGATAACAATTTTGAAATTTCACATATTCCTCAAGACAAGAGAAAATAATTGTAATTGTGTCCACTAAAATCCATGTTTATTGTTCAACTAGAGACAATCAAACCTAATGGAGTTATATGTTTTAAATGAAAAAAAAATGTTCTGAATTGATTATATTTTTTAAACCTGACAATGTTTTGATGTTATTCGGTTTGTGATCAGTTAAATGTTTTTAGTGCACCAGGAAAGTGCAGTTGTGGCAGTGAGGCTGTGTTTTCCTCTCTCTGTCACTCTCAAACCAACAACTTGCTGATTTCCAGCATTGGTGACCTGAGAGGTGGAGCTTATGAAATGTACTGTGCCACATGAAGCACATGAAGTGCACTAGCAAAGTACAGTTGTAGCAGTAGGAGGCAGAGTTTGCCTTTCTAATTCAGTATATATACACTGACACAGTCACCTGTCTCCTACCCTTGCTCTTCTTCATCTAGGAGGCTCTCCTTATACATGTACAACATATGCATAACATCGTGCCTGCCACCACAGTTTTTGAAGAGGAAACCTGAGGTGCCTCAGAGTGCATTGTAGTGCCAAAGGTTATGACTAATCAAACCCCCTGCCTATGGCTAACCACAACTCTAGAATCATGGACTACTTGCCAACAAGGACAACTAGCCGGACTGAGAGCTGACACTGTGTCTGCTCTTACCGCAGAGTTTTGTTTTTCTGACTCTGGCTCCCTTGTCAACATATCACAAGCCGTTTCGATAGCCCTTTCCACATTATTCAAAACTGTTATCCTGAATTTGCCTGAAGGCGACTCCATCTCTTTTGAGCAAACAACCAACTTTACATTCAAAAACCTCTTTCTGTTTGACCTTGCTGTCTGTTCCATGATTACAGGTTAAGACTACACATGAAATACATGATCCCACCAAGTTGGGGCCATATTCATTCATGGCCTTGAATGTGGTTATTGACTTCATAGTCAGAATACATGACAATGTTAGTGCTGAGGTTGGTATGTGCTATCCAAGTCAAATTGGTGGAATAGCAGAGCCAATCGTTGTTGCACATATGTGAATATGGGGAGTAAGTCCTGCTCATCTCCTAGGTCTGAATACTTGGTTGTGGATTCCTGTGTGATTAATAACACGCTTAATGTTGATGATTCACAGATCGCTATGTTTAATTCAAATGTTCATATGATATTGGTCTAGTCTAAGAAATGGAAGGTTGTCACGCAGGAGAATAACTGCGAGTCGTCAGAGGAAAGGGGGTAACCCATGATAGATAATCTACGGAGAGGAACTCATCAAACTATAGCGGATGTGCAATAAAGATAATGGGAGCAATTTGATGTATGTCCAGTTTTGACAAAGGCTAGAGGCCAAAACACGTGTTAACAAAACGAAAAATGCACTAAATCTATGACAAAGATAAATAAATGTGCCTGGTTCAAATAATGAAGTACCAAACAAGTTTCAGTATTCATATGATATTGAATGAGTCAATAACTAACTAACTACATCTCCCCTCAGATTAATTCTGACCTTCTAAAGAGTTACTTAAAATCAACTCGAACTGTACAGCTAAAAACAAAACAACAAATCAAACAAAATCTGCTTTGTCACATAATACATTATGAAGAAAATGTGTGTGTTCTTATCAATCTATTGTTGTCGATCAATCTTCTGGAGAAAGATCATTGGAACCTGCCTGTACTGTGGAATCCCAAACTGGCCCTTAAACTGGAGGAAAGAGAAAGAAGGGCAGGTTTAAGAGATCCAAGTCTAGCAAATAGTGTTTAAAGAAATCTCCAAAACTTGTAGTCATTGGTTGCTTCAATGCTGTCTATCAACCACCCTTAACATTCTGAGGAGCTTAACTTTGAGCGTGCTTTTAGTCCTTCCAAATCAACGGCCTCATGCCAGTTTATCAATGCCCCACAGAGTATGGTGCACATTTCAGGATGCATGGTTTCTCCCTCACTCAACCTAATTACAAGGGGGCCAACTTCAACAAAACACACATCAAGCATGTTTGCATGAACACAGTATTTGGTTTTGGAATACAATCTTTGTGGAGTGTGTTCTATAGTTCTGAAGTGAATTAATGTACTTTCAATATCTATGATATTCTTCATCTAATATTTATTACCACATGTTAGTTACTTAGTTGGATGTATCGATGCTTCAAGAATTGACATTGTTCTGTTGCATGTGCCATTACAAATTATTTACCTGTTTCTTACACAAGCAGAATCTTTTGTTTCAATGTGTTATGATTTATTCCACAACCCAGATGAGCAGTGTAATATTTTGTAATCTGTCAATTATGTAACTGCTGATGACGTCACAAGGGATAAAGGGTATTTCTCTAATGCTGGTCTTCAAATTTGTTTTCAGGATGGGATTAAAAATACAGGGTGCATTTTGTTTATAACAAACTGTCTCTAATTCTACACCAACAGAGTGCACCTGGTTGCCATCTATTTTACAAAAACCTGGTGGAAATAATAGCTGTAGCATCATCCTTGGAATTAAAATCACCATTGCAACGTGTTTTACAATCAGTCCTTGTGTTCTAGGTTCATAAGAGTTTTCAATTATCTTCTTACATACAGTTTGGCTATGGATCCCCAGTTATTAGATGGTTTTATGGTCTTTTTGCAGCTGCCATCTCAGGGTTTGCATGCTAGACACTCTGATGGTTCATTGCTGTAAGCAAAGGCTTGGACATATCAATGTAAGATGGCATGATACAAAGTTTTGGTGTGTTTGCATTAAGACTATTTTTGAAAAGGATATGTTTTTATTAAAGACCTGTGAATTAATATGTACAGGGATTCTACACATATTGAGCAAATGTTCAATCTTGATACTGTTGTTGACATTCTAGATGCATGGCACAGAAAACAATTAATTGGTCTGACTTAGGTGATTGACACCTTTTCTACTCTTCCGTGTTTACTAGCTCTTTTATCAGATTAAGCAAGCAGGGCTATAACTGGACTTTCATATTGGCCACTTGGGGCCTGTCCACACTTTATAGCAATGTGAGTGGGTACATTCCCTGTTGCCCAACTTGGCATAGAGGTGCCATCCATTCATATATTGATTACATCTTTGCCTCCCTCACTTTTTTAAATTCCTGCATTCAGTTCAAAGTAATGAAGATTCATTTTAGTGATCACAATATGCTTTTGGCCTCCTTTATTTCTAATTTTCATTTTAATTCATGGATGGGAGGGCCTGCTTCATTGGTGTTTAATGTTGTTGCAAATTGCATAGTTTGGCATCCAGCAATTATAGATAGATATAACAAGAACATTCTTGCCATATATGTTTCATCTTCTTTTGAGCAACAATGCTAAATGCTTTTACCATAGATTTTGTCCACTTTTTACGTTAATCAATGATGGCCTTACACTGTCCAGTCTTAAGGGAAAGGGGCCTAAAATGCCACTGACATCATCAAATGTATGACGAAAGAAAATGAAAGAAAATGTTAGATCTCAGGCATTCCACTAGGTTTAGAGCAGGAACACCTACAAGGGTTCACCAGATAAAAGCAGTGTGCCAGAATTATAAAAAGTGGTTCATTATAAATAGGCATTGCCTGTTGCAAATTGTTAGCCAACTTATGCTATCCACCCTTTTGAAGAAAGTGTTTGTTCATTTCTGATCTCTTTTAAAAAAGGTTACAGTTTCTCAATCAAATGTTTTATTAAACCCTATCCCTGAAACTGTGTGGGTGCACCACCCAACATGGTTTTATCCCAACTGCGATGGTCCAACTGCATGAAAACTGGGCTTTGATCTAATTAATATTGAAAAATGTATCTGATATCCTTAAGGGATCTGTACAAAATATGGCTAGCTACATCTTATTTAGACTATTACAATAGTCTCAAAGTACACCCCATATCTGGATTACATCATACATAGTTCCTATTTATAAAAAGGAGGACAGACAAAAACCCTGTAATTAGCAGCTCAGAGCTCTCTTGTACAGGAGCAGTAAGCTGTTTACCTCATTGGTGCTGAAAGAATTTGGGATTTGGGCTCAAGAAGAAGTGGCAGTTGCAAAGGTTTCAGACAGATTTTTGTAGGAATGATGGCACTTCGCTACATGTTTTTTTTAGGTGCCTTCAGAAACAAGGTTGGCAAAAAAGTACTCCCCCAACTTTGTAGCATGTATTGATCTTCCTGCCACTTTTCATTATGTCAATATATCTAACCTATGGAGGAAACTTTCCAGCTCTGGACTTTGGGATGGCCTACTCAGTATCCTGATTCGTGTACACCCAGACACCAAGATCCGGGTTAGATTGAATGACTCAGGTCACATGTCCATCAGGATAGAGACACATTGATGACTAAGACAGGGTTGCATATTAGCACCCTGTATTTTCAATATATATTTCTTGTACATGGAAGAGGCCCTGCAAAAGGTGTCCTTTGTTATGCCTAACTTGGGCCATTTGACATTAAGTTGGTTAGCCTATGCAGATAATTAGTTCTTAATAAATCATACCCCATTGTGTCTTCAGTGCATTATACATTATTTTCACTTATATGCAATCACAAGTGATATGGTAATAAACTGGACCAAATTGAAAATCACTATCTTTCATCCTCCAGGAAGCCATTGCGGTATTCCTTGAAGATAATAAGTTGGAAATTCTATATGAATTCATTATCTGGGCTCTTCATTCTTCAGGAAACTGAATAATGAGGCTCTGTGTATGAAACGTTTTTCCTTTAGTGCACAGATGAAAATAATTAATGCAAAATATGGTTGATTCTCCATGATGTATGTTAATACATTCTACAACGCTAAGGTGATACCCACTATTATATATGGTCTTGAGTTTTTACAGCTGGAAGCTTGGGATACATTGAAAATACTTGAAGGTTTTCTTTGGAGAAAAGTCTTGTATATTAACAGTTGTTTCCTGGAAAGTGTTGTATGATATGATCCTCAACTGACCCATTTCAAAAGGACCTTTAATATGTCTTAAATGGGGATCCATTAAAGAGATCAGTGAGTTTAAGATCAAATGTATTATTTTTCTTGCAATTTTAGAGACTAATCATGAGGTACTTGCTATGCGACCCTTGCTGGTATAATGGTTGGCTCTTCCCGAGCAGTAAGTCTTAATACAAACTTTCAGGTAACCAGGTGCCTGGCCATAGAGGCATTTATGAACTAATGTCATCACCTTAAAATGGACATGTGCTTCCACCGGTAGCCAGTACAGACTCTTTCTGTGGGCGGAGATGGGTTCATGCCTGGGTATGTTTTTGACAATCCGTACGGCATTGTTTTGAAGTACCTGCAGGCGTTTTAAGCCATTTTCACTAACACCAATCATCAGCGCATTGCAATATTCAATCCTAGGTGTTATCAGGGCACGTACAGAGTGTCACAGTTAGTCTATGAAACGTAGGGCTTTACTTATCTCAGAAGCCTAAGAAAGTATTTTCCTTGGTTTGTGACATGTATAATATGGGCATCTAAGCTCAAGGATGATTCAAACGTGACACCCCATGTCTTAACTTTGCCAACTGCCTTAATAAGATGCTTTTCCATAATGAAACCTGCATACTGACTGCCAGTTTTGCTCTAGCTTGGGACGAGCCAAAAGGCATAAGCTCAGTTTTGGTGGTATTCACGCACATGCCATTAATGGTCATCCAGTTCTGTATTATAGTGTAAACCTTATTTATCCTCTCAGTGTCCTCTATGTAATTGCCACTCAGCTCATAAACAAGCTGAGTATCATCGGCATAATTAGTGATATGCACAGCCAGCCCTTCCAAGAGGTCACACACTGGGCAGCATAAGATGTTAAAAAGGGATGGGGATAAACAGGCGCTTTGTGGCGTACCACATTTAAGTAACTCATCAAGCGAGTGGACATTACCCCAGACGATCCTAGACATACGTCAGGACAAAAAAGATTTGATCCAGTCAACTGTCTCTGTGGAATAAATGCCCGCCCTTGTCCAGCCCCTTAGTAGTTTATCATGGTCAACAAGGTCAAAGGCTGCTGACAGATCTAACAACATCAGCAGCCAACATCAGCAGTCCGCCTTGCTGTTATCCATAATTGGAGCATTTCCGATTACATATCCTGTGATGCACTCTATGTGCCATAGCAGGCTCTGAAATCTGACTGGCGTGGGTGTAAGGCTCCAGATACTTCCAGGAAATCCTGGCCACTTTATCCAGCAACTTTAGCAGAAAAAGGACATTGGAGATGGGTCTGAAGTTATAATTGTTTTTGTGATCCAGTCCTGTTTGTTTTTGTAATGGGGTGACCAAAACCTTCTTCAGAGCTTTAGGAAGATAACTTTTTCTGAAGCTGGCATTAGTAAGACGTACAAGGAAGGGAAGAAATAATTCCTTATTGTCAAGAATAATTTTCGATGTTAGGGTTTCCCCCACACAAGCAGTAGGCCTAATTTCTTTCATGATGTTGGTCAGTGTCTCTGTCAAGGTGTTATTAAAACTAAAGGCTAGTTTATCAAACTGGGCCAATTCCTTATTATTAGCGAGGGTTCCAGTGAGCTCCATTCTACCTAACATGTCCACAATATGGGATTGTGCTACAGTTATTTTGTGGGCAAAAGCTTTCTGAATTGCTTCACAATCCAGGGTGATAGGGGAAAATTGATGCAACATTGCCTTTTGGTTTTCAAGTTCCCGAAGGAACTGAAAAAAAGCTTCTTGGAGTCGTTGTCAGCCCGGGCAATTTAATTGTCAAAAAGGGTGTTTTATGCATGCAAAATCTCAGTTCAATACAATTTTTCCAGGGTTTTCCATTTTTCTCTATTAACCGGAGACTGATACTTCACCCAGACTCGTTCTGCTTTCCTTTTCTGCTTTAGTGCTTCAGAGAACCAATTCTGGTCATTCGCCCGTTATCTAACTGTCTTGGATTTCACCGGTGCTATGTGATCGAAAAGGTCGGTAAACACTCTGTCAAAATCCAGCACTTGATCATCTGAGGAGTCCTGATCATATGTGGATTGCATAAACTTAACCAAACAGGATGCCTCGTCTCCTTGTCAAACGTTGTTGTAGTTTCTGCTGGATACAGTGAGGAAGGGGTTATTTTTCTGGACCACAGGGTTGGGCAGTACGAAGTGAAAAGCCACAAGAAGATGATCAGACCAGATACATGGATGAACCCATGGCGGGCTCAAGCAAACATTTTTGCTAGTTACCCAGTCTAGCAAATTACTCAGTTTATGTGTGGGATCATTACTGCTATCAATAGTGAACTTGTTAAGCTCGAAAAGTTGGACCAGCTGGGTAGCTTCTGTGTCCAGAGGGTTTCCAACCAACCTGTAAAAAAACACCACCACCACGTTTGGGGTTGGTGGTAATTCCAAACTACTGACTTCTAATAAAATGTACTTAAATGTACATGTTTTCAGTGGTAAATATTTATGTAATGGCCATTTGTGCAAGTGTTTTGGTATAACAATCAATTATTGATAACTTTATGATGAATGCAGTTTGATTCATATGAAACTTTGGGCCTGATTCACGGAACGTTTTCCTATGGGATTGTGCCATTGTAAAACGCCTCAATCATTTGTTTGCACATTATCTCTACACATTTGAAAATGACTTGCTTGACTTAATACATGCATTTTGTGATATTTAACAGTTTCTGATTGCCTTTCTAAACAAGAATCTTTCAAATTATATATGTCATTCAAGACGACATTTGAAAGTGCAATGAATCCCTTTCAATGAATATTATTATGTTTGCTATGTTTAAGATGGCGATCTGGATAGAACAGCTTTACATAAAATGTTGTCCTTGATCCCATGATGAAGACCTTGTTTTCCAGGAAGTACAAGCTAAATAATGATTTTTTTTAATTCATTTTTTTATTGTATCCGATTTTCCTGACACAGTCCCGTTTTGGGGGACAGAACACATGGCAGTATACACATGGCAGTATTTTATTCAGAGGTCACCTTTTTCGTCATTGTCCGTATTTTGAATGAATTAAATTGCACTATAGCAATGTATAGGAATGTCCGCACGCTGTAATGCGTGACCTTATGTTTGGAAGTTATTCTCTTCGGCATGCATCTGCTTCCTTCTCATCAGGAGTGAACTGCAATATGGCCTGGAGAGACAGTCCATATCTTCATTTTGTTTTGTTGCACCATATTAGAATAAAGCCTACAGGGAAGTAAGGGCTGGAGGGAAAGGCGACAGGGGGCGGGACACTTATCTAGGCCCATGCCACCCATATTCCTGCACTGGACATACCCGTGCAGATGAGATTAAAAGGTGACAGAGAATGGCACGTTATGATTGGGATTTAGGATGAAACACATTTCCGATTAAATGGCACTTGCAATGGTGTACTCCATACTATATTAGATGCTGACTCTGCATTTTATCAGCATTGTTGCTTTGTGCACAACTTTCAATTTGTTAGCACTCTACTCAGCCTTTTTTTAAATTATGGCGCATGCCAATGTTTAATATAGTTTTATATCCTTAGAGGTTCTTTGAACGTCTTGTGTAAGGCTTACTCAAATGCCCCTGGAGGACAAATGTGTTAAAAAGAAAAACTATGTATTTCGTTCAATCGCATCAGCAGGAAACAATCCACATAACATTACGCCTGCAAAGGCCTCTACTACAAAAATGAGCCTCTCTTTATTGTTGTCTTTTATAGTGACAGGGGAGTCGTGGTCCATGACACACCTGCAAGTTATTGCCCAACGGGAAGCAGAGGGCTATATGTTGGGGAAGGGGCATTATCCCAAACAATCATAGCCCCTCCAGAGGTCTCTAATGTTATTAGCGCATGGGATTGTGAAACTAAAAAGACAAGTGGGTGATTTTTGCGGAATGAAATGAGAAAAGAGAGGAAGCACGTTTTATTTTTATTTTTTTTAAATCAAAAACCTATCAATATTAATGAACTCTACACATTTTGTGAACTTCTTTCGTTATATGGCAATTGAATTGTCCATTCTTCTACTCTGATCTGCCTTTAAACAAGTTGTACTGTGTTGCATGTTGAGCCGCTGCTCAAGTCAACAGTTCATTTTCAGAATGTGCTTTATACCAGAAATAGACACCCGGGATTGTGGCATTCTAAATAAGGATTTCACAGTTTGTGGACTATACAGAATGTTAATTTTGTCATACAACATGCTCTCTCAGGTGAATGCCCCCATAGTCCTCCTGGTACTTGACTCATTGTGCAGTCCGTGATCTTACCTTTCCCCATTCAGCTGGCAGATTCTAATCCCTCAGGCACTTCCATTCCCCTGAACTGTACCAGCTCTCCTCAGTTCACTTTCGACTCATTCCATCCATGCCACTGTTGTTTACTTGTGTCAGTGACATCCTGGCTCCTGCTGGCAATTCAATGAGCATCCCCACCTCCACCTCTTGTAATTGTAATTGGTTAACGTGATTAATACCCAGAGGTTTCTAAGCACAAACCTGGGGATCGAGCCTCTGTTGCTCTGCATTGTCTTGCTTCCAAGATGAGTTATTTGCCCCTGAGCTATCCTCTGGGTTCACACCTTCTGGGGCCGATCTGCGCTTTTAACGCTCATTACCTTCAACCATCACAGCCTGACCAATGAGTCCTACGAGCTTAAGCCCTTCTCCACTCGCTAGACTGTTTTATAGTCCCTAGGTCCGCCTTAAAGGCCATGCTTCACTTGGGCATTGTGTGTCTGGGCCATTACGAGCCATCCTAGCCCACATGGGGCAGCTATAAAGCTCAATTTCGAACTGAATTCTGACTCGCTAAGAGGAGCTCTCTAATGGAATCCATTCACTAATATAGTGATAAACCATGTCTGAGACAGCTGTACCACCTGGCAGCGGCCCGCCAGCTACAGTTGATAGGCTCAAGTGCAGCTAAGGCTTTCTCTGTATTTTGTAATCTTTCAGTGCATACATGCTCCTTACAATGTACCATGCATCTTGCCCTTAGCATGACTTGATTGTTCTGTTACATACCACCGCCATCTGCAATGATCTGATCTTGAATATTCCAAGACTGAGAATGATAAAATGTCTCTCCCACACCCCTTCCCTTACCCTTTAACCTACTCTGGGTACAAGAAAGTTACGGCATTCACAATTGGTAATTTACAACACAAATACATCCATAAATATAATTGATACAGTAAAACTCTGAACAGTATGTAGCTCACACCTGGAGATTATTGTCATCAGCACCTGTGCAAGACATTTTTGTAACAATAACAAAACACAAAAGATGATGGTATCTATCGAAATGTCAAAGTGAGCACATATCAGAGTCCCTCCCTATGTTCTAGAGCTGGCAAGTAGGTGTGGGGCGTTTCGGTGCATGGTGGGAGCTTACGAGTCTCTCTATGGGCTGGGTGAAGCAGGATGAGTTTATGCTAGAGGATAAGGGGGGGGCAGGCTATCAGGGTGGGTATGTGATGGGCAATGTTTGCTTGGAACATCATCTGTGGTCAGGGCCATCTTAAGCATTTTTGGGGCCCTGGGCACGGACATCTTTGGGGCCCCATCCACCAAACCAAAGGAATTAAGGGATCAAAAATACTGGTCGCGGCCCCCCACCCCTAACCCGTCGTGCTCAAAATCTATAGGTTGATATGCTGTCTCGTAGCATAACAAGCATGTTTACTCCCTTTAAGTCCCCTTACCCTCTTTATTTGTGTTCAAATCAGAATGATCAACAAGTAGCATTTGAAGAACAACATTAGCAGTCTACCAGGAAGGTATGCAGCCTGTAGTAATAATGCAGAACCGCATGTAAAAGGTACATGTAACCCATAACAGACAGCGAACTCACATTAGCTGCCTCACAGAATGCAAAACTGCTCATGCATGGATAGAGGAGACCAATTGGAAGGAAGGAGAAAGCTACACATACTGTAGCATGATAGTTCATGCAGATTAGAAGCTACCAGGAAGGTGTCTTTATCCAGACACACTGAGATTAGAAGTGGGATATGGTTTTCAAATAGTGTTGCCATTAAATAATAAAGGAACAAATTCCTGTGGTGTTCGATATAAATATGCTCACTATTATAGTGGAAGCAGCCCTATAGCTAGTAAAACCATGAATAAGTATTTTATGAAGACCATAGCATGAGAAGGAAGTCACTCTGAAGGGCTGACAATTTTGAAAGGTTTAGGGACGGCCAATATTGAGAGGTTAGGCAATGCAAGTTTAAATGAGATGCCCAGGATCACACATTGGTTAAGGGGTCGAAGGGGTTAAGCTGGGATTTATGCGAACTCTGCAATTTCTGAATTTGAACACTTTCTTTTCCAGTTCTTACCATGAACTAAAACAATCTCATTTTATAAAAACGGACTTGGAAAGTACACAGATCACATTACCAAACATTACCATTTTTTAACAAATTATTATAGGCAGGTGCTATGCAAAATGGGAATGATTCTAGCCTCATTCTCTCCATCATTGCGGGAAGTATATAAGTACCAGCATACCAATGAATGTGATTTAACAAACTTAATCTGGGTTTGTCTTTTGTATTTTAAAGCTTTAAATACTTCCAAAAGAATGACTTGTGTCATTTTCATTCATAAACGTGCATAAATACCTTTAACTTTTACCAAAAAGCAAACCGTTTTTGTGTCAAAAAACAGACCTTAAAATGTGCTTGCCTGAGTCCTGCAACATATGACCCGCTCTCTTCTGTCTACCAACCCTTCCACCCAAATGGCCTACATAAGAAGAAAGATCAAGTAATGGGCTAAACGATACCAGCAACATGCAAGAAAGCAAACCTCACAGAAGACAGCACAGTAATGTAAGATATATTAGATGATTTGACCAGGATCACTGTATCGTCTGCTGGCAAATCCAGGATACAAACATGAACGCTGTCGTTCCATAGTCTTGAATTTGGATACTTATTCACCTCTTGGACTAACAGTTTATGCCATCATTGGAGGCGATTGCCTAGGTTTTATGGCACCCTATCGGAACAAATCAATTTCTACACCTTCACCATACAGATGATATGTTAGTTTTTATTGCAACCCCTACCTGGTGCAGGGATATTGCTGCAAAACCAAGTACATATGCAGGCAGGTTTATAAACTTCAGACATAGGAAAGCCTCAGCCCGCCTTGCTGGAATGTGATATACTAATTTTACATATGAACACACATCTCTGCAATGGGTGCTTCAAACACTGAGCTAACTTCTGAACTATTGTGGAAATCAATTTATCAATATGCATTTCACCATTGCCTATTGCACATGATCAACATAATTCCCACAGGAAGGAAAGAATGCAAAAAATGTGTGCCGTAAGGAACGCACAAACTATACATACCACAGGGAACACAGAAAGCAATACATGATTAATTGATCAAGGCAGAATGTACTTGTCAAAACAGAAATGCAATGAGTTTAGAGCCTCAGCAGCACCCCATAAAATATCCTGACGTGTGCTATTTAAGACTGGTGAACAATGGAATCTTACTTCTTCAGATCAGGCAGCCCTGTGGGGCCCCCTTCAAGGTGGGGGCCCTGTGCAAGTGCCCCTTTTGCCCACCCATAAAAACGTCTCTGTCAGTGGTGACAACCCCCAATGCACCCGGCGTGTAAAATAACAATAATACGTCCTAAAATCTATGTAATTTTTTTGTTGACGACATAAATCTAACAATCGGAAGAACACAAAATGTACACAAAACAAGAGGTTACTAATTGTTGCTTATTTCATAAATATCAATGGCTCTAATTAAATGCAAGTGGCAGTTCATAGCAATTAAATACAGAGGCACAGGCAGGGGGAGAACCTTTGTTCAGTCATACATCCAATTAATTAAAAACACGAGCAAAATAATCTTTGGCTTTCCCATTATAGAGCATCACAGATGAAAGCCATGTTGCAACGTATCTTCCGATGGCAGGCAATGTCAGGAGGCCGGGCAAAGCTGACTTCAGGGCCCTAGAAACTGAAATGCGAGTTACAGAAATAG